>NC_135374.1:4906933-5212933 GCF_049243985.1 Paroedura picta | reverse complement strand
AGGCACCGATGAAGGTGCCAGATTCAAGCAACGCATGTGCAGAGAGCCAATTAATAAACTGTTCAAAGCCAGGCACTCTTTGTTTGATCAAAAATCAGGAACGCCTGCCGTGTGCGTGTGTATTATCAACATTATTATATTATTATTAATTAAATGTCTATGCCACTCTCCTGGAAACTGGGACAGGGAGGTGTACATGATATATAAATATCAGGAAGCATCAATGTGAAATCAGCATATTGCAGAGAAAGAGGGAAGGTAGGCGCATCAGAAATCTACTGTCGATCCGAAAGTGCGATCAAATGATGGTTTGATTGAACGCAAATTAATAAGTAATAATCTCCCGCTGAGCCATGCTCCCTTTCCACAGGTTTCCAGAGCCTCAGACAGGTCCTTCACATCACCTGTCGGCTGGTGATGCCGGGGATTGAACCTGGGACCTTCTGCCTGCCAAGCAGAGGCTCTGCCACTGAGCCAGGGTCTCGGGCCAAGGTCTTTCCCATCCCCTCCTGCCTGGTCTTTTTAACTGCAGATGCCGGGGATTGAACCTGGGACCTCCTGTATGCCAAGCAGAGCCTCTGCCACCAAGCCACAGCCCCTCCAAGCCCCTGGTCTCTGCTAGTCCTTGGCTAAAAACCAGAGGAAGCCATGGAGGGTGAGGGCAGGAGAACCCAGAAACCCACAGATCTTGCACCGTCATACAAACCCCCAAGAGCGCAAGATGGTGGCCAGCCACCTGGGTTGAAGCGCACGCTTTGGGCTCAGCTCCTGGCCTGAAGAGAAGCCGCCCTTCTCTCCTTCCCCGCTCCAGCTCCGAAATCACCACGTTGCGACAGGAGAACAAAAGGGGAAGCGGGGAAAAGGGACGGTTAGAAGCATCTCCCGGCAGAGATGGAAAAGTGGTTTCCACGGGCCTCAGCCGCACAACGCCAACTGCCGTTCTTGTACATCACAACGGCCCATTTCCTGTATGCAACAATCAGTTTTGGCCCACAAGGGCACCCACGAAGCTGCCTTTGACGACGTCTGGCTATCAGTCCGTCACAGTTGGTATCGCCTGCTCAGGCAGGCAGCTGCTTTCCAGGGTCAGGGCAAAAGGTGGCTCCCCATCGCTGGCCGCTGTATGGCGATGCTTCTTCGGCGGTCTCCCCCCCAAAGGCTAACCAGGGCCGACCCTACTCAGCTTCCAAGATCTGGCAAGGCTGGGGCCAGCCTGAGCCACCCGGGTCACGGTAGGAGCACAAGAAGCTACTATGTGCCGAATCAGACCATCGGTCCATCCAAGTGAGTATTGCCTGTTCAACCGGCAGCAGCTCTCTGGGGCAGGGGTAGTCAAACTGCGGCCCTCCAGATGTTCATGGACTACAATTCCCAGGAGCCCCTGCCAGCGAATGCTGGCAGGGGGCTCCTGGAAATTGTAATCCATGGACATCTGGAGGGCTGCAGTTTGACTACCCCTGCTCTGGGGTCTCAGGTCTTTCACAGACATAATCCTTTTAACTGGATCGGACCCACAACCTTCTGAAAGCCAGGCAGGTGCTCTACCAAGGACCCACAGCCTCTGTCTCTGGCTTTATACTTTATTTTTGAAGACCCTTGGTCCATCACAGTCAGTTCTGTCCACTCAAAGTTGTCTGCAGCTTTCCAGAGTCACCTCCTGCCTGGTCCTTTCACCTGGAGATGCCGGGGATCGAACCTGGGACCTTCTGCACGCCAAGCAGAGACTCTGCCTCTGAGCCACAGCCCCTGTCTATGTCTCCCCATAGTTTGAGATCTGTCCCATCACCTCCTGCCTGCTGGTCCTTTTTAACTGGAGACGCCGGGGATTGAACTGGGGACCTTCTGCACGCCAAGCAGATGCCCCACCATAAAACCCCACCAGTTCAAGCTCCATCAGATCACCTCACCAGAGAACAATTTGGGATGGCTCACCAATGCCAGGTTAAGTTGGAACGCCAAGAAAAAGCAAACCCAGTTTTCCCGAGTAGCCATGTCGATACCCCCTTCCTTCTTGCCGCCAGTGGTGTTCTAACATGCCACCCCCCTCTGCCAGCGCCCACCCGGACCCCACTGCAAGCTCCTTCCAAAGCACCCGCACCCTTTGCCCAGCCAGCTTCCCCGAGCGCGCTTACTTTGGAGTAAAACCGTGGAAGGCCAGGGCTGCCTGTCTTCCTGGGCCGTTCCTTTACGGACGGACGGACGTCTCCGGCTAAACTTCAGCAAGCTCTCTCTGCATTGTGAAGCCTCGTTGCTCCCCAAGGGATCACTGCTTCCGTGCGGGATCGGGCCGGGGAGAAGGGAGGGAGGAAGGCCCCCGGCCTGCCACTCGCCGGGCGAGCCGAAAACGTTAAAAAAAAAGAGAGAGTTGTCTCAAACTACTGCTCCCGCCTCCTTTCCCGGCTGATTTGAGGACGAGGCAAGAGAAGGAAAAGAAAAAAAACCGTGGAGGAGGGAAGCCAAAAAAACCAGCTAAGGGAGAGAGGGAAAACTCTGAAGTCTCGGGGAAAGCTCGCTGGAGTTCGAGAATCGCAGCGTGGCAAAGGAAGCGGACAGGGATTCTCTCCCCCTGCCGCCCCCGGAAACCTCAGCCTCCTCCTTTGCAACTTCTCCGGAGCCCCGGTTTGCAAAACGCCAGCGCTCTGGGCTCAGTTCAACGGTTGCAGCAAGAGCTTGGCGTGGATCCCGCGGGCTCTGTACCTGAGCCAGCTCCAACCGTTGGGTGCGCGAGTGTGCGCGCCAGGAACCTTGCGGCTGAAACGTTACGCATGCACGTGCCTCGGAGACACAACCGGCGCGCAACCGGCAAGGCAGAAGTAGAGCCAGCTTGGTGTCGTGGTTGAGATTCTAAACTGGCCAGCCGGGTTGGATTCCCTCCTTCTCTGTGTGCAGCCAAGCTGGGCAACCTGGGGCTAGTCACAGTCTCGGTAGTGCTGTTCTCCCGGAGCGGTCCTCTCAGAGCTCTCTCGGCTCCGACTACCGCACCAGGCGTCTGCTGCGGGGAGAGGAAAGGGCAGGCGATCGTCCGCCACTCTGAGACTCCTTCGGGGGATAAAAACCAAGTCGTCATCGTCTTTTTCTTCTCCTGCAGAGTCCTCCTTGATGGTCTCCTTTCCAAGTACCGACCCTGCTTAGCATCCAATTTTGGGTGACCCCAGCAAGGGGCCTCCGAGGGAAGGGAAAAGCAGAGGGGGTGGGCCACAACCTTCCTCTGCAGAGCCTTCCGTGGGGGTCTCCCTTCGAAGCAGCGACCTTGCTTAGCTTCCAATTGATGGCCACCCCAGCAAGGGGCTTCCGGGGGAAGGGAGAAGCAAAGGGGGTGGGCCACGGCCTTCCTCTGGAGAGCCTTCCTTCACCAGAGCTGGAAGGAGACAGCTAAGCTAGAAAATTAGGAATGGAACTGCAGCATGCACATGTGAATTCATTTCAGAACAGGGGCCAAACTGGGGCTCTCCAGATGCCTGTGGACTACGATGCCCGTGAGATTATTGCTAAAGAGGGGCGGCCAGAAAAATCCCACAAATAAATAAGTTACTGGATGTTACTGTTTTGTTAGCAACCTCACTCAGGCCTTGCAGATACGAGCGGTAACAACGGAACAGGGCCAAAACCTTTGTGCTAGTAGGTTTGGGAAATCACAGGAGATTGGGGGGTAGGGGGCGGGGCCTGGGGAAGGAGGGTTTGGGAGAGGGGAGGAGCATCAGTGCGGGGTTAACCGCCTACATCAATGGTTCTCAACCTTCCTAATGCCATGACCCTTTTATTTAATACCGTTCTTCCTGTTGTGGTGAATCCCAACCATAAAATGATGCCGGTGTTCTTTCACAGAAATTACACTGAAACTGGCCAATGGCGGGAAGATCAATTGTCCATGATGGTATAAAAATTGGGTTTCCCCCCCCCCAGGGTTTCTCAGTTCAATTCTACCTCTTGTCCCACCATGCCGATCTCATTCTTTTCCGCTGCTCCAGACAGACGAACGCTCTCTCTCGATCTACCCCGCAAGGCTGTTGTGTAGATGGAACCCCCACCCTTCAGCCAAGCTGCTTGCCCTGCCGTGACCCCTGTGAAAGGGTCGTTCAACCCCCAAAGGGGTCCCGATCCCCAGGTTAAGAACCACTGGCCTACAACTTTCCTTATTTTGCGTTAGCCAGTGGCCGCAACTGAGTTAGAGAATCTAGACTGGATTTAAGTTTCTGAGACAGCAGGATAGAATCATAGAATCAGAGTTGGAAGGGGCCTCCTGGGTCATCTAGTCCAACCCCCTGCACTGTGCAGGACACTCCCAACCCTCTCGCTCCTCCACTGTCACCTGCCACCCCCTTGAACCTTCCCAGAATCAGCCTCTCTGTCAGATGGCTATCTAGCTTTTTCTGGACATGTTCCAGGATAACGTTTCAGGTACTCTGTTTTGTGTTTTCGGTTAGAGTAAAATAAATATTCCAAGGCATGCCAGTCTAGCGCTTGCATTCCTGCTGCCTGGGCCTCCCCTTTGACTAAGCGATGACTAAGGAACGTTTCACGGTTTTCCAGGCCGGCCGAAGAAATGGCCCAGAGTTTTTAACTTCCTGTTGAGACCTCGGGAGCCTAATGCTATGGAATCCCCCTTCCAAAGCGTCCCTTTTCTCCAGGGGAATTGATCTCTGTAGTCTGGCGATGAGCTAGAATTCCAGGGGATCTCCAGGTCCCCCCAGGAGGCTGGCATCCCCGGGTGGATCTGATTTCATTTACATTTGCAACCCTTCATTTCCTAGATTGAAATTTGGCAAAAGGGGATTGGTGCAAGCATCATGGCCGGGACTTTAGTCCAGACGGGCCCAGGCAAACCAAAATGCTGGACCAGGTGAGAGCCAGCAAGACAGTTTTCCGGTGCCTGAGCTGCAAAGTCGAGAACCGGGTGTCAAACGGCACACCAACCCGGAGGCCCCGTTTTGCCGTGGTGGGAGGCTGGTCCCACGGAAGTCACCTCTGACCTCTCGCCAGCCTTGTCTTCAAAGGCAGCTGCTTTTCCCGGATTCCCCCTAATCCCGTACTCTCTTCCCAGCCAAGGGGAGATGTCAGGAACGGCCTCCTGCTCAGCCACACCTTTTCCCTGGAGAGGCCTGCAAGTTCTGGAGGAGAGGATTAGGAAGGGGGAAGAAGCAGAGGGAAGGGAAAAGGCCAGGGGAAGAAAGGGAGGGGAGAGGGGAGGGGAGGGGAGGGTGTGTGTGTGCTAAAAACAGGGATGCCAGCCTCCAGGTGGGACCCGGAGGATCCCTTGGAATTACGGCTCAGCTCCAGACCACAAATCCCCTGGAGAGAAGGGACGCTCTGTAGGGTGGACTTGACAGCTGATGGACTTGACAGCTGATAGGGATGCCAGCCTCCAGGTGGGACCTGGGGATCCCCCGGAATTCCAGCACATCTCCAGATCTCCAGATGACAGAGATTCAGGCCCCTTCCCCAGAAAACATGGCTGCTCCCACCCCAAATCTCCAAATTTTCCAAACTAGAGCTGGCAACCCTACGCCCGCATCCCCTGCCCCTGGCTGGGAAAAACCCGGCAACCTAAGCTGGAAATCTCAGGCTGAGGAAATCCGGTCGCGGATCAGATCGCCCGCCCTCCCACCTTCGGCTCCTCGCCTGGAGACCCACGATGGGCGGAGAGTGGAGCTGGGCCCCCAAAACTGCAAAAGATGAAGTTGGAGTCCGGCGGCATGTTTAAGAGCCACAAAATTTCGTTGAAGGTATGAGCTTTTTTGCACGCACACGGAAGTCCCTGCCTCAAATCAAACTTGGTTGGCATTAAAAGTGCCACAGGCTCAAACTTGGCTCCACATCCCACACGTTGACACCCCCCCCCCCCAATTTGATCCTCAGCCAAAAAATTAAGTAAATCAAGCGTCAAAGAGAGGCCGATGCCTTCCAGGGTGCTTCCAGGGAAAAAAGGAAGGGGTGTCTCTCTTCTTGGCCAGTAGCAGAACAAGGGCTTGCCCAACAGAGGAGCCCCAGATGTGCTCCTTCACCTGGGCGGTTCATACATGATGCCTCCGCTCCAGTCCTCCGCTCCTCACTGCTGGCAGATTGCGCGTGTGAATCCACTCTGCCAAACAGTATCCAAATTGTTAGAAAAGTTCAGTCTCTTTTGTGCTGTGGGCCCATCCACAAGCGTAACGCAGCTTCAGGGGTTGCCACCACCCTCTGGCAGCCGGCATGCACGTGTGAACTGCACCGACATGTGTATAATTCCATTTCCCAACTCTGGGTTGGGAAATACCTGGAGATTTGGGGTGGAGCCTTAGGTGGGCGGGCTCCGGGGTGGGTGGGGTGGGTCTAACGCCCCTTGCTAAAGAAGCCCTTTTCTCTAGGGCAGGGGTAGTCAAACTGCGGCCCTCCAGATGTCCATGGACTACAATTCCCATGAGCCCCTGCCAGTGAACACTGGCAGGGGCTCGTGGGAAATGTAGTCCATGGACATCTGGAGGGCCGCAGTTTGACTACCCCTGCTCTAGGGGGATGGAGCTCGGTTACCCGTTGCCATCCCTGATCTCCAGCCAGAAACTGGAGGTTGGCAGCCCTCTCTCTCATGCCCGTGTTTGCAAACTTTCTAAGTTTCAGGTGTGTGCAAGCCAGCATAGGAATATGACTTTGGTAGGGGGGCGGGGCGGGGGGGGGGATGTAACATGTGAATCTATTCCTACCAGTCCTGGGAATTCAGGCCAGCTGTCGGAGGCAGGCCACAAAAGGGCCAGTCAAAAGTTTCTTCTCTTTGCGAGCTCCTCCGTCTTGCAACTCTCGCCCTCTCCCTCCCTCCAGAGCGTTGGAAATTCACTGCAAAAATCATAATGGATGCCTTTTCTTCCCCCAGCTCTCCGGCCGGCAGGCAAACGGGATTTAAGTTCCTCTGGAAACCGACTCAGTCCTATCCCTTGCAAACCAGCTCGGCCCAGAAGGCAATTTCTCTGGCCGGAAAAGAGGGATTAGCCGGGGATCAGGCTGCTCTGTCCCCCTCCCCCCCATTCTTCGTCCAGGGGTGGCTGTAACCAACCAGGTTACCCAGTTGCCAACTCTGGAGTGGAGAATTCCTGGAGATGTGGGGTTGGAGGGTTTCCCCCCTCCCTAAAGCTACCATGTCCTCCCCACTTTCCAAAGTAAATGTTTCCCTCCAGGGGTACAGCTCTGCTGTCATCTTGGGAGCTCTCCAGGCCCCACCTGGAGACTGTAACCGTTCCTTCCTCCAAAGGACTGTAACAGATCAGGTTATCGGGTTGCCAACTCTGGACTGGAGAATTCCAGAAGGAGGGTTGGAAAGAGGAATTCAATGAGGGTCTAAAGCAGGGGTAGTCAAACTGCGGCCCTCCAGATGTCCATGGACTACAATTCCCAGGAGCCCCTGCCAGCAAATGCTGGCAGGGGCTCCTGGGAATTGTAGTCCATGGACATCTGGAGGGCCGCAGTTTGACTACCCCTGGTCTAAAGCAACTGATCCCTTCCCCGCCCCCCTCCAAAGCAACCATTTCTCTCATAGAATCAGAGTAGGAAGGGACCTCCAGGGTCATCTAGTCCAACCCCTTGCAGAAGGCAGTTAACTCACAATTCCCTGCCCACCCACGGTGACCCCAATTCCATGCCCAGATGACCCCCCCTCCCACCCCAAAAAAAACCCCAGAATCCCTGCTCAGTTTGGCCTGGAGGAAACTCGCCTCCCGACCCCAAAGTGGTGATCAGCATTTCCCTGGGCATGCAAGAAACGGCCGCAAGAGCCAAGCACCGACACCGTCCCTTCTGCCCACCCACTCCCCATCTGCCTCGGTTCGCACAAGCGGCATTCCAGCGCCGCAGTCCCCTCGGGGGCTCCCCAGGCCCCGCCGGGAGACTGGCAACCGCTCTTCCCTCGCAGACTCCGCGCCGGGACGCCCCAAAGGCGTCCGAAAGGGAAAGCTGGGGGGGTTCTTGGAGGCTCCCTAGCGCTCCCCTTTGTTGTCTCCCCTTTGTAGCAAAGTTGCAAGGGGGGGTGCATCAATGGGGAGGGGGCGCCCCCATTCCAAAGTTTGGCCCCCGGGAAGAAAGACACTCACCTGGGTGGGGTTTTGGGGAGGGGGGAGGGCTGGCTTCTTTGCAAGGGAGGCTCTTCTTCCGCTGCAGCCGCCGCCGCCCCCTTCCTTTCCTTTCCCTTTCCTTCCCTTCCCTCCTTCCTTCTCCCCCCGGCTGAGCAGCGGAGGGTCGGCGGCGTCCGCAGCGCCCGCTCCCTTCTTCCCACCGCCGGGCGCTGCAAAGCCAGACGCCCCCTTGGCCGGGCGGGCGGCCGCTTGATAAAGGAGCCTCCGCCGCCGCCTCCTCCTGCCCGCGCCGGGGGAGCGTCGCCAAAGTGCCAAGCTGGGCTCGGCGCGTCGAGCCGGCCCTGGCTGGCTGGCTGGCTGGACTGCGGGGCGGAGGGAAGGGGAAAGGGAAAGGGAGGGAAGGCGGGCGGGGCTCCCCCTCCTCCCCCTCCCCCGCCCGGAGGCTGTCCGCGGCAAGCGAGGAAAGTCCGCTGGAGGGGCCGCGCGGTTGCCAGCCTCCCGCTGCGGACAGGAGATCTCCCGGAATTGCAATACATATACACACACACTACCCTGGAGGAAAGGACCGCTTGGGAAGGGGGAGTCTGCGGCCTTAAACTGCCACCGAAGTGGGGAGGGGGGAGAGAAGGTGGATTCTTTGGCCTCATAGCCCCCTGAAGTGGGGGAAGGGGCTTTTAAAAAGGTGGACTGTATGGCCTGGTCCACCCATCGGAGCTCCTCCTTAAACCCCGCCCCCTCAGGCTCCACCCTGAGGAAGAGTGACATGCTCCCCAATTTTGGCTGGGGTGAACCCAGATCCTAACTGGAGCCAGGGATCCCCAATGAAGTGCCCGTGGGCACCCATATGGCTCATGATTGGGTTTTCGGGCACCGGCACCCTTGATTGATTGATTGATTGATTATTAGAATTGTAGAATCCTAGAGTCGGAAGGGTCCTCCTGGGTCATCTAGTCCAACCCCCTGCACTGCGCAGTCTCAAAGTTCACCCTGGTTCAAACTAAATAAAACAAATCAGATCTTCCTATTTAGACTCACGTGCAACTCAGAGTAGCTTTCACTTCCCTGTGATTTCAAACGACGACACCAACAACTCTGAGTGGGCGATATCATAAAGCACCAAAAGGTCCATGCTTCTGTATGTGTGCAGCCTTAACTGTGGAAGATGCCCCACATTACATTCTCACTTGCCCATTGTATACAGGTCGCGGGGCCAAATTTCTTGCTGGCCTACTAGACGGGCAGAATGATCGATCCAACCGGGAAAAACTTGTGTTCTTGCGATCAGATCCTAATTCATTTGTCTAACACAGGGGTAGTCAAACAGCGGCCCTCCAGATGTCCATGGACTACAATTCCCAGGAGCCCCTGCCAGCATTCGCTGGCGGGGGCTCCTGGGAATTGTAGTCCATGGACATCTGGAGGGCCGCTGTTTGACTACCCCTGGTCTAACAGAATGTCATGATTTGCCCTTGCGTCTAAGAAATCAGAGCCCAAAGTGGTCCCGCAGAGAGCAAAAACCTAGAATAACTGTAGGACAGGCAGATATAGGTAATCTAGAAATTTTCTTATCGTTCTTACAGTGATTAGTAATTGTTATCTGTGTTTGCTCATTCTCTTATTTACTATTTTATTACTGATTTGAAATGTGTTAAACCGTTTAAAAAAAATCTTTTTATATCGTCAGGGCCTATGGATACATGCAGTAAAATCTGACTTGACCCATGGCCGCTTTTCCAAACCGAAAAATCCCCAGACCCTTCCTCCAAAAGCCTCATTCTGGCATTCCTCTCTGAACTGTATTACTCTTCCAAACGAAAGTACTCCTCCGCAAGGTAAAGGGTAAAGGTAAAGGTATCCCCTGTGCAAGCACCAGATCATGTCTGACCCTTGGGGTGACGCCCTCTAGCGTTTTCATGGCAGACTCAATACAGGGTGGTTTGCCAGTGCCTTCCCCAGTCAATACAGTTTACCTCCGCAAGGTAAAATGGATATTTACACCGGATGGAGGTGCCCAAAGTGACAAATGTTAAAACCTTAAGACGTGGGAGCAATTAGAAACAGCGTATGGAATGAGAAAACAGTTTGACTAAAACACACCAATAACCGGAGTGCCAGTACTGGGGGTAGAATCCTAGAATCTTAGAGCTCGAAGGGACCTCATGGGTCATCTAGTCCAACCCCCTGCAGAATGCAGGAAACTCACAACTACCTGCCCACCCACAGTGACCCCAGTTCTGTGCCCAGATGATGCCCCTCCCCAAAACGAAAGAATAAAGTCCCACTGGTGGAAGACACAGACAATGAGTCTGTGTGAACTTGGGCCCGACATGAGCCAGGACCACAGAATCACAGAATCACAGAATCATAGAGTTGGAAAGGGCCATAGAGGCCATCTAGTCCAACCCCCTGCTCAACGGAGGATCAGCCCTAAGTATCCTAAAGCATCCAAGAAAAGTGTGTATCCAACCTTTGCTTGAAGACTGCCAGTGAGGGGGAGCTCACCACCTCCTTAGGCAGCCTATTCCACTGCTGAACTACTCTGACTGTGAATTCATGCATCTTCATGCGCCCTCTGGCCCAGCTGGTACGGAGTTTTGGGTTGGGCTGCCATCAGTACGCTGATGACACCCAACTCTATCTCCTCATGGACGGCCACCCAGACTCCCCCCCGGAACCATTCGCCAGATGTTTGGAAGCAGTGACAGAATGGTTTGAGCAGAGTCGCCTGAAACTCAACCCCTCCAAGACGGAGGTCCTGTGGCTGGGAAGTAGGGGGCGGGAACAGGAAGCGCATTTACCCACCCTGGCAGGGGCGCATCTTACCATCACGTCCCAGGCTAGAAACTTGGGTGTGACCATTGATGCCTCCCTGACTATGGAGGCGCAGGTCAGGAAAGTAGCCGGCCAGGCATTTTTCCATCTTCGCCAAGCTCAGCTACTAGCGCCCTACCTGTCCCCCGAACACCTGGCCACTGTGATCCATGCAACGGTCACCTCCAGATTAGATTTCTGTAACTCGCTCTACGCGGGCCTACCCCTGTCTCTGATCCGGAAACTCCAGCTGGTACAAAATGCAGCCGCTAGGGTCCTCACCGGCACACCTTGGAGGGCCCACATCCAGCCTGTGCTGAGGCAGCTGCACTGGTTACCAATTGCTGTCCGGATCCGGTTCAAGGTTCTGGTTCTAACCTTTAAGGCTTTACGCGGGCTGGGACCCACATACCTGAGGGACCGCCTAGTGCCCTATGCCCCACGCAGGGCTCTGCGCTCTGCGAGTGAGAATCTTCTGGTCGTTCCCGGCCCTAGGGATGCACGCCTAGCCTCGACCAGGGCCAGGGCCTTTTCGGTCCTGGCCCCCACCTGGTAGAATGAGCTCCCGGGTGAGCTGCGGGCCCTGCGGGACCCTTTAACGTTCCGCAGGGCCTGCAAGACGGAGCTCTTCCGCCAGGTCTATGGTTGAGGCTGGGGCTGCCGGGGTACATCGACTGCTCTCCCTCGGGCTTCCTGAACATCGTTGACCTCCTTCTCCTCCACCCCCCCTTTTTTAGGAATGGGGGTAGGAAGGGGATCTTATTATTGTGCTGCCATGTTGTGACATTTTAAAGTCTTTTAATGGGAGTTTTAATGGGTTTTTTAAGACATTGTAACCCGCCGCGAGCCATTTGGGAGTGGCGGGAAATAAATCGAAATAATAATAATAATAATAATAATAATAATAATAATAATAATAATAATAATAATAATAATAATAATAATAATAATAATAATAATTTTTTTTCCTGATATCTAGCCTCTATCGTTGTACTTGAAGTTTAAACCCATTACTGCGTGTCCTCTCCTCTGCAGCCAACGGGAACAGCATCCTGCCCTCCTCCAAGTGACAACCTTTCAAATACTTAAAGAGGGCTATCATGTCCCCTCTCAGCCTCCTTTTCTCCAGGCTGAACATTCCCAAGGGCCAGTGGAGGAGTGTTGGTGAGGAGCCAGTTGTAAATTCCCTGCGTCGTGCAGGGGGTTGGATTGGATGACCTTCAAGGCCCCTTCGGGCTCTACCTATGAATCTCCTTGAATGAAACTTTGCCGATGCTGCAGCCCCATTGCCACTGATGCAGACACAGGCTTGCCACATTTGCGGGAGATGCACAGCTGATGCTTAAGCCTCGTGGGGTTACAGGAAAGGGCACTGCGCGATCCCAGACGCTGCCCTGCCCTGACGGCATCACCCAGACGTTTCGTAACCTCTCCGAGACACACCCAGCGGTGTGGCTCACAAGCCTCCGCTGCCGCATGAGTCAAAAAGCCCACATTCGGCCCTTGCAAAATCTTCCGAAATGAGCCAGGAGCAACTGGCAGTGCGTTCTGAGGCAAACGGGAAGCAGGGAATGGAATCGTGGTCCTGATAAGGAATGGCTACTGGGATTTCTCTGCAAAAACGGGGATGTTTTAGAAATTGCTTATTTGGGGACCCAGCAGTTGGTCGCAGTAGGGATTGAAGGCCTTCGCAGAAGTTCTCAGGTTCAGTCCCTGGCATCTCCAGTTAAAAGGACCAGGCAGGAGGGGATGGGAAAGACCTCAGTCTGAGATCCTGGAGAAGCATAGAAAAGGGCTGTGGATCAGTGGCAGAGCCTCTGCTTGGCATGCAGAAGGTCTTGGGTTCAATCCCTGGGATGCCCAGTTTAAAGGACGAGGCAGGAGGGGATGGGAATGACCCTGCCTCTTTGCCGTACATATTGCCGCATGAAATGGCATTCAGAATGAGTTAGATTTAAACTGTAAATACACCCTTAGAAACCTGGTGTGCATGTCTACCACGTACTCAAAATATTATCGTTCTCGGATCTACACCCTACGCATTCTGAATGAGGAACACTTTGTCGTGAAGGAAACGTAAATATTTCACTTGTTCCAAATGAGCAAATATTTCAGAGGAGGCCACCCCCCACCCCGGGAACCTTCCAAATTTCCTGTTTTGCTATTTGGAAAAATTGAAAAATAAGTCCTCCCCCAATGGAATTTCCACCCCAGTCCCGCCCCCACTCCTGCGTCCAATCACCTTCATGCCTCAGGGCTACACATCTATTCCCGTTAGAGTTCCCAACTTCCAGGCAGTGCCTGGAGATGTCACAGAACTACCACTGACTTTGAGGCAACATAGACCAGTTCCCCTGGAGAAAATGACCATTTTGGTGGGTGGGCCCTATGGATTGGACCCCACCAGAGTCCCTCCCCGCCTCAGACTCCACCCTCCTCAGGCTCCGCCCCCAATTCACCAGGTATTTCCCAACTTGGACCGGAAAACCTAATTCCAGTGAATATACATGGTTTGGGGTAGAGCCCGCTGCTGCCCCCTCTCTCTTCCTCATACAGGCTCACGGTACATTCTTTGAGCACGCAAGGAAGTAGGGTTGCCAGCTCTGACGGTTTGGGTGTGGAGCCCAGGAGGGTGTCATTTGGGGAGGGGTGGGACCTCGGAGCCAGCATGGAGCAGTGGTTCAAGAGCAGTGGACTCTAATCTGGAAAGCCAGGTTTGATTCCCCGCTCCTCCGCCACATGCAGGCAGCTGGGTGACCTTGTGGTAGTCACAGTCCTGCCTGAGCTGTTCTCACAGAGCAGTTCTCTCTGAGCTCTCTCGGGCCTCTCTCTATCACAAGGTGTCTGTTGTGGGGGGAAATCAGGGAAAGGTCCTTTGGGACTCCTTCAACCTCTCCCCACAGTCTGGCAATCCCTATCATTGTCTCTGTAGACTAGAGATCCGTTGTAGTACTGGGAGATCTCCAGGCCCCACTTGTAGACTGGCAACCCCCGCCCCCCTTCCAGGCCGTGCCCAGCAACCAGTAGTAGAATTGTGGGGGAGAACAATTAAAAACAAGAATAAAGATTCCTCTAATCCCAGGAAGTTCTGACTGCAGAGTTTCTAGAGATTCCTAGAGTGACCGTTAGTCATTTCTGGACTATAACAGGAAGTGATGTCATGATGTTGGCGTCATTTCATGGCCCCCACCTCCCTGACCCCACCTTCAACCCTCCCTCTGGATATTATGGTGTTCATAGCCTAATCCAAGCTTTCTCAACCAGGGTTTCATGAAATCCCGGTGTTTCCTGATGGCCCTGGGAGGGTTTCCTGCATGGGTGGGAGTTAATTAATTTTTCATATATTTTTAAATTTTGTTAAACATTTATCAAGTGACATGACCATATATGGGCATGTTGACTCCTCCCCCCTCCCAAAATGGCCAGTGAGAGGCCTGGAAGGGGTGGGAAGGGGAATTTATTGTTGTTGTTGAATTTATACCCCGCCTCCCCCCGAAGGCTCGAGGCGACTTACATAACCCCGTCCCGTAAAACCATAAAATAACAATAAGATCCAATAAATTTACAATAGTGGCAACAACGATGGTTTAATCTTACTCATTTGGATGTTTCAAGGGTTTCTCAAGGGTAAAACAGTTAAGAAAACCTGGGCTAACTTTTTTTTTCTTCTTTTTCATGTGCACTTAAAACATTTTATAGGTTTAAAACATGAGGTAATGAAGAAGAAGAAGAAGAAGAAGAAGAAGAAGAAGAAGAAGAAGAAGAAGAAGAAGAAGAAGAAGAAGAGTCTCAAAGTGGCTTCCCATCGCCTTCCCTTCCTCTCCCCACAACAGACACCCTGTGAGGGAGGTGAGGCTAGGAGAGCCCTGATATTCCTGAAGAAGAAGAAGAGTTGGTCCTTAGATGCCGCTTTTCTCTACCGAAAGAACCTCCATCTTCACATTGGCTGTGTTTTGAAAAGACATGACCTGCCCAACCTGGAATTTGGATAAAAAGCCATTCTTATTTTTGAATTTCCATTCCTCTGCTGGGCATCATATCTGGCCAAGTGCATTCTGGGACCTCAACAGACCTCCATTTTGTGCAATTGCTGGCAGCATCATGGAAATAAGAATTGGGCAATGTGAGATTCGCTCCCTAATTGCCGGATTTTTGTCAAAAACGATTTCGATCAGCAAGTGAAGAAGAAACTGTGTTTTAGTGTATTTTACCCCTTCCGCCACACAGAGAGTTCCTCCGACATTTGTCTTAATAAAGCTCTCAGGTTTATGGGCTAGCGGCCAGAACTGCAGTGTCAAATTTTATAGCCAGTACTATAGATTTTATGGATGGAAAAAGACCGTCAGTGACCTCTTACGCTGGAACAGCTGTAGAGTTTTCGCTCATTTGGATTAAGTGGGTCCAAAGGAAGCCCGAAAATGTGGCTTTGTCTAATTGGGCCTCATAACACAGTGATGGGAACAAAGAATTCAGCTGTGAAATTAGCTGCTGGGGAATGTTGTGGGGGCCATGAGCACAGATGACTTCTGAAGGGTCTTCGATTCACGGGGGAGAGATCCGGCCATGGCTAGCCAAGAGGGTAGGGATGCCAGCCCCCTCGGCCTCCCTGGTCTGACCCAGCAGGGCTCTTCTGATGGTCTTCTCAGGGGAAGGCCTCGGCCTCTCTGCCCTGTGGCTGGCCCTGCAGAGAAACTGGCTGGCCCCTGGGTGAGACGGGAGGCTGGACTGGAGGGACCCTCCCTGGTCTGACCCAGCAGGGCTCTTCTGAGGATCTTCTCAGGGGAAGGCCTCGGCCTCTCTGCCCTGTGGCTGGCCCTGCAGAGGAACTGGCTGGCCCCTGGGTGAGACGGGAGGCTGGTCTAGATGGACCCTCCCTGGTCTGACCCAGCAGGGCTCTTCTGAGGGTCTTCTCAGGGGAAGGCCTCGGCCTCTCTGCCCTGTGGCTGGCCCTGAAGAGGAACTGGCTGGCCCCTGGGTGAGACGGGAGGCTGGACTGGAGGGACCCTCCCTGGCCTGACCCAGCAGGGCTCTTCTGAGGGTCTTCTCAGGGGGCCTCGGCCTCTCTGCCCTGTGGCTGGCCCTGCAGAGGAACTGGCTGGCCCCTGGGTGAGACGGGAGGCTGGACTGGAGGGACCCTCCCTGGCCTGACCCAGCAGGGCTCTTCTGAGGGTCTTCTCAGGGGAAGGCCTCGGCCTCTCTGCCCTGTGGCTGGCCCTGCAGAGGAACTGGCTGGCCCCTGGGTGAGACGGGAGGCTGGACTGGAGGGACCCTCCCTGGCCTGACCCAGCAGGGCTCTTCTGAGGGTCTTCTCAGGGGAAGGCCTCGGCCTCTCTGCCCTGTGGCTGGCCCTGCAGAGGAACTGGCTGGCCCCTGGGTGAGACGGGAGGCTGGACTGGAGGGACCCTCCCTGGCCTGACCCAGCAGGGCTCTTCTGAGGGTCTTCTCAGGGGAAGGCCTCGGCCTCTCTGCCCTGTGGCTGGCCCTGCAGAGGAACTGGCTGGCCCCTGGGTGAGACGGGAGGCTGGACTGGAGGGACCCTCCCTGGCCTGACCCAGCAGGGCTCTTCTGAGGGTCTTCTCAGGGGAAGGCCTCGGCCTCTCTGCCCTGTGGCTGGCCCTGCAGAGGAACTGGCTGGCCCCTGGGTGAGACGGGAGGCTGGACTGGAGGGACCCTCCCTGGCCTGACCCAGCAGGGCTCTTCTGAGGGTCTTCTCAGGGGAAGGCCTCGGCCTCCCTGCCCTGTGGCTGGCCCTGCAGAGGAACTGGCTGGCCCCTGGGGGAGACGGGAGGCTGGACTGGAGGGACCCTCCCTGGTCCGACCCAGCAGGGCTCTTCTGAGGTCCTCTCAGTCTCCCCCTGGGCCTGAAATGGGAAATTCAATACTGCTTTGTTTTGTTGTCTTTGTTTGTGTTTCCGAGGAGGCATCTCAGAGCCAACCCTGTCCACCATTACTCAGAGCCTTGGAGAGAGAAAAAGCAAACAAAACAGAAAAACATTTGTGGCCCAATGCCATGTTGTCACTTCCAGGGAAAAACCAGAAGTGACATCAATCCTCTCTAGAAACTTGCTGGAAGCCCCTTGTTTTTTACCATCGAGTTTCTGGTGATTCCTAGAGAGGTGCGGCATTACTTCCTGCTGCTTGGCCTCCTGAGAGCGATGAATGTCCAAGGGCCAGAAATGCATTACATCACATCCCAGATGTTAGGTCTCAGGTGGAAGCTAAGCGGGGTAGGTATTAGGATGGGAGACCACCAAGGAAGGCTCTGCAGAGGAAGTCAGTGACAAGCCAACTCTGCTTTTCAGCGGTTTGGGGATGCCCTAAGGTGGTTGTTTCTCATCAGGACTTGCATATCTAACCTACCTTACAGGTACAGACATAACGCAGGAGAAGAGTGCCTGATCAAAATGCCAAAGGCTTACATTTCAAAGGTACAGCTATTTCCTCTCCCGCATTGTGGTCTTCTGATGCTCCGTGATTTTAATGAAACAACCCCCCCCCTAGAAAACCCCCCTCTCTTGCATCCTTTGCAAACCACCCTAGCGACGGCCTCAGATCTGAAAAGGCAGAGCCGTTCTCTGTCACGATATGGTTCAGATTAGAGCTTTTCAGATCCGCTCTTTTCCCTTTTAGCCCTCCAGCGGTAGCCTCCCTTCTGCAAAGGACAATAATTCTTGGGAGAATAAAAGCTTGCAGCTGGAACAAAGATGCTGACTCAGGCAGTCAAAACCGCAGGAAGGCTCGCGAAGAGGGAGGGGAGGTCTTTTCTCCGCTGCGGGTCCCTTCCCTTCCCCGCCGCACACTTTTTTAATAATTGCAGCCACTTCAGATCGGAACTGGGCGGGGCGGGGGGGGCGGGAGATAATAAAGGAAGATGCGGAAAGGAACAAGATGTTGCACCTGTCCAAAAGCAGAAGAAAGCCTGCTGAACTTTACCCAGGGACTCTGCTGGTCCAAACTTACAAGGAAAGGGATGCAAATAATTAACTCCCACCTGGGGATTTGGTATTTTACTCTGTGCAAAGGAATAAGGACATAGAACAGAAGAAAAGTCTTACTAGATCAGAGCAGGGGTCTGTCTAGTGTAGAGGAGCCGATCGCTAGGTCAGGGGTGGCCAAACTGCGGCTCTCCAGATGTCCATAGACTACAATTCCCATGAGCCCCTGCCAGCGTTTGCTGGCAGGGGCTCATGGGAATTGTAGTCCATGGACATCTGGAATTGTAGTCCATGGACATGGGAATTGTAGTCCATGGACATCTGGAGAGTCAAGGTTTGGCCACCCCTATTCTAGGTGGAGGTGAGAGATCTCCTGGAGTTGGGACTGATCTCTAGACAGAATAGATGACACGTTTACTTACTATCGAAAAGATTTGTTCTACTTCTAGAGAAAACGGCTGCTTTGGAAGATGGGCTGCATGATATTAGGCCATACTGCAGGACCACCCCCTGGCCCCAAATCCACCTTCCCCGGCATCTGACTTCAAATCTCCCTGGAATCTAGTTCAGCATCCTGTCTCACACAGTAGCCATCGAGTAGAAAAGATCAAGAGTCCGGGATCACCTTCAAGATTACCAAAATGTGTGGCTGGGGAGGAGCTTTCAGGGGTCACTTCTCCCTTCCTCAGGTACAGCTAGAATGAGAGTCCATCTGTCCTTCTATCACAAGGTTAATGGATTTCCATTCTGTGTGGCTAAATATGGTGCCTTCCAAGGAGAATGGTATTTTGGGTTACATCAAATGGAGTATCGTGTCCAGATCACAGGAGGGGATGGTACCACTTTCGTCTGCTCTGGTTCGGCCTCCCTTGGAGTCCTGTGTTCAGTTTTGGGCCCCCCAGTTGAAGAGGGATGTAGACAAACTGGAGCATGTCCAGAGGAGGGCAACAAAGAGGGTTAGGGGCTTGGAGACCAAGACGTATGAGGAAAGGTTGGGGGAGCTTGGTCTGTTTAGCCTGGAGAGGAGATGACTGAGAGGGGATCTGAGAACCATCTTCTAGTATTTAAAGGGCTGCCATGTAGAGGATGGAGCAGAGTTGTTCTCTTGTGCCCCGGAGGGACAGACAAGGACCAATGGGGTGAAATTAATTCAAAAGAAATTCTGTCTAAACATCTGGAAGAAGTTCCTGACAGTCAGAGCGGTTCCTCAGTCGAACAGGCTTCCTCGGGAGGTGGTGGGTTCTCCACCTTTGGAGATTTTTAAACAGAAACTAGAGAGCCAACTGACGGAGAGGCTGATTCTGTGAAGAGAGGCTGATTCTGTGAAGGCTCAAGGGGGTGGCAGGTGACAGTGGATGAGCGAAAGGGTTGGGAGTGTCCTGCATAATGCAGGGGTTGGACTAGATGACCCAGGAGGTCCCTTCCACCTCTAGGATTCCATGATCCTATGAGAAAGACTGGGAGATTGTGGGATTGTGTGTGGAAGGGGAGGAGCTTTCGAGCGTCACCTCTCACTTCTTCCGACACAATCCGGTGAAGGCTGCCAGCTCCAGGTTGGAAAAGTGCCGGCTTCCAGCCATAATAAGAAGGCCAGGGCTTTTCTTTTCCTTCTGCTTGGAATGCCGCCCACAGAAACGGTCATCTGTATAGCCCGGCCAGGTATGACTCAGAGGGGATAAATCATGGATTTGGGATGCCAAGTGTGAATCAGCAAGACCTGGGGATTCATATTTCCTTGTGCTGTGAGATTCTGCTGGGTCCTGATGGGTGTGGAGGGTCAGCGGTTCCAGGTGGAGAAATAAGTTTCTGAGGGACTCTGGGACTTAGGTTTTGGCTGGAGATAAACATGTCAACACACATGACGTTATCTTCTTCTGAAGAAGAGTTGATTCTTATATGTCACTTTTATCTACCTGAAGGAGTCTCAAATTGGCTTACAGTCACTTTCCCTTCCTCTCCCCACAACCGAAACCCTGTGAAGTTTTTGGGGGCTGAGAGAGCTCTGACAGAACTCCTCTGTGAGAACAGCTCTAACAGGACTGTGCCCAAGGTCACCCAGCAGACTCATGTGCCTCAAAACAGCTGACAATAGCCTTCCCTTGCTTTCCCCACAACAGACACCTTGGAAAGTAGGTGGGACTGAGAGAGTTCTGGGAGAACTGTGACTGGCCCAAGGTCATTCAGCAGGCTTCATGTGCCTCGAAGCAGCTGACAACCACCTTCCCTTCCTCTCCTCACAACAGATTTTTATACCTCCCTTTTCACTGCCCAAAGGAGTCTCAAAGAGGCTTACAAACACCTTTCCCTTCCTCTCCGCACAACAGACTCCCTGAGAGGGAGAGGAGGCTGAGAGAGCCCTGAGATTACTGAAGAAGAAGAAGAAGAAGAAGAAGAAGAAGAAGAAGAAGAAGAAGAAGAAGAAGAAGAGTTGGTTCTTAGATGCTGCTTTTCTCTACCCGAAGGAGTCCAGCTTCCAATCACCTTCCCTTTCATCTCCCCACAACAGACACCCTGAGAGGGAGAGGAGGCTGAGAGAGCCCTGAGATTACTGAAGAAGAAGAAGAAGAGTTGGTTCTTATATGCCGCTTTTCTCTTCCTGAAGGAGTTTCAAAGTGGCTTTATCAGTCACCCAGCTGGCTGCATGTGGGGGAGCGGGGAATCAAACCAGGCTCACCAGATTAGAAGTCCGTGCTCCTAACCACTACACCAATCTGGCTTTAATAATGATGATGATGATGATGATAATAATAATAATAATAATAATAATAATAATAATAATAATAATAATATTTCCTTGCTCGCGGTAGCAAAGCCGCAGTTCTTTACAGCAGGGGTAGTCAACCTGTGGTCCTCCAGAGGTCCATGGACTACAATTCCCATGAGCCCCTGCCAGCTGGCAGGGGCTCATGGGGATTGTAGTCCATGGACCTCTGGAGGACCACAGGTTGACTACCCCTGCTTTACAGGGGCTGGGGCAATGATACTTGCTCCATACGGCCTTGCTGGACAACTGTGCCTCCGTCAGAGCACCGTCTGGCCCGATCCCATCCGACCGTTAAGCTCCCTCATTAATAAGTGACTCGGCGGTCATGGAAGTGCATTTCTCCTCCCGTGCAAACATTCCGTCGCGCTGTGCAGGCTGGCTTTTGATTCGGCTGAAACGCACGCCAGATCTCGAAAGCCTGACTTCTGTCTAAAGGTCAGGCCGGAGCCAGAAGGAAAAAAAAAAGAACTACCCTTATGGCATTAAACAATAATAGAGAATGTTTTCCAACAATGGCCTTTCTGGAGTTTTCCTTTCGTTTATTTCCTCCCAAGGACGTCTTCCGGATACAATCCGTTTTTCTGCTGTCTTTTTCTCTGGGGCAAGGCCTCTCTTCTTTTAAGTACGATTAATCTCGGTGTGTTTGTTTTACAACCTCAAGAGGAGGAGTTATGTAAGTTGGCCAAGGGCTCAAGATGGTATGGAGATGAGGTCAGGCCGAGCAAAGCTGCCACTGGTTTCGTGGTCTCTTGCTAAACCAAAAAAGGAACAAAACCCAACCTTAACAGGTAGGAACTCAAAAGTTGAGCTGAACAATAAAAATAATGTAAAACTTGTTAATGATTTATTATAGTGCACAATTAAAAACAGAATAAAAACTTCTTAAAAACTATACCGAACTAACAGCACTATTTTAAAGACGTTTTTATTCTGTTCTTAATTGTGCACTCTAATAAATAATTAACAAGTTTTACATTATTTTTATTGTTCAGCTCAACTTTTCAGTTCCTTCGTGGTCTCTTGACCAAGCTCTCCCATACCTGCGAGCTGAAGGCCAGAGTTATACTTTGAGTTGGAAAAATATCATAATATTGGAAACTTGCAAGGACAATTTTCACAATCGTAGGAGGAAACAACCACAGACGAAAATTCAACATTGAAAATGGCACAAATCTAGAGACCCTTTTAGCTGCGTCATTGATCATTAAAATAGAGCTAAGACACGTTTTTTATGTTTGGTCCGATACCTTATGAATATGTATTGTTTAAATATTATACTGTATACAGATTTTGATAGCCTGGGATGGGTTCTCTCTTTTTTCTGGCGATTGGTTTCACGGTACCTGGACTTGGTCTCTTGCCGCATCCGGGGGGCATCTGTAAGGACAGGCGTCTGTCTGTAAGGAAAGATTTTTTGGGGGGGGGTGTCTCCCTTCACCTCCGTGGGTTCTTCCGATTGCAGAGAGCCAATAACCATGCTGAGACCAGATGGTTTAAAAAAAGGAAAAGGATTTCCTTAAAACCATTCCAGAGTGACATAAAATCAGAGAATCAATACAGAGAAGCTGTGTGACAGAAAACAGAAGAAGATCCTGTCTAATCCCGCCCCCACCCCCCCAGCTGGGAGACGGGCCAGATTTACGTTAATTGTAGTTCTCTAGCACAGTTGTTCTTAGCCTGGGGGTCAGGACCCCTTTGGAGGGTTGAATGACCCTTTCACAGGAGTCGTGGCAGGGCAAGCAGCTTGGCCAAGGGGGGCTGCCATCTACACAACAGCCTTGCGGGGTAGATCGAGATAGAGCGTTCGTCTGTCTGGAGCCACGGAAAAGAGCGAGATCGGCATGGTGGGTCAAGAGGCAGAACTGAACTGAGAAACCCCGGGGAGAAAAAACCAATTTATATACAGTCATGAACAATGGATCTTCACACCATTGGCTAGTTTTGGTTTAATTTCTGTGAAAGAACACTTGAATAGTTTTATGGTTGGGGTTCATCACAACATGGGGAACTGTATTAAAGGGCCATGGCATTAGGAAATTTGAGAACCACTGGCAGAATCCCTCTGGATGGAAATTGGGATCTGCCTCAATTAAGCCATTGGCCTGAGAAACCATTTCCAGTTATACCCAGTAAGGCACCTTGGAAGTGTCCTGGTTGGGCAACAGAAAAGAGGTGCCAATTTGACCATTTGTTTTGTTGTGACCCAGGCAGGAAGAGATTAGGCAATTGCATGTTATCACAGACTGTCCTCGCACCATCCCCCCCTAAAAAAACTTTTTGGTGTTTTCGAACTCTGCAGAACCAAAACCAAAAAAGGAACACAACCCAGCCCTAACAGGTAGGAACTCAGAAGCTGAGCTGTACAATAAAATAAGGGAAAACTTGTTGATTATTTACGATAGTGCCCAATTAAAAACAGAATTAAAACATCATAAAAAACTATACAGAACTAGCAGCACATACGACCAAAATGCGTTTCGACCCTACTGGGTCTTCCTCAGGGGTCAGAACTGTGATAATACACTATGTATATTAAACTCATTATAAAGTGTAGCTGAGTGGTTGAATAAGATCTATAAATTATGGCTTTTTTCCTGGCGCACACGAGATACACACACAGCACAGAATTAAACAATAGAGAAGAGTGGTGACCCTAGGCACATATCATAGGAGGTGGTCTCCATAAAGGATAAGATTTACATATATTGGTTGGAGCCATAGATTTCGGACTTCGGCCATGACACGGTGGGCCCAAAATGACCTGCCACAGGAGGCCGAGCCGGCCATGAAACGATTGGTCATCTTTACTGTCACCTCACATTGAAAGCACATTACAGGGGTAGTCAAACTGCGGCCCTCCAGATGTCCATGGACTACAATTCCCATGAGCCCCTGCCAGCGAACGCTGGCAGGGGCTCCTGGGAATTGTAGTCCATGGACATCTGGAGGGCCGCAGTTTGACTACCCCTGGACATCACTAGACATCACTGGAGTCCTCTTCCCCTGTTGAACTACCAGCCTGCTACCTTTCTCCACAATGGAAGAACAGTAAGTCATAGACTAACTGGTTGATACGCTGCCTCCTGCCTCTTACTTCCGCATCCTTATCAGAGTCCAGGGGCACCTTTAAGACCGACAAAGATTTATTTAAGGCGTGAGCTTTCGAGGGCAAGGACTCTTCGTCAGACGCCTGGAATAAATCTTTGTTGGTCTCAAAGGTGCCACCGGACTCTGATTTTGGTTTTTTTTTGTGCTGCTTCAGACCAACACGGCGACCCACTTGGATCTTTCTGCACCCTTGTCTCTGAAGACAAACATGGCCACTTCCCCGTTCCTCGAAGCCTGAAAAATATCTCAGGGGTTCCTCCACAGTCAAAAAGTCGGAAAAGGCCGGTGGAAAGACAGGCAGAAGAAGAATCATAAAGTGCAATTGAGCATTCCGACTACCTTGCTAATTAAGATAATTAAGAGGCAGAGGGAGCTGTGTTTACATCTTTAATTGCATTTACACCTGGAAGAATGGCAGCCCCATTTGCCTTAATGGCTTGAGATGTAATCTTTGGGATGCTTTTTTTTCTCCAGACAATGCAATAAAAGAGTTTTCTTTGCCTTGCTCAGCAGTTTTGCAAACTGCTCGGAAACTCCCCCCCCCCCCACGTGGCTAATCTGGTTTGCTTTCTTGGCTACTTTTCAACTAGGGAATATCATCTCTCAGCACGGGGCAACAGAGGGCAAAGTTTGAACGCTCCCTTGGCACGAACCAACCATTCTCAGACAGCCTGAACTCTCCCCAGAAGCTCACGTGACTAAAGGGAGGTTGTGGGATGAGGGTCACACGCTGGGGAGGCAAGAGTTACTGGGAAAAGTGAGAGAACTGGGGAATCCTAGAACCATATCATAGAGTTGGAGTGGGAAGGGGCCATCCCGGCCTCAAGCATCCCGGAGAAGGATCTGTCCAGCCGCTGCTTGAAGACGGCCAGTGAGGGGGAGCTCCCCACCTCCTTAGGCAGCCCCTTCCACTGCTGAACTAGACTCCTAGAATCCTAGAGTGGGAAGGGGCCATCCAGGCCATCCAGTCCCGCCCCCTGCTCAGTGCAGGATCAGCCTCCAGCATCCAGGAGAAGGATCTGTCCAGCCGCTGCTTGAAGATGGTCAGTGAGGGGGAGCTCCCCAACTCCTGAGGAAGCCCATTCCACGGCTGAACTAGACTCCTAGAATCCTAGAGTGGGAAGGGGACAAACAGGCCATCTAGTCCCACCCCCTGCTCAGTGCAGGATCAGCCTCAAGCATCCAGGAGAAGGATCTGTCCAGCCTCTGCTTGAAGACTGTCAGTGAGGGGGAGCTCCCCACCTCCTTAGGCAGCCCCTTCCACGGCTGAACTAGACTCCTAGAATGCTAGAGGGGGAAGGGGCCACAGAGGCCATCTAGTCCCACCCCCTACTCAGTGCAGGATCAGCCTCCAGCATCCAGGAGAAGGATCTGTCCATCCGCTGCCTGAAGACGGTCAGTGAGGGGGAGCTTCCTATCTCCTTAGGCAGCCCTTTCCACGGCTGAACTAGACTCACAGAATCCGAGAGCCTTCTTTCTGGCCTACATGAGGCAGAGGCTCCATTATAGTAGTAAAGGGGGGGGGAGAACAAAAGGGTTATTATGGGGGGGGGCTGGCAAGGAGGCATAGCCAGCTGACATCACTCCTGGGAGTCCTTGAAGTCTGAACATTAATGTCAGGGACTCCTCCGCAGTCAAAAGGTTGAAAAGGGCTGCAGCAGGCTGATCGGTTTCTTTCTGAGTTTCTCAAGAGGGGACAATACCTGTGAACAATTGACAGATATTCTGCAATGGTGTCGCTAAATATTTGCATATGCGGATAGCCCCGAGGCATTTGGACCAGGGAGTGATCCTGGCAGGCGGGAAGGAAGGAAGGAAGGAGGAATTCCCTAAATTGCCGTCCCATTAATGCAGATGTGTCGGGAGGGGAAGGACATGACACATATCTTGTCAAACCCTGGCCTGCTTGTTCCGTCTTGCTGGGTTCAGAGGCCATTTTCCAAACACAGAGATATGTATTCTTTTTAATTTTAATCCTTACAAATTAAATTGATTTCTTAACCGCCACTCCCGGACCCAGCCGGCTTGTGGTGGTTTACAATAAAACCTCAATAAGACCCTTATAACAGTATATAAAAGAGTATCACAACCTTTAGGCAGGACAAACCCGAGTTTAAAAAACAACAACCCAACATACTAGTGACGGGCACATACTAAAAAGTTAAAAACATGGATAAAATCTCAGCTTTACATACTGTGGGATACAGTAAATACAGAAGCAACATAGAATCATATAATCAGAACAATAGAGGTGGGAGGGATCTCCTGAGTCATCTAGTCCAGCCCCCTGCCCTATGCAGGACACTCACAACCCTCTCGCTCACCCACTGTCACCTGCCACCCCCTTGAGCCTTCACAGAATCCGTCAGATGGCTCTCCAGCCTCTGTTTAAAAATCTCCAAAGATGGAGAACCCACCACCTCCCGAGGAAGCCTGTTCTCCTGAGGAACCGCTCTGACTGTCAGGAACTTCTTCCGGAGGTTTAGACAGAATATAGAATCATAGAGTTGGAAGGGACTTCCTGGGTCATCTAGTCCAACCCCCCACACTGTGCAGGACACTCACAACCCTCTTGCTCATCCACTGTCACCTGCCACCCCCTTGAGCCTTCCCAGAATCAGCCTGTCCGTCAGATGGCTCTCCAGCCTCTGTTTAAAAACCTCCAAAGATGGAGAACCCACCACCTCCCGAGGAAGCCCATTCCACTGGGAAGCCACTCTAATGGTCAGGAACTTCTTCACAAAACACTTGAAAAAGTAACTTCACCTTAATGATGGCCATTGTTTTCTTTGAGAAAGTAACAAAAGAACTTAAATGAAGATTCACAAACCACAGGGCAAGTGGAGACTTAGTCAGATCTTTCCTTTAAGAGCCAGATTTCTGGTGTAAAATGTTTGTTCTTTCCTGGGACTTTAAGAATGCTGGAACGGAATTTTTCTCAGCTGCAGAAAAGGTCTACGACTGTGTCACGCTTATATAATAATTCCCCGATGTGAGAGAACCAGATGTCAAGGGGGAAAGCTCCTGGCTTAGGCAGCTTTTTGTTATACTCGTTTTCTGTATCTTCCCCTTTCATCCATGCAAGAACAAGGGGAAAGAACAGAGGAGAGAAAAATGAGTCACATCTGGAATATTCAGGGCAGATCCTTGGTTGCTGAGGGACTTCATAAATCCGTTTTACGTTCGCCTGCTGTTAGGGGCAGGGGTATCTTTTGCCAGCTCTGGGTTAGGAAATACCTCGAGACTTTGGGTTGAAGTCAGGAATGGTCAGAATTTGGGGAAGGGAGAATAATAACATGGAATTCATCCTTCAGAGCAGCCATTTTCTCCAGGGGAACGGATCTCTTTAGCCTGGAGATGAGCTAGAATTCCAGGGGATCCCCAGGTCTCACCTGGAGGCTGGCATCCCTACAGAGATCGGTTGCCTTGGAGAAAAAGGCTGCTTGGGTGGGTGGACTCCATGACCTTGTAGTGTACTGCACCCTGCCCTGCCCAGGTTTCAACCCAAGCTCCAGGAATTCCCCAGCTAGATTTGGGGAATCTCTGCCATCCCCCGCCAAGGTATGCCTCCTGGTGACCAGTGGGGAGATTGGGGGCTAACTGGCAACAAATTCAGGCCTTGGCCAGTGTTACCGGCGGCTCAGCAATGTGACTTACATAATAATAATAATAATAATAATAATAATAATAATAATAATAATAATAATAATAATAATAATAATAATAATAATAATAATAATAATGCATTGGGAGTCGGTTTAGCCTGGAGAGAAGACGGCTGAGAGGGGATTTGATAACCATCTTCAAATACTTATGTCACACAGAAGATGGAGCAGAGTTCTTTTCTGTTGCCCCGGAGGGTTGGACTGGAACCAAAGGGTTGAAAACAATTAAAGAAATTTTGGCTAAACCTCCGGAAGAAGTTCCTGACAGTTAGAGTGGTTCCTCAGTGGAACAGGCTTCCTCGGGAGGTGGTGGGTTCTCCATCTTTGGAAATTTTTAAACAGAGGCTGGAGAACCATCTGACGGAGAGGCTACATTACCAGCAATACTCTGATGTTTGGACAAAAAGCCTGCACCAGTGCAGGTGCTGAGCCAAGCAATGTAGGAATTTGTCACTAGGCTCAGGTCTGAAGGCATCAAGGATATATAACTCAGTTTGATTTTTACAATTTCAGCCTGGGCTGGAGGCTAGAAGGAAAGCAAAACAAGCAGGGGGAAGAGATGCTTTCAACGTCCTGCCGCCTCCTCTGGGCCTGTTGTCATCCCTGCCCTATAATCAGAGCCTCAACTCTGTTCCTGTCGTTTCCTGACTCCCACGTCGAAGCAGAGAGATAAAGAGGGGATTGTGCGGAGTAGCTTCCTACCCTCCAACCTCACCAGCGTGTTTTTCCAGCTGTGACCTCTTCCATGGCCAAAATAGTCCCTGCCTATATTTTTTGAGACTAAGAGGAAAGGCTCCACAGATAAGCCTCGGTGGGATAAACAAGCATTTGAGGCATGGCATGGCTTCGGCGCTTGGGATGGGCAGCCCCGTGGGAATAAGAAGGGTCAGGATGATGTGCCAAACTGTAGAGGAGTGGTCCCCAACCTTCCTAATGCCTTGACCCTTTAATACAGTCCCTCCTGTTGTGGGGACCCCCAACCATAAAATGATGCCAGGGTTCTTTCACAGAAATTAAACTGAAACTGACCCATGGCGTGAAGATCCCTTGTTCAGGATTGTCTATAAATTGTTTTTTTTCCAATTGGGTTTCTCAGTTCAGTTCTGCCTCTTGTCCCACCAGGCCGATCTGGCTCTTTTCCGCTGCTCCAGACAGACGAACGCTCTATCTCCATCTACCCCGCAAGGCTGTTGTGTAGATGGCGCCCCCCACCCAGCCAAGCTACTTGCCCTGCTGCAACCCCTGCAAATGGGTCGTTCGATCCCCAAAGCGGTCCTGACCCCCAGGTTGAGAACAACTGCTCTAGACAGTAATTCTAACTTGATTTATGTGGGTCAAACTATATGCCCACTTAAAGTTCATATTATGGGACCTAAACCTAAGATGAAAAATGGAATTAAAGAGGATCTTTTAGCTATACGTTTTCTTGGGGGGGGCATGATATAGAGTATGAGACTGTGTGCCATTGAAAAGATATATACTCAGACTTCTGTGAATATTGTTAAAGTACTTCTTCAAAGGAAATCATGGTATATATATAAAACACAATTTTCTGACTCTTTCTTCTGTTGTTTAAAAGAGCATAAGACCATGAAGTGTAGAATTGTAGAATCATAGAGTTGGATGGGGCCTCCTGGGTCATCTAGTCCAACCCCCTGCACTAGGCAGGACACTCACAACCCTCTCTCTCCTCCACTGTCACCTGCCACCCCCTTGAGCCTTCCCAGAATCAGCCTCTCCGTCAGATGGCTCTCTAGCCTCTGCTTAAAAATCTCCAAAGATGGAGAACCCACCACCTCCCGAGGAAGCCTGTTCCACTGAGGAACTGCTCTGATTGTCAGGAACTTCTTCTGGGTGTTTAGATGGAATTTCTTTTGAATTAATTTCATCCCATTAGTTCTAGTCTGTCCCTCTGGGGCAAGAGAGAACAACTCTGCTCCATCCTCCACATGGCAGCCTTTTAAATACTTGAAGATGGTTATCAGATCCCCTCTCAGTCATCTCCTCTCCAGGCTAAACAGACCAAGCTCCCCCAACCTTTCCTCCTACGTCTTGGTGTCCAAACCCCTCACCATCTTTGTTGCCCCCCTCTGGACACGCTCCAGTTTGTCTACATCTCTCTTCAACTGGGGTGCTCAAAACTGAACACAGGACTCCAAGTGAAACCAAAGCAGAGTTAAAGGTGTGGTAAGCTTCTTCTATACAAAGTAAATAAATGCTTTCACCTGTTGAAGAATTTTAGAAGGAACATGCTTCTCGCTGTTTTAAAAAGCCTTCCAGGATCTATAATACATTGTAAATTTTGTGACTTCTACAGGAGGTATGTATCTTACTTTAAGTATGCTATAATAATTTGGCATGAATCTTTTTAGGTCTATGAAAAGACAAAATTGACTTTAAACATTAACAAATTACCAGCACAAGGGATTGTGAGTAGTAAGCAAGAAGCCATCTATTAAACATTGTTTAAGGCAGGGGTAGTCAACCTGTGGTCCTCCAGATGTCCATGGACTACAATTCCCATGAGCCCCTGCCAGCATCTGCTGGCAGGGGCTCATGGGAATTGTAGTCCATGGACATCTGGAGGACCACAGGTTGACCACCCCTGCTTTAAGGATTTAACATATGCCAATGTTGATTGTGAAAGGCAACTGATTTCTTTTGAACTCTGTGTACCCACTTGTTGTTTATTGCGATGTTGACCTGACCTGTGAGAAACAAACCCAGAATCTGTGTTTTATTGCTGGGATAACTTATCTCAGGAAGGAAATGGCTATTGAAGTTTCCCTGTCCCCTGGAGCGTGCTGCGGACACTCCTGCCTTATCTCTGGGTGAAGGGTTAGAAAGGCAGTGAAGTGATTCTATCTGTGCTTTGTTTATTCAGATGGCTTGTCCCAGTTAGAGCTGTTCTTGTAAAGCAGTTCTCTCAGAGCTGCCTTGGCCCCACCGACCTCACAGATTGCCTGTTGTGGGGAGAGGAAGGGAAGGCGACTGGAAGCCGCTTTGAGACTCCTTCGGGTAGAGAAAAGAGGCATCTAAGAACCAACTCTTCTTCTTCTTCTTCTTCTTCTTCTTCTTCTTCTTCTCCTTCTGTAATCTCAGGGCTCTCTCAGCCTCCCCTCCCTCACAGGGTGTCTGTTGTGGGGAGAGGAAGGGAAGGTGATTGGAAGCCGCTTTGAGACTCCTTCGGGGAGAGAAAAGTGGCATCTAAGAACCAACTCTTCTTCTTCTTCTTCTTCTTCTTCTTCTTCTTCTTCTTCTTCTTCTTCTTCTTCAGTAATCTCAGGGCTCTCTCAGCCTCCCCTCCCTCACAGGGTGTCTGTTGTGGGGAGAGGAAGGGAAGGCGACTGGAAGCCGCTTTGAGACTCCTTCGGGGAGAGAAAAGTGGCATCTAAGAACCAACTCTTCTTCTTCTTCTTCTTCTTCTTCTTCTTCTTCTTCTTCTTCTTCTTCTTCTTCTTCTTCAGTAATCTCAGGGCTCTCTCAGCCTCCCCTCCCTCACAGGGTGTCTGTTGTGGGGAGAGGAAGGGAAGGAGACTGGAAGCCGCTTTGAGACTCCTTCGGGGAGAGAAAAGTGGCATCTAAGAACCAACTCTTCTTCTTCTTCTTCTTCTTCAGTAATCTCAGGGCTCTCTCAGCCTCCCCTCCCTCACAGGGTGTCTGTTGTGGGGAGAGGAAGGGAAGGCGACTGGAAGCCGCTTTGAGACTCCTTCGGGGAGAGAAAAGTGGCATCTAAGAACCAACTCTTCTTCTTCTTCTTCTTCTTCTTCTTCTTCTTCTTCTTCTTCTTCTTCAGTAATCTCAGGGCTCTCTCAGCCTCCCCTCCCTCACAGGGTGTCTGTTGTGGGGAGAGGAAGGGAAGGCGACTGGAAGCCGCTTTGAGACTCCTTCGGGGAGAGAAAAGTGGCATCTAAGAACCAACTCTTCTTCTTCTTCTTCTTCTTCTTCTTCTTCTTCTTCTTCAGTAATCTCAGGGCTCTCTCAGCCTCCCCTCCCTCACAGGGTGTCTGTTGTGGGGAGAGGAAGGGAAGGCGACTGGAAGCCGCTTTGAGACTCCTTCGGGGAGAGAAAAGTGGCATCTAAGAACCAACTCTTCTTCTTCTTCTTCTTCTTCTTCTTCTTCTTCTTCTTCTTCTTCTTCTTCTTCTTCTTCAGTAATCTCAGGGCTCTCTCAGCCTCCCCTCCCTCACAGGGTGTCTGTTGTGGGGAGAGGAAGGGAAGGAGACTGGAAGCCGCTTTGAGACTCCTTCGGGGAGAGAAAAGTGGCATCTAAGAACCAACTCTTCTTCTTCTTCTTCTTCTTCTTCTTCTTCTTCTTCTTCTTCTTCTTCTTCTTCTTCTTCTTCTTCTTCTTCTTCTTCTTCTTCAGTAATCTCAGGGCTCTCTCAGCCTCCCCTCCCTCACAGGGTGTCTGTTGTAGGGAGAGGAAGGGAAGGTGATTGTAAGCCACTTGTTGCCCCCCCAAGCACCAAGAATATTGGACATCACTGCCCCAGCCATAAAAGTGTAAGAAAGAAGCCAGGGGCCCATCCAGTCCAATCCTCTGTGTCACGCAGTGGCCAAAACCCAGGGGCTATCAGGGGCCAGAGCTTCATAAACCGGAGCGCAACTCTGTAGCAATTGAGTGGGGGGGGGGGATCAGAAATCCGGCAACCCAAAGAAGGCGAACCCTCTGCAGTTTCAGCAGAGGTCCCGGTGACATTTCCGGACGCAGAGAATGGCAGCTGTTGTCATGAGCCGCTGATATTGCAGGCAGAGGTTTGTTTGCTCCACACCCATACCCACAAACACACACACACACACACACACAAAGCAGTGGAAACGGGATTACTCCTAGCGAGGTCAATCGGAGAAACATTCCTCAAGGGAGTGCAAATCAAACAGTGGGATGGTTGCACCTAAGAAAATAAACACTGCAGGCGAACCGCAGAATGCTGGCAGAACCGTAGCATGGGGGGGACGTGGTTTGAAAGCCTTCCTACGGAGGGTATTTTGTCCCGTCTGCTCCTCAGTTTTGTAAAAGGAGGAGGCTGAGGCTGGAGGCTAGGATTCTCTGCCAGGTTCCCACGCTTGGGAAGGCCGGGGCCCAGGTTGCTGCTTTACTGCCCTCCGCCCCCAAAATGTCCGGAAAGGATCATCCTTGAAACAGGGTTTCCTTCTCTTCTTAGCAACAGCCCTTTAGAGTAGGTGGAAATCATTACCTCCACAACCTAAAGCTGAGCTTCAAGTTGTCTTCTGTGGTGTAGTGGTTAGGAGTGCGGACTTCTAATCTGGTGAGCTGGGTTCTATTCCGCGCTCCCCCACGTGCAGCCAGCTGGGTGAATTTGAGCTTGCCACAGCAGTGATATATATGCTGCTTATATGTTCTTATATGCCGCTTTACTGTACCCGAAGGAGTCTCACCTTCCCTTCCTCCCCCAATAACCCACACCCTGTGAGGGAGGGGAGGCTGAGAGAGCCCTGATATCACTGAAGAAGAAGAATTGGTTCTTATATGCTGCTTTTCTCTACTTGAAGGAGTCTCAAAGGGCCTTCCACTCGCCTTCCCTTTCCTCTCCCCACAACAGACACCCTGCGAGGGAGGGGATACTGAGAGAGCCCTGATATTACAGAAGAAGAAGAAGAGTTGGTTCTTATATGCCGCTTTTCTCTACTTGAAGGAGTCTCAAAGTGGCTTACATTCGCCTTCCCTTTCCTCTCCCCGCAACAGACACCCTGTGAGGTGGGTGAGGCTGAGAGAGCCCTGATATTCCTGTTCGGTCAGAACAGCACTATCAGGGCTGCGACTAGCCCAAGGCCACCCAGCTGGCTGCATGTGGAGGAGGAGTGGGGAATCAAACCCGGCTCTCCAGATGAGAGGCCGTACTCTTAACCACTCCACCCCGCTGGCTGGCTGGTGGATGTTTGGGTAGGCAGAGTGTGCCTGTCTTATCGTTGCTCTGGGTGAAGTGTCCCAGTGTCAGCTGTGTTTACAGCACAATAAGTTGCCCGATAAGAACACTGTACAGCCTGCTAGGTCAAGGTTTCTGGCAGGGGATTGAATGGGGCGCTTTCTCCTGCTTCATCAAGCTTTCCAACATCAGCACAGATGCTGTGTCATGATGATGATGACCAAATTTGCCTTGGCTAGGACAGCCAAGTTTGGAAAACTCAACAATGGCCACAGGATTGGAAAAGGTCAGTTTACATTCCAATCCCAAAGAAGGGCAATGCCAAAGAATGTTCAAACTACCGCACCATTGCACTAATTTCTCATGCTAGCAAAGTTATGCTCAAAATCCTACAAGCTAGGCTCCAGCAATATGTGGACCGAGAACTTCCAGAAGTACAGGCAGGGTTTCGAAGAGGCAGAGGAACTAGAGATCAAATTGCCAACATACGCTGGATCATGGAGAAAGCTAGGGAGTACCAGAAGAACGTCTACTTCTGCTTCATTGACTATGCTAAAGCCTTTGATTGTGTGGAACACAACAAATTGTAGCAAGTTCTTAAAGAGATGGGAATACCAGAGCATCTTATTTGTCTCTTGAGAAATTTATATGCAGGTCAAGAAGCAACAGTGAGAACTGAACATGGAATCACTGACTGGTTCAAAATTGAGAAAGGAGTTCGGCAAGGCTGTATACTGTCGCCTTGCCTATTTAACTTGTATGCAGAGCACATCATGAGAAATGCGGGATTAGAGGAGTCACAAATTGGGATCAAGATTGCAGGGAGAAATATCAACAACCTCAGATATGCAGATGATACCACTCTAATGGCAGAAAGTGAAGAGGAACTAAAGAGCCTGTTGATGCGGGTGAAGGAGGAGAGTGCAAAAGTTGGCTTGAAACTCAATATCAAGAAAACAAAGATCATGGCATCCGGCCCTCTCAATTCCTGGCAAATAGAAGGGGAAGAAATGGAGATAGTGACAGATTTTATTTTCCTGGGCTCCAAGATCACTGCAGATGGGGACTGCAGCAAAGAAATTAAAAGACGCTTGCTCCTGGGGAGGAAAGCTATGGCAAATCTAGACAGCATCCTAAAAAGCAGAGACATCACCCTGCCAACAAAAGTGCGTTGTCAAGGCTATGGTCTTCCCAGTTGCAATGTATGGCTGCGAAAGTTGGACCATAAGGAAGGCCGAGCGTCAAAGAATTGAGGCTTTTGATTAGAGGCGGAGCCATGGCACTTGGATAGCTCGAATACTTCGAGCTCCTGTTCCACTGAGGGTCAATCACTGCTGTGATTGACAGAATCGGGTTTTGGGTACGCTAACCCAACCATAAATCTTCTCAGGAATTCCTTGTGAATCTCTGGGGCCTATCTGTTCCGCAGGGAAATTAATCTCCCACTGGAACGTAAGCTCAGTGTGCACAGGGTCCAGCAAGCGCCGTCCGCCATCTTAAAATCTTTTTTCCTTTTCATCTTTTTTCAACTCTGCAATCTACAAAGCTTATTTTAATCTACAAAGATAATTGGATACCTCCCAGCAAGACCTTCGACTCACCACAACTCCGGAGTGAAAACATCTGGCAGACATCAGATCGAGCCTACAAACAGTGAGTGGGGTTTCCCTCGGCACCTTCTTCCCTGGAATGAACTCTCGGCGTGGAGAGTTGCTCTCGCTAATCCAAACAAGCCAGAGTGACAGGATTTATTACCACTGAGGGGGTGAAGCAGCCAAATTCCAAGATATTGAGTCATTAATCAACGCAGAGATGCAAGTGCTTTTCCGCTTCTCCGTCTTTACTTTTCCCCCCGTTTCTGGCTCTGCTTGATGCCACCTCATTTTGAGGCAGGCTAATTTTCTTTTCTAAGCGAAGAAGGACTTAAATCAACTCAAACTAATAAGTAACAGCTCTTATTATATCTGTTTTTGGTCTTCGAAGATAAGAGAGATTAGAGCCGTGGAATCTCGCGAGAACTAAGCTCTAGAAACATTCCTTTAATTCAAAACAGACTGTTGCTTTCGTTAGGACTCTGTAGGACCTCTACTGGCTATTTGCAAAATTGCAAATATATCTTGGAAACAACATATGCATAATTGATTAACAAAATTCCGAACCTGGAACATGTTTTCGTTTAAAAAATTTGCATATCTTCTAGATAAACAAACACAAGACCTGAAAGAATCTCTAAATGGTTCACTTAAAAATATGCTCATGGAGTTTAAAGGCATTAAGGAAGAAGTCTCTAACAGGAATGATGAACCAATAGTAGTGGCTGATGATAGCTTTAAACAAGATGGAAAATTACCAGCAGAAGAGGAATCTGAAATTATGGAGATGGAAAAGGGGATGTCAGAGTCTTGCAGCTCAGATAAGGACACCCTACCTGAGAAGATATATAGCCACTCCAAAGCAACAATACACAAGAAAGACATATGGATCTGCGGTGAAAGCAACCGATTGAAAGGAGCTTCATGGAAAAACATCTGTACTGATATTGGAGTCCAGGAGGTACAACTGCTTCAAGATTTATCGATGTATACTTCGAGGGAAAGACTACAACTGTACTTTCCCAGCCAAAGACCAATAGGACAGAACATTAGTCAACGGGAGCCACAAGACGTAATAAGCCTCGAAATGAGACCTCCTTAAGAAGCTTGGGGAATGGAAATGCAACACAGTGGTCGAAATTCCTTTCCTCTTTTAACTCCTGTATGTAGCCATATAGGCAATATAACTAGTTAAGAAGTTAATCTGGGGTCTAAGATCTTTTAAGTAAGCTGAATCTGTATTATTAAACCCAATTTCGCACTGCCTACTAGCTCAAAATCAAAGCATAACTAAAAGGAGACACCTAATGGAATGGGCTTACATTATAGTGTGGGGTTTTAGATTTCCTATGATAGCTGAGTTTGAATTATCTAGCATATCTCTGTAGTGACTTTCAGCCTAAATTTAAAGCATAACTAAAAGAAGGTTTTTAACTGAGGAGGTGTAAATATAACTAACGAAAAATCTATTCTATTAATTAATGAAGACTCCATTTTATTATTTCTGGTATTAACAATGTATACTTATACATATTTGTTTCTCTTCTTTCTGTACAATTAAGCAGGCTTATTCTTTTTTTTCCTTTTTCCCTTTTTCTAGTGAAAATGTGGAGGGCTCTAGGACTACGTTAAGTATAAACTGTTTATGATTGTTAAAACTATCAGAAACTATGCAAACAAATGTTGAAATGATGGTAACAAGGTAGACTTCTCTTTTTAAATGTGGTGCAAACGTGAAAAAGTTTATAGTCAACGGGAGCCACAAGACGTAATAAGCCTCGATATGAGACCCCCTTAAGAAACTTGGGGAATGGAAATGTAACACAGTGGTTGAAATTCTTTTCCTCTTTTCCCTCCTTTATGTAGCCATATAGGCAATATAACTAGTTAAGAAGTTAATCTGGGGTCTAAGATCTTTTAAGTAAGCTGAATTTGTATTATTAAACCTAATTTCGCAGTGTCTATCAGCCCAAAATCAAAGCATAACTAAAAGAAGACACCTAATGGAATGGGCTTATATTACAGTGTGGGGTTTTAGATTTCCTATGATAGCTGAATTTGAATTATCTAACATATCTCTGTAGTGACTTTCAGCCTAAATTTAAAGCATAACTAAAAGGAGGTTTCTAACTGAGGAGGTGTAAATATAACTAACGAAAAATCTATTTTACTAATTAATGAAGACTCCATTTTATTATTTCTGGTATTAACAATGTACACTTATATATATTTGTTTCTCTTCTTTCCGTACAACTAAGCAGGCTTATTTTTTTTTCCTTTTTCCCTTTCTCTAGTGGAACTGTGGAGGGCTCTAGGAATACGTTAAGTATAAACTGTTTATGATTGTTAAAACTATCAGAAACTATGCAAACAAATGTTGAAATGATGGTAACAAGGTAGACTTCTTTTTTTCTATAAGCTTTGGGTAAAAGTCCATAATATTGTAGCCAGTCTTATAATCTTAAATGGAGAGAAGAGGGTTTTTAAGATTGAAACGGAGAACCAAAATGTTTTTCCACAGTGCTTTCTAACCCACATACAGAGCTTCTTTTTCTATGCGACGACAGCAGCAAAACTAGAATTGACCAAGAAATGGAAAACACAAGAACTACCCTCGACAGAAGACTGGCTGAATAAACTAGCTGATCTTGCCAAGATAGCCAAACTGACACTAATAGTTAACGGAAGAATAGAAGAGGCCTTTTAAGAACAATGGGGCCCTTACCTGAACTATTTACAAAAGGGATTAAAATGGGGAACCATGTGTATCAAATGAAGAGCATAGCTCTCCTTTTCTGTATTAACAATGTAGATTGCATGTATCTCACTGTCTTCAACTTTGGAAAAATAAAATAAAAACTTTCTATAAAAAAAAAAAAAAAAAGAATTGAGGCTTTTGAACTCTGGTGCTGGAGAAGACTCTTGCGAGTCCCTTGGACTGCAAGGCGAACAAACCGGTCAGTCCTAGAGGAGATCAGCCCTGACTGCTCTTTAGAAGGCCAGATCCTGAAGATGAAACTCAAATACTTTGGCCACCTCATGAGAAGGAAGGACTCCCTGGAGAAGAGCCTAATGCTGGGAGCGATCGAGGGCAGAAGAAGAAGGGGACGACAGAGAATGAGGTGGCTGGATGGAGTCACTGAAGCAGTAGGTGCAAACTTAAATGGACTCCAGGGAATGGTAGAGGACAGGAAGGCCTGGAGGATCATTGTCCATGGGGTCGCGATGGGTCGGACACGACTTCGCACATAACAACAACAAAAGGACAGCCCGGTCTAACTCTGGCCCCTCGCAATATGAGAACTGAGCGCGGGATCTTGTCCTAAGTGTAGGCTGCCCACTTGGATGGCCAACCTCCAGTTAGGAGCGGGAGTCCCCCGGATGACAGCATGCGCTTGTTTAAAACACTTGAGCTGCTGGGATCAAACTTTGCTCTGCTGCTACCGGCCTGAGTCTAGCATCGTGGTGGTGGCAGCCACTGTTGAAATAACATTTTAACCTGCACAGCCAATCAGATCGCAAGTGGATCCCCACCCGTTCCAGCCACTCCACCCACTTGAGCTGCTGGACTTAAACCTTGCTCTGCTGCTACCGGCCTGAGTCTAGCATCGTGGTGGTAGCAGCCACTGCTGAAATAACATTATTTTTATCTGCACACCCAATCAGATCTCCAGTGGACTCCACCCACTCCACTCACGTGAGCTGCTGGATTCAAACCTTGCTATGCTGCTACCTGCCTGAGTCTAGCATCGTTGTGGTGGCAGCCGCTGCTGAAATAACATTATTTTAACTTGCACAGCCAATCAGATCTCCAGTGGAGCCCCACCCACTCCACCCACCCACTCCACCCACTTGAGCTGCTGGACTCAAACCTTGCTCTGCTGCTACCGGCCTGAGTCTAGCATCGTGATAGTGGCAGCCACTGCTGAAAAAAACATTGTAACCTGCACAGCCAATCAGATCTCCAGTGGATGACCAGAGGTTTGTTGGGCACGATCCCCACCCACTTTCTGCAAACACTTGGCCGATGCCAGGAAAAAGGTCAGGGGGCACAATGGTGCCCGGGGGTGCCCTGTTGCGGACTCCTGGCTTATAGCGTTTAGCAGCCCAGCCTGGTTGTCATCGGTGAGATGTCAGAGCAGATTGCTTTTTTCAGGTCAGAAAAAATGCCTTCCGGCATTTTCGTCTGGGAGAAAAGCCCTGCCCGGAATCTTTGTCTCAGGGACCGTCACCTGCTGGGTGTGCAACCCGAACAAGATTGCGTGCATTAAATGTCAGACGAACAATTAATGAACAGCTGAGGCCGTCTGGGATTCTCCGCACCACTTGTCTGGGAGGCATAAATTCCCGGACATCCCTGTCTCCGTTCTGTCAGCCACCATGACACCCCTGGATTCATTTGCCAGGGGAAGGTTAATTATACTCTGCAAAAAAACAGAACGACAGATGGGCTTCCCAGAATAGCCTCCCTGCTGCAGGGATGCCAAAGCAGCTGAGGCCTTCATTAAGAGCCTGAGAACTACCTTGCAGGACTAGATCAGGGATCCATTTTGTCCCGCATCCTGGCTCACAGAGCGGCTAAACAGCTCCTTTGGATGGCCACCAACCAGGCACGGAGGCCGAGGCCTTCTCCAAAGAAGAACCTGAAAAGAGCCCCGCTGGGTCAGACCAGGGGTCCATCTAGGGAGAAAGGAAAAGAAGAAGAAGAGTTGGTTCTTATATGCCGCTTTTCCCTACCCGAAGGAGGCTCAAAGCGGCTTACATTCACCTTCCCTTTCCTCTCCCCACAACAGACACCCTGTGGGGTGGGTGAGGCTGAGAGAGCCCTGAGATTACTGCTCCAGAACAGCTTTCTCAGTGCTGTGGGAAGCCCAAGGTCACCCAGCTGGCTGCATGTGGGGGAGCGCAGAATCGAACCTGGCATGCCAGATTAGAAGTCCGCACTCCTAACCACTAAACCAAACTGGCTCCAAAAGTGCTCTTTAAATTAGGCCTCTCCCTCTTTGTGTTCTCACTGTCTGCACATGGCCTTCCATGAAGACATCTGTCTCTGGGTGTCTCTCCTTTAGAGACCATGCCCTCGCCTTCCCACACGTGTGCTCCTGGCCGAGCTGGCCACTTGAGATAGGGAAACTGCCCTTTAAATGAGGCTTTTCTCTCTGTCTCTTCTTGTCCTCTCCCTTGCTTCACATGGCCTTCCGTGGAAGCGCATTTCTCTGGCAGTCTCTCCTGTGGAGACAGTGCCCTCTCGCTCCCCCCCCCCTTCCATGATGCTGGACAAGCTGGCCATTTGGATCGGGAAAGGATTCTGTAGATGAGGCTTCTCCCTTTGTCGCTTTGTCCTCTCCCTTGCTTCACATGGCCTTCCCTGGACCGTTTATGCATTGGAGGTTTCATGCCAGGCTGCAGGCTGGAGTTTTAGTCGTGGCAGGTTGCTCTACCTCTTCCTGCACCCACACAGGGGAGCATTTGGCCTGGTACACCTTATCCAGCCCCGATTTGTGCTCCTGCACGGGAGCTGGGGCAGTAAAGTTCCCTGTGCATAATCGGTCCTGGAGGCGCGTTTTTCTGGCAGTCTCTCCTGTGGAGACAGTGCCCTCTCGCTCCCCAGTCTACGGTGCCAGACAGGCTGTTCATTTCTGAGAGGGAAAGCACTCCTTAGAGTAGGCCTCTCTCTCCTTTTGACTGCAACCTGAATGCGAACTGGATCTACGTTAACCGTTGTTCGCTCCCCCTTTTTCTGCAATATTCTTCTTGGGAGATTTGTGGACCGCATTCACAATTAGACTTCTGTGACTGGCCCAAACTCCGCCGTATCAATCGAATATCCCAATACTTCAATGGCGTATAGTGCCACCAAATCTGCCTTCCCGTTTTCCCTGGGTTTAACGGAGCAATCCCGGGAGATTTCCAGCCACTGCCCGAGGCTAAAGCCGAACCGGACGACGGATCAGCTGCTCGACGCGGCCCTCTTTACAATGAATCACGAAAGATGAGTTTTTTGTTCCAGCTGCGTGGTTTGTGGGGACGAGGGGAAATGCACTGCCCTTTGTTGCCATGCGGGCCTCGGGCGTGTCATGAAAAATGAGGGTGCCTCTTTTCCGCTGTCCAACGCCAGGGGGTCAAGAGGAAGGATCGATGGAGCGGCTAAAAGGAGAACCTGTTCTGTCCTTGCTTGGTGTAGGGGTTAAAGAGCAGAGGCCTCTGATCTGGAAGGCTGGGTTTGATTCCCTGCTGCTCCTTCCAGACTGTTCCATTCTTGACCAGAGGACACTCTGGCACCTGACTCACTCTCCGAGGCTGCGGCTTTCGTCTTCTTGTCATGTTTTTCTTCTCGGCCAGGCTGAAACAGAGAAAAGCAGAAGAGATGTTTTTTTCTGCCCTGTTTTTCCCGACCCAAAGGAACCCTAGCACAGATTGCAAACCCCTTTCCCTTCCTCTCCCCACAACAGACACCCTGCGAGGCAGGCCGTGCCGAGAGAGCCCTGAGAGAATTGAGGCTGGCCCAAGGCCGCCCAGCAGGCCGCAAGTGGAGGAAAAGTGGGGGAATCGAACCCAGCTCTCCTGGGTTGCCACTCTGAGCCACGGCGTGAGATCTCCAGCTACCCCCTGCAAAAGTGGCAACCCGCCCTGCTCTGCTGGAAACGTTAGTTTCCATCCGAAAGCCGAAACCTGAGCCCTTCTGGTGCAATCTTAACAAGTGGTGCTGGGGGGGGGGGAACCCTACAGGTAAATTGACATCCCTTTTCCCATGAAAGGAGGGCCATCCTGTGTCCTCTGCCACGGAAAGAGGATGTTTTGTGAGAGCAAATAAGAGTAAATTGCTGTGTACCTGGATGGCTTGCACACACTCAAGCACACACGCACGCATGCACACGCACATCCAGGAGCCTGTGGCTACGGTTTCTTTCATGGGTCCAGGGGGTGAGACGTTCATCGCCTGCTAAGGGGCATAAAACACCCCTGGAAGCCAAAGTGCTACTCATTCATTTTTGTGATTGGAGGGGGGGGGGAGTGAGTGTAGCACACCGGTTGCTCCAGGCACCTTCTGGAGAGGGATCCAAAAAGCCCTGTGGTCTTTTGGAAGCTGGTGTGGAAACAAATACCGTGATGGGTAACTGGTGGGAGGGGCCGTGGAGAGGAACTCCCCTCCTGCCTGGTCCTTTTAACGGGAGATGCTGCTTGGGATTGAGCCACACTCCCTCACCCCCTGCAAGGATCCCAGCAAGGATCTGCCGGCCCTGCAGCTTCCTCTGCATCAGTGGTTCTCCACCTTCCTAATGCTGCGACCCTTTAATCCAGTTCCCAAACTGACCCATGGTGTTGAAGATCCATAGTTCATGATTGGATATCAATTGGGTTTTTCCTGGGGTTTCTCAGTTCAGCTCTGCCTCTTGTCCCACCATGCTGATCTCGCTCTTTTCCACTGTATCTCTATCTACCCCACAAGGCTGCTGTGTGGATGGCGCCCCCCCCAGCCAAGCTGCTTGTACTGCCATGACCCCTGTGAAAGGGTCATTCGACCTCCAAAGGGGCCCTGACCCCCAGGTTGAGAACCACTGATCTAGATTACTTTTCTAGATGAACCAAACCAGGGGTAGTCAACCTGTGGTCCTCCAGATGTTCATGGACTACAATTCCCAGGAGCCCCCGCCAGCGTTTGCACATGGCCTTCCATGTACACATGGCCTTCCACGCATACCGGCCCTGAACTAAACATCCGGGAGAGAAAGGAGTTAACCTCTGGAGGAAGGCTGGTTTGAGCAGGCTTGCGATGTAAAGGGAACCCGTGGGAGAATGTTCAGGTAATCCCCAGATCAGGAGAGCCAGGTTCTTCTGGCGTAACCTGAGCTACGAAGAATAAATATTGGCCCCAGACCAGGGGCTCCTGAAACTCTCTTGGCAATAAATGTCCACTGAAATTTAACACTGGGGAATTGGCTTCGTCTTCTGGCTGGGAAGTCTCAACTAGGCCAGTTTTGCATCATTCCCTTGCTTCATTTGGGAGAATTTCCTCCCGTTTGCCTTCTCCCCTCCCCATCCAACAACAGCATGCTTTTAAATATATGTGTGTTGTTTGATTTGTAATACCGTGTGCATTACAGAACTGCTGTTTCTTGAAAACACCCAAGCTACTGTTTTGCAGTTCATAACAAAGGTGAAAAACAAACCTTTTTCTGGAGGACAGCTTTTAAAAAGAAAGGAGAGGGAAGAAAAGAGGCATAATATTTCAGTTTAGGTTTTATAATGCAGTCATCCCTTTCCATCTCATTTTACTGATCAATATGGTCTAGGTAGAGCTCCATTTTCTTCTGAAGTCTGACGTTAATCTGTTGTGCATCAGCTATATGAGTTTTCAGCATTTTGTTTGACCAGACCAAAAGAATGGTGCATATTTTATTCCATCTTGGTACATACAGAATCCTTGTAGCTGTTACCGTATACTGAACTCATTCACTATACATTCTAATATTATTTGGTACCGTAGTTAATAACATACATTTTGGATCTAATACAAATTTTATTTTCTTTTGCATCTCATTATGAATCATAATCCAATGTTTCCTTGCCTTCTGACAAGTCTACCACATATGATAAAATGCTGCATTTGTATCCTGACATTTCTAACATTTCCCATTATAACTCTTAGTGGCTCTAGCTATAGCTTTAGGAGCAATATACCATCTAAAAATCGTTGTTGTTGTTAGGTGCGAAGTCGTGTCCGACCCATCGCGACCCCATGGACAATGATCCTCCAGGCCTTCCTGTCCTCTACCATTCCTCGAAGTCCATTTAAATTTGCACCGACTGCTTCAGTGACTCCATCCAGCCACCTCATTCTCTGTCGTCCCCTTCTTCTTTTGCCCTCAATCGCTCCCAGCATTAGGCTCTTCTCCAGGGAGTCCTTCCTTCTCACGAGGTGGCCAAAGTATTTGAGTTTCATCTTCAGGATCTGGCCTTTTAGGGAGCAATCAGGGCTGATCTCCTCTAGGACTAAATCTAAAAATATTGCATGCCAATTTTCTTTTAAAGATTTGACATTTGGTAAATTGCAATTAATTGACCCTTAACACTTCCCATTGATCCACATTTATATTCTCTCCAAAATTCTGAGCCCATTTAAGCATATAATCTTTAATTTGTTCTGTCTCACAATCATATTGCAACAACAATTTATAGATTTTACTGAACTTTACCCAGTAAAGCTAGATGCATCTGGATTTTGCAGACTTGCAAAAGAAGTTTTGCTTTTTGAGTGTATAAGAATTTTTCACTTTTGAAGGAGCCCCTCTCCTCTATTTGCCTGACTGGCTGATCAGGGGGTGCCTCACTGAAAGAAGCAAGCGCAGAACAGGACTCACACAGAGATAGAAAATACAACATTTTCTGCGGGCGTGTAATTTTTCTGCACCTTGGGAGGCATTGAATACTCCAATGAAGAAACCGATCCATTAACGTGCCCTTGGAGGAGGCTGCCTGGAAGAATGCCAGTCTAGAACAATGACTCATACAGAGACACAACAGAGAACAATTCCCAAGAGTGGTGATTCTGCTAGATCTTTGTATCACATGAGACTGGATGGTCCAACACAGACACAAAGAAGATTACCAACCATCAGAGGAGGCTGATCGGAAGGAGACACCGCCCCCAAACCAGTAAATCATGCAGAGACACACTGTTTAGCTGCTGGGTTGGTTGCACAGTCTTCTGCTGCTTAAGTTATCTGCTTCTTACAGCATCCAAGCCGTGGACAGAGCATTGCTTGCGAATTATAGTCTTGCAGTCTGTGACGGGGATTTCTTAAATAACAGATTCAATATTATTATTATAATTAATATAGTTCTAGCAATGCAAATTTGGGTGAGCCCCTTTTGTGGTTTGATGTCTCCCCACTGCTCTGAAGTCCTCTATGGATAATTTGTTGGTTGCTCCATCTCATACCAGACTGTAGCCTCTATGGCAGGGGTAGTCAAACTGCGGCCCTCCAGATGTCCATGAACTACAATTCCCAGAAGCCCCTGCCAGCAGGCAGGGGCTCCTGGGAATTGTAGTTCATGGACATCTGGAGGGCCGCAGTTTGACTACCCCTCCTCTATGGGGTGGACCCCAGACTATCAGCTATGACTCATGAGATCCGGAAACTTGATTATTTGTTTTTAAAAGGGTCTTGCTTCAAGGAGCCATGAGCTTTTTTTCCTTCTGATTACGGCTTCCCGACGAGAGATTGAATTACATTTTAATTCATGGAGCATTTGATCAAATAGTAATTAATCCACGTCTCAATTTGAGAACATGTTGAAGGAAAGCAGTTCCATTCAAACGAAGCTGCTACCAAGGAATTTGTAAACAAAAGCATTTTGGGAGGGGGGGGAGAAAAACCGGGGGGGGGGGCTTGAAAAGACACACAAGACTTTCTGATCAAATCTAGGCTTATATTTTTTATTTATTTATTTTTTAGATTTATATACCGCCCTCCCCGAAGGCTCAGGGCGGTTTACATTAAACTAATCAACAATACATGAAACAGTCTTCGTTAAAAACATACAGTAATTTGATCATACAGCAATTTGAACATACAGTAATTTGATCAATAAACGGTTGAAGCCTTTCATGGCCAGGGTCAACGGGTCGTGGTGCGTTTCCTGGATTGTGTGACTGTGGTCTGGTAACTCTAGTCCCTGATGTTTCTCACCCGTCACCATGACTGGCATAATCAGGACCTGGCAAGACGGGCATCTCTCTGTGCCAACAAGGGGTGGAGATTTTATCCTTTAAAAGAAAAACGAAATGTATAATTTAGGATTAGCATATACAATCAAGCTGGGCTTGCATTGTTACGCAATGTAAACATATGGACGATTTAGTTTTGTCCAAACATCTCTGAGCTTTCACCATTTGTTTATTTATTATATTTATATACTGCTTTCCCCGAAGGCTCAGGGAAGTCTGCATAACATAGGAATGATACAGTATAACAAAAATAATGCAGTGGTAACCGTAGACATGACTGGGGGAGGCACTGGCAAACCACCCCGTATTGAGTCTGCCATGAAAACGCTGGAGGGCGTCACCCCAAGGGTCACACATGACCCGGTGCTTGCACAGGGGATACCTTTACCTCTACTTTTTAAACCGTATACAACGTATTAGAATGGCAGAACAATGGGGAGAATAATAAGTCAACTAATGCATACCGGCCCAGTGGGTTGGGTGGATCGGCAGTGGTTACCATACAAGGGATGCTCAGGGGCTAATGGGAAGTGGTTGGTTCAGGTCAACCTCACCCAAGTGCCTGCTGGTGGAGCTCCCTTTTGCAGGCCCTGCGGAACTGTTCTAGTCCTTTCAGGGCCCTGATGAAGAAGAAGAAGAAGAGTTGGTTCTTATATGCCGCTTTTCCCTACCCGAAGGAGGCTCAAAGCGGCTTACAGTCGCCTTCCCTTCCTCTCCCCACAACAGACACCCTGTGAGGGAGGGGAGGCTAAGACAGCCCTGAGATTACTGAAGAAGAAGAAGAGTTGGTTCTTATATGCCGCTTTTCTCTACTCAAAGGAGTCTCAAAGCGGCTTCCCATTCCTCTCCCCACAACAGACACCCTGTGGGGTGGATGAGGCTGAGAGAGCCCTGATATCACTGCCCGGTCAGAACAGTTTTATCAGTGCCGTGGCGAGCCCAAGGTCACCCAGCTGGCTGCATGTGGGGGAGCACAGAATCGAACCTGGCATGCCAGATTAGAAGTCCGCACTCCTAACCACTACACCAAACTGGCTCTCCTGATCACCTCTGGGAGCTCGTTCCACCAGGTGGGGGCCAGGATGGAGAAAGCTCTGGCCCCGGTTGAGGCCAAGCGGGCTTCCTTGGGGCCAGGGACCACCAGGAGGTTGGAGGTGGTAGAACGCGAGGCTCTTTGATGGGCGTAGGCGGAGATGCGATCCCTCAGGTACACTGGGCCCAGACCGCGTATGGTCTCAAAGGTGATCACCAGAACCTTAAGCCTGATCCTTAATTCGACCGGGAGCCAGCGCGGCTGCTGGAGGATGGGCCGGATGTGGGACCTCCGAGGTGTTGTTGCGAGGACCCCGGCAGCTGCGTTCTGGACCAGTTGCAGTTTCCGGATCAAGGTCAAGGGCAGGGCTGCATAGAGCAACTTGCAGAAGTCCAGGAAAGAGGTGCCCGTCACGTGGTTCACCGTGGCTAGGTGTTCCGGGGCCAAGTTGGGCGCTAGTAGTTTGGTTTGGCGAAGGTGGTAAAATGCCAGCCCCGTTACCGTCGTCATCTGAGTCTCCACTGAGAGGGAGGCATCAAGAATCACACCCAGGTTTCTGTCAGAGTGGACAGCACTCCATCCAGGTTGGGCAGGCGCGCTTCCTCGCTTGCAGCCTTCATGCCCAGCCACAGGACCTCCGTCTTCGAAGGGTTGAGCTTCAGACGACTCTGCTTGAGCCACCCCGTCACCGCTTCCAGGCAGCTGGCTAAGGATTCTGGGGGAGAGTCAGGGCGGTCCTCCATCAGGAGGAGGAGCTGGGTGTCATCCACATATTGGTGACCAAGGGACCAAGTCCTATGAAGATAGGCTGAGGGACTTGGGAATGTTCAGCCTGGAGAAAAGGAGGTTGAGAGGGGACATGATAGCCCTCTTTAAGTATTTGAAAGGTTGTCACTTGGAGGAGGGCAGGATGCTGTTTCTGCTGGCTGCAGAGGAAAGGACACGCAGTAATGGGTTTCAACTTCAAGTACAACGATATAGGCTAGATATCAGGAAAAAAAATGTTCACCGTCAGAGTAGTTCAGCAGTGGAATAGGCTGCCTAAGGAGGTGGTGAGCTCCCCCTCACTGGCAGTCTTCAAGCAAAGGTTGGAGACACACTTTTCTTGGATGCTTTAGGATGCTTAGGGCTGATCCTGCGTTGAGCAGGGGGTTGGACTAGATGGCCTGTAAGGCCCCTTCCAACTCTAGGATTCTATGATTCTATGGTGGCAACGCAGCCCAAACCTCTGCACCAGCTGAGCAAGAGGGCGCACCAGCTGAGCAAGAAGATGTTAAATAGAGTTGGAGAGAGAACTGCCCCCTGGGGGACTCTGCGAGCCAGTTGGTGAGGGCTTGGTGAGCTCTCTCCTAATGCCACCCTCTGTCCACGATCCTGGAGAAAGGAGATCAGCCACTGGAGGGCAGTCCCTCTGATCCCGGCATCGGCGAGGCGGTGAGCTAAAAGCCGGGAGGCGGGAAGAATCTAAAACTTGATATTCGAAAAATTGTGCAATGATGGATACAAAGCATATTATTTGTCCTGTACAGCCGGATTAGCAGCGTATTTGGATACCGGGTTTTCTGAATGGGTGGGAGAAAATGAATTTGTTACGTATTTTTGAAATTTGTTAAACATTTATCGGGTGATATGGCCATAAAGGGTCGTGTAAACACACCAACCCCTCCCAAAAGGGCCAATTATAGGTGTGGAGGGGGTGGGAAGGGGAGGGGCTTGGGTGGGAAGGGGAGGGGCTTGGGTGGGCGTGTCCACAGCTCTGCTTCCCAACCCTATTCTGCACGATTGGGCCACTTCTGGGGTTTCTCAAAGCCTGGTGAATGTTTCAGGGGTTTCTCATTAGTTAAAAAGTTAGGAAAAGCTGGTAGAGGGGCTCACCACTACCTGGGTTATGAGGAAAGGGACTGAGAATAAAACAGCCAATTTTGATCTGCTGCGGTGTATATTGTTGGTGCAGCTCCCTTTGTGTGAATGCACAACGTTCTGGTGAGATCCATCCATGACTCTTTTCGTCTGGGGCAGATCACAAGTGTGGGATGGGATAAAATCATAGAATCATAGAGTTGGAAGGGGCCTCCTGGGTCATCTAGAGACCCTGCACTGTGCAGGACACTCACAACCCTCTCGCTCATCCACTGTCACCTGCCACCCCCTTGAGCCTTCACAGAATCAGCCTCTCCGTCAGATGCCTCTCCAGCCTCTGTTCAAAAATCTCCAAAGATGGAGAACCCACCACCTCCCGAGGAAGCCTGTTCCACTGAGGAACCGCTCTCACTGTCAGGAACTTCTTCCGGAGGTTTAGTTTGTCTATGGAAGAAGCTTCTCTCGGACTCCTCTTCATCTCTATGTGCCTTTGTTTTCCCTCCTCATGGCCTTGCAGGAGGCTAGACATCTCTGCCAATCTCTCCCATGGAAGACTGACAGGGGTGCACCCCAATTTGTGCATGCAACCAGATTTGCAAAACTGAAGAACATAAGAGAAAGCATGAGAGCCAGTTTGGTGTAGTGGTTAGGAGTGCGGACTTCTAATCTGGCATGCCGGGTTCGATTCTGCACTCCCCCACATGCAGCCAGGTGGGTGACTTTGGGCTTGCCACGGCACTGATAAAGCTGTTCTGACTGAGCAGTCCTGTCAGAGCTCTCTCAGCCTCACCCACCTCACAGGGTGTCTGTTGTGGGGAGAGGAAAGGGAAGGTGACTGTAAGCCGCTTTGAGCCTCCTTTGGGTAGAGAAAAGCAGCACATAAGACCCAACTCTTCTTCTTCTTCTTCTTCTTCTTCTTCTTCTTCTTCTTCTTCTTCTTCTTCTTCTTCTTCTTCTTCTTCTTCTTCTTCTTCTTCTTCTTCTTCTTCTTCTGTTGGATCAGGCCAGTGGGTGACCCAGAGCTGGAAAAATCTAGATGATTTGTGGATTGGAGGTAGATACGACCTCCAGCCAGTGGCTTTCCATAGCTTTACTGCTTCTACAAAGGCGCAAGCTGAAGAGAGACGGATTCGAAACCTGACTGGGGTCTCAAAAAGTTTCAGCCCGTCTCTTCCGTGCGTCCTGCTTTACGATTCTCAAAACCCGCAACTCGGAAATAAGAAGAAAAGGATTTGGCGGGTGGCGGCTTTAAGGGAAAGTCGATCCCCTGCAAAGCCAGATGTGGGGGTCTTGCATCATGGTGACGCAGGCAAGGGCTCTGGAGAGACCGTCCGGCCCCACGGCTGGAACGGATGAAGTGAGAAACGCTAACGTGCTCCAGCTCATGGGCACACATGTGAGCTGGGAGGAAATCCCCCACCCTCTGCCAAAAGAGAAGCAGTGAAGCTTTGCACCGGGGGGGGGGGGGGACTGGGCTCAGTGTGGGTTGCCAACCTCCAGGCACGGCCTGGAGAGCTCCTGGAATCAGAGCTGAACTCCAAGTTACAGAGATTATATTCCCCAGGAGAAAGTAGTCAGCTTTGGAAGGTGGAAGAAGAAGAGGAGTTGGCTTTGATATGCTGCTTTTCTCTTCCCGAAGGAGGCTCAGTGGATTTCAGTCGCCTTCCCTTTCCTCTCCCCACAACAGAGACCCTGTGAGGGAGGAGAGGCTGAGAGAGCCCTGAGACTACTGAAGAAGAAGGTTCTTATATTCCGCTTTTCTCTACCCGAAGGAGTCTCAAAGCGGCTTACAGCCACCTTCCCTTTCCTCTCCCCACAACAGACACCCTGTGAGGTGGGCAAGGCTGAGAGAGCCCTGAGATTACTGAAGAAGAAGAAGAAGAAGAAGAAGAAGAAGAAGAAGAAGAGTTGGTTCTTAGATGCCGCTTTTCTCTACCTGAAGGAGTCTCAAAGCGGCTTCCAATCACCTTCCTTTCCTCTCCCCACAACAGACCTCCTGTGAGGGAGGGGAGGTTGAGAGATCCCTGAAATTACTGAAGAAGAAGAAGAGTTGGTTCTTATATGCCGCTTGTCGCTACCCGAAGGAGTCTCAAAGCAACTTCCAATCGCCTTCCCTTTCCTCTCCCCACAACAGACACCCTGTGAGGGAGGGGAGGCTGAGAGAGCCCTGAGATTACTGAAGAAGAAGAAGAGTTGGTTCTTATATGCCCCTTTTCTCTACCCAAAGGAGTCTCCAAGCAGCTTCCATTCAACTTCCTTTTCCTCTCCCTGCAAGAGACACCCTGTTCACTCATCAAATGTGTTTAGGGTGAAATTTGTGTTGTAAAACTGGCCTCCTTGGCAAAGCTCACCCAGAAATGTCCATGAAACGCTTTTGAAGCCAGAAAATGCTACCCAGACTCTGCCATTTCTTCTGAGCTTAATATTTCACACCAGCAGACTCAGATCCAGGGGTCAGATTCACGCTGTCACGCTCGTGTGAGCTGAACTTTGGCAAAAGGACACGAAAGTCTGCGTGGAGCATTTTGTTAGTTTCTGAGAAACATAACGATAATTGTAATAAAACCACCCTCCTGTTTCTAGGGAAGCAGCTCAGCTTCTCCGAAAAGCGGACACCGTTTGAACTGGGGAATTGCTGTAGCCAAATTGCTTCCAAAACAGAAGGGGGCGGGGCTATCTCTAGGGGATCCTCGTGGACCACCCACATATGATGCAAGAACATATACTCTGGATTTCTTCATGGTTAAAGCACAAGCGATCCATCATCAGGGCTCCAAATCAACAATTCTTGCTCAACACATAACGTCCTGCTCAGTGCAAGAATTCCAGTGACCGGTCGCTCTGTCACTGACCACGAGCAACCTTTTCCCCACTGGTGGGTCAGTGCTACAAAACCGGGCTTAATTAGGGTATTTCAAGAACCAACGACCCCCCCTCTATGTCCCTGGCAGGGCTTCACGCTCAGCAGATTCAAATCTATTGACTGTTCTTGGCCCTAGGGAGGCTCACCTGGCCTCGACCGGGCCCAGGGCCTTCTTGGTCCTGGCCCCTACCTGGTGGAATGAGCTCCCAAGGGAGCTGCAGGCCCTCGGAGAGCTTTGTGTTTTCTGGAGGGCCTGCAAGATGGAGCTCTTTCGCCAGTTCTATGGTTGGGGCCAGTGCTAGAGCCAAGATTCGGGTCCCCTCTCTGTCCGGAGCGATTACATCTGGCTCTGAACTTCAAACCCCCAGGCTGCTTCTGAGAGTTATTGTACTGGGCAGGGTTTTGTCGCCATCTGGATGTATGGAATCTTAATGGGGGTTTTATGTGTTTGATTGTATTATGATATATTGGATTTTATGTAACCCGCCGTGAGCCAGTTTTGGAAATGGCGGGCTAAAATTCTAAATAAGTAAATAACTAAATATGATGATGTCATCCGTTCAGTCGTGTCTGCCCCTCAGCGATTCTATAGGAAAGTCTTTGCTATGCATCCCTGTCTCTGACTGCTTCTTTTAGTTGGTTCCTGGTCATCCCTGTATTGGCTTTGAAGGTGTCGAGCCGGCGGATCCTTTGGTGACCACGTTTCCTTTTGCCGCTGAGCATGCCGAGCATTAATGATTTTTCTGACGAGTTTGATCACATGATGTGTCCAAAGGAAGTGAGCTTTAGCTGTAATATCTTGCCTTCTAATGACACAGTTGGTTTGCTCCTCTCTAAAACTATCTTGTTGGTAACTTTGGCTGCCCATGGGATTAGCAGCATTCGTCTCCAGCACCATAATTCAAAAGCATCTATTCCCCTCCTAGAATCATAGAATCATAGAGTTGGAAGGGGCCATACAGGCCATCTAGTCCATCCTCCTACTCAACGCAGGATCAGCCCTAAGCATCCTAAAGCATCCAAGAAAAGTGTGTATCCAACCTTTGCTTGAAGACTGCCAGTGAGGGGGAGCTCACCACCTCCTGAGGCAGCCTATTCCACTGCTGAACTACTCTGACGGTGAAAAACTTTTTCCTGATATCTAGCCTATATCGTTGTACTTGAAGTTTAAACCCATTACTGCGTTTCCTCTCTTCTGCAGCCAACGGAAACAGCATCCTGCCCTCCTCCAAGTGACAACCTTTCAAATACTTAAAGAGGGCTATCATGTCCCCTCTCAGCCTCCTTTTCTCCAGGCTGAACATTCCCAAGTCCCTCAACCTATCTTCATAGGGCTTGGTCCCTTGGCCCCAGATCATCCTCGTCGCTCTCCTCTGTACCCTTTCAATTTTATCGACGTCCTTCTTGAAGTGAGGCCTCCAGAACTGCACACGGTACCCCAGGTGTGGTCTGACCAGTGCCGTATACAATGGGACTAGGACATCTTGTGATTTTGATGTGTCTTCCTTCTTCTAAATAACTAAACTAAATGAATCACCAAATAAATAAAGAGATGAGCTTTGATTTGCAAAAGCGAATACCCCTAAAACCTTGTGGGTCTCTCCGGTCTTCCGGGGCTCAAATCTCATTCTTGCACGGCAGAGCTAATCTCCAAAACTCACTTCCCAGAGAGGAATTTGGATGCTTTGTTTCTCGCCAGGGATGGTACCGACCAGCAATCGATAGCAGATCTATTCACAGGAGCAGTGAACTGTCTGCCTCCCGTATCATTAGACTGTAATAGGCCCGTTTTTCCTTGGGCCTATTGTCCTCGTGAAAAATTGGCCGCTTTTCATGTTACACACCTCATTAACTGTATTCTCCAGTTTAAAGGGGCGGCGGGAGAGACAGGAAAGAAAAAACCAACCTGTTCGGAAGACATAATAGATGCTCTGAGCATCGGCCACAGAGAAAATCAGGCAGAGAAAAAAAAGGGGGGGCTTAAGAAAGGGACAATGCGCCTTAAATTAGTCCTGATAATCTCGTGACTGCATCCCCCCAAAAGGACGTCTTTGATCAAAGCAGCCAAGCATTAAAACATCCCAAGAGATCACCCAGCAGCCGGCTTGGATGGATTCCGATCTATTGTGGGACGAGGGCTGACGTCCTGTTTGAATTCCTGACCCTTGACCCGGGGATATCAGCTGCTCAAGGGGAACGGGGACTCGAAGTGACCTTAAGGGTCGTTGGAGGACAACATCCATCAGTGAGATGGATTCCCTGGATGTCGGTCATGTGAAGCAATGACTATTTAAGGCCCTGTTTCCCTTTGAAGTCCAGAGCCGGGGAAGGCTTTGTGCGAGATTCCGGTTAATCCAGAACGCACCGTTTTCTGAACACGCGGGGAGTCGGATTGCTTTCCCTATATAGTATCCCAAATCCAAAGGAGAGGCACTCGGCTCTCGTTTGATTGACGTCTTCCATACGGGCTGACAACACCCTTGGCTATTAGTAGGGGGGAGCGCATATGCGCTTGATTTATTGAATTTGCAGGCTGTCATGCTATGGCTCTATGATCAATCGAAGTGGTGGGTGCAGCCGCGAAATCAGATGGCGAATAACACTGGGCTGGAACACAATGTTGGCATGAGCCGAATATGGAAGAATCAGGATATATCAGCCTTAATACCAAGCGCTGGCTAGCCAACGCCATTGTCTTTCCCATAACAAGCTACAGATGCGAAAGGTGGACCCTGAAGAAGGAAGACAGGAGGGGAATAGATGCTTTTGAATTATGGCATTGGAGACGAATGCTGCAGATCCCATGGACAGCCAAAGTTACCAACAAGAGAGTTTTAGAGAGGAGCAAACCAACTATATCATTAGAAGGCAAGATATTACGGCTGAAGCTCACTTACTTTGGACACATCCTGCAATCAGACTTGCTAGAAAAATCATTAATGCTCGGCATGGTCAGCGGCAAAAGGAAACGTGGTCACCAAAGGATCCGCTGGCCTGACACGATTAAAGCCGATACAGGGATGACCAGGAACCAACTAAAAGAAGCAGTCAGAGGCAGGGGCGCACGGCGGAGACTTTCCTATAGAATCACCGAGGGTCGGACACGACTGAACGGAGAGTATCGTCATCATGCTGTCTGTCTGTCTGTCTGTCTGTCTGTCTGTCTGTCTGTCTGTCTGTCTGTCTGTCTGTCTGTCTGTCTGTCTCTATCTATCTATCTATCTATCTATCTATCTATCTATCTATCTATCTATCTATCTATCTATCTATCTATCTATCTATCTATCCATCCCCCTATGGGAAGCAAGTGTTGATTATGAATTGGTTCACACAGCTCACTTTCTCTCTCTCCCCCCCTCTCCCAATTACCCTCACCTCTGGCTGTGAACAGACCGTAGATGGATTGTTAGGGGGATCTGCTGGTGCGGCGTGTCAAGAACTTCCGGCCCCGGGGAACAAAGCTGTCATTTGGGATATGCATGAGCAAAAGCCATGGAGACGGAAAGAGTGCGCAGGGGTGACAGGTGGGACTGCTGAGCAGCCCCTGAAACATTTTCCAGGCTTCGAGAAAGGTATCAATCAGACCTTGAAAGGTGATCATGCAAAGTATCCCTGTTATCTTCTCGATTTGGCACATCCCTGCAATGACGCAATGCTCACCTATTATTTTTGTTGTTGTTGTTTCAATTTAGTACCTGCCACTCCCAAGGGGCTTGTGCTGGGTTACAACAGTCTGAATAAAATCCCGGTAAAACCCCTATTAAAACGCCAGACATAAAACCACATAGAACAAGTAATCACAATTTTAAAAAAGGAGATATGGCGGAAAAAACAATTTGAAACGCTATCAATTCCCCCAATAAAAATCTCCTAGAGGGAGGAACTCCCCCTCACTGGCAGTCTTCAAGCAAAGGTTGGATGCACACTTTTCTTGGATGCTTTAGGATGCTTAGGGCTGATCCTGCGTTGAGCAGGGGGTTGGACTAGATGGCCTCTATGGCCCCTTCCAACTCTATTATCCTATGATTCTAGGTAGAGGGGCACAGATGGAGCCCCCAAACCGCCAATCACATTGCTCTATCCTGAGAGGGAGGGAGGGCCATACAGATCTTCCTTGCCGCTCCAGCCTCAGCCATAGACCTGGCGGAAGAGCTCCGTTTTGCAGGCCCTGCAGAATGCCGGAAACTCCTGCAGGGCCTGCAGCTCACCCGGGAGCTCATTACGCCAGGTAGGGGCCAGTACTGAAAAGGCCCTGGCCCTAGTCAAGGCCACGTTTGCTTCCTTGCCGCTGGGAATGACCAACAAATTAGTGCCTGCAGAGCATAAGGCCCTGCAGGGGGGCATAGGGGGGACACCTAGAACAACCCTTCTCAACTTCTTTACCATTGAGAAGCCCCTGAAACCTTCTTCAGGCTTCGAGAAACCTCAGAAGTGGAGCAATCGTGCAGAATATGGTTGGGAAGCAGAGCTGTGGACACGCCCACCCAAGCCCCTCCCCTTCCCACCCCCTCCAGCCCCATCATTGGCCATTTTGGAAGCGGTGGGTAGGTCGACATGAGCATGTACAGTCACATGACCCTTTTAAAACGTTTAACAAATCGACAATATAGATTAAAATATTAATTAACTCCCTCCCATCTGGGAAACGCTTTCAGGGCGTTCAAGAAACCCGGATGGAGAAAGCCTGAATCTAAAGGAAGAATGGATTCTCCCGTTGTTAAAACACACAGGGAATTTTAACTGAGTAATAAATAAGGCCTTGATCTTGTTTTTTACGTTTCCTGCTGTCCTGGGAGCTAGGTTCGAGTCCAGATGTCTCTTAGAGCCCCAAAATCTTTTTAGGGTAGGAACTTTTGAGGCTCAAGGTCCCCTTCATCTGAAATTCCTCTTCAGAACGCCTCAAGAAAAGCTGTAACACGCTCTGAGGCTACAGAGCTCTTTCCTAAAGGCTCTCTCTTAAACCCTTCCTTCCTTCTGCCTTCCCCAGCCATAAATTAACCTTTTAAAATCCTCAGCTGTTTCTCTGCTTGGCTCACCCAAGTCTTTTCTTAATTAGAGTTTTATCCTGCCCCTCCTCCAAGGAGCCCGGAGCTGTGCGTAGACAGCTTTCTCCTTAATTCTGTTTCATTTCTGCATCACACTTGGGAACGTAGTTCGAATCCAGGGGCACCTTTAAGACCCTCAGAGTTTAACTCTGCGGATGCATGCGCACCTCTTCAGATACATGCATGTGAATGCTTATAGCCGTAATTCAAGTTCATTGGTCTTAAAGGTGCCACCGGACTCCAATTTTATTCTTTTGCTCCAGACCAACATGGCTCCCCACCCCAATCTATGCCTGGGAAGCAACAGTCAGCAGGAAAAAAATTCAGTACGTTTTTCATCGAATCGGCCAAATCCGAATCACTGGTTCCGATTCGGATGCAGCCAAATTGCTATTCGGCTAAGGCCGATTTGGACCATTAAAGTGCAGGGATGGGCAATTTGGCTCAAATATGCCCCAAAAGTGCCCAAAAGACCCTTGATTTGGATACTTTCTGGCTTATCTGAAGTGAATCACCCATCCCTAAGCAACACGGGTCAGGGGGCTTCTCAGCTCCAGGGTGGGAAACTCCTAGAGATTTGTGAGGATAGGGAGCCCAAGGGAGTACAATGCCCTAGAGCTCCCCCCCCCTCTAAAGGATCCCTTTTCTCCAGGGGAAGATGCTCTACTCCTGAGATATAGCCATGGGAAAAGAGGGTGGGACTTGAGTCATAAAACCGCATCAGTTTCATGCCCTCTTTTCAGGGTTATCTGAGCCGAATCGCAATTCCCGTCAGTTTAAATTGGCCGAATCAGAGAAGCCTGAATCCATTTGGATGATTTGGCTGGCCATTGAAACAGAACAGTCTGAGTGGCTGGCCCATTAACTGTTCAGTTTAAATGGCCCATCGGCCATTTAATCCCTTCCTTTTGTCCTGTCCCCCCCGCCCCCACACACACGCACTTTCCATTGGGAGAGAAGCGAAAGGAACTGCTGGAATGGTTTGGAGACATCCTGGCCTTACAGTGGCTATCAGACTGTGTATGTGTTGGGTTCGAATCTGATCCTCACTGATCCTGCTGGAGTTAGCTGCAGGTTGGGAACAGGGGGTATTGGGTGTGAAGCTTACAAGTCATCTCCCTGACGCTGCTGGGGTGGGCCTGTTCTCTCCTGCCCACTGGCTTGGTGTGATGTCAGAACCCCAGATAGGTTGGCTGCTTTTAAAAACCCTGCTAGGTTGTATGGTGTCCAAACCCCTGATAGGCCATCTGGTCACCAAACCCCTGATTAGCTTTTTTTGTGTCAGAACCCCTGATAGGCCCCCTGGAGTTAGAACCCCTAATAAATTGTCTGGTGCTAAAACTCTTGATCCATTGTCTGCTGTTAGAGCCCCTGATAGGCCACCTGGAGCTAGAACCCCTGATAGGTTGTCTGGTGCTAAAATTCCTGGTGGGTTGTCTGGTTTTTGAAGCCCTGATAGGTTACCTGGTATGAGAACCCCTAGTAGGTTGTTTGTTAGTGTTTGGTTCTTGCTTCTGCAGAGGCTGAGCAGTGTGTCTCCAAGTTTGGGGCAAATCTTCCACCAAGCGGTTGATCTTGGAAAGTGTCCAGTTCTAGGCCCACCCCCTGATGTTACCCCATGCACCTGCACACTCACGTGCCCAAAAGCAATAAACACATGCCACACAGTCCACCCCTCTGCTTTCCTTCCAGCAGACTTGATGCTTAATCTGGGGAAATAACTGTGCCTAATAATTACTAGGAGTTTTAAGAAGGAGGCAGAGAGGAAGGTCGGTGGAACCCTTCCAGTCCATTAAGCAAGCATGGGGGACTCCCTGCTTCCCAACAAACTATTTTGGCTCCTGGGCTGGAAGGGGGCAATGCTCCATGAAATGCGCTCCTGCAAAATGGCTTTCCCCGCTGTGAACTTCGGGGAATAAATATCAGCCACAATCAGCTCAAATGAAGGAAAGTTCGGCGTTTTCTTGGAGACGGAGCGCCCTCTGGTGGCTGAGGCATGGAACACACAGACACAGTGTTCATTTGCACATTTTTGGAAGTGTGATCCAATTTGGAGGTATTCCGCACTGTGGTGTTGTGGTTAAGAGCGACAGACCTTGTTCTGAAGAACGAGGTTTGATTCCTCACACCTCCCCAGGTTTGATTCCCCGTTTCCCCTCCCCGTGCAGCCAGCTGGGAGACCTTGGGCCAGTCCCAGTTCTCTCAGGGCTCTCTCAGCCCCACCTCCCTCACAGGGTGTCTGTTGCAGGGAGAGGAAAGGGAAGGCGACTGGAAGCCGCTCTGAGACTCCTTCAGGTAGTAAAAAATAGTGACCACAAACAGTCCTCTTCTTCCTCCTCCCCTTTGAGAACTGGTGCCCTGACCTGGACAGCTAAGGCTAACTCAAACTTACCAAATTTCAGAAGCTAAGCATGGTTGGGTCTGATGAGTACTTGGAAGGGGGATGAGCAAGGAAGAACTGCAGGGTTGCTATGCAGAGGCAGGCAAGGGCCAGCCCCCCTCTGTATATCTTCTGCCCTTTCCTGGATGGCCCAGTCTAGCCTGATCTTGTCAGATCTGGAAGCTAAGCAGGGTCGTCCATGGCTAGTTCTTGGATGGGAGACCTCGCAGGAAGGCCAGGGTTGCTACGCAGAGGCAGGTGCTGGCCGACCACAGTCGGTTGCAACTTCCAACTCTATGATTCTATGAAATAAAGGAAATAAAGGATTAAGAAAAGAAAGAACATATAAGGAGAGCCTGTTCTTGTTTTTGATAGCATTACGGTTATTGTATTGCCTTTGCCAGAGGATGGGGGACATGGCCCTGGGCTGATCCCTTTGGGTAGGTTGTGATGTTTACCCCAAAGTAAATCTCTCTGTTTTCAGTGGAGCTTATTCCTAAAAAAATGAGCTGAGGCCTGCAGCCTTATGCCATTGTTTAAAGCAGGGGTAGTCAAACTGTGGCCCTCCAGATGTCCATGGACTACAATTCCCAGGAGCCCCTGCCAGCATTCGCTGGCAGGGGCTCCTGGGAATTGTAGTCCATGGACATCTGGAGAGCCACTCTTTGGCCATCCCTGGCACAGAGGCCAAGGCCAAGGGGCTCCTGGGAATTGTAGTCCATGGACATCTGGAGAGCCACTCTTTGGCCATCCTTGGCACAGAGGCCAAGGCCAAGGGGCTCCTGGGAATTGTAGTCCATGGACAACTGGAGAGCCACTCTTTGGCCATCCCTGGCACAGAGGCCAAGGCCAAGGGGCTCCTGGGAATTGTAGTCCATGGACATCTGGAGACCCACTCTTTGGCCATCCTTGGCACAGAGGCCAAGGCCAAGGGGCTCCTGGGAATTGTAGTCCATGGACATCTGGAGACCCACTCTTTGGCCATCCTTGGCACAGAGGCCAAGGCCAAGGGGCTCCTGGGAATTGTAGTCCATGGACAACTGGAGGGCCACTCTTTGGCCATCCCTGGAACAGAGGCCAAGGCCAAGGGGCTCCTGGGAATTGTAGTCCATGGACATCTGGAGAGCCACTCTTTGGCCATCCCTGGCACAGAGGCCAAGGCCAAGGGGCTCCTGGGAATTGTAGTCCATGGACATCTGGAGGGCCGCAGTTTGACTACCCCTGCTTTAAAGGAATTGTCTCAGCAGCCTGTTGCTCCGATTAAGAAGGCAGAGTTTTCGGCAGGGGCTCTCGATGTGGATCAGGGTTCCTCCTCCCCATTCCCTTAATGCGCGGGATCAAGGCCCCTAATCTTCTTTTCCTCGCTCAGCCAAATGTTTCCGTCAGCATGGCTGATGCATTTCGGATCCCTTCGCCCTGGCACCCCTTGTTGTGCTCGGTGTTCTTATCTCAGTCCTGCCGTTTCGTTCCAGTTTCAACGTTATTCTCCGGCAGTGGGCCGAAATGTTTCGTGCCGTTGGGTATAGAAATTGGAGAAGCCGCAAGGTCTAAAATAGCACCGAATTTGGCACATCAGACCAAGTTCTTTTTTGCCAGTTCTCCGAGTTCAGCTTTTGCCAGCTTTTGCCAGTTCTCCGAGTTCAGTGAGGAGAGGTTTCAAATGGAAATTAGTCACCGGGTTCAGTTGAGCCTCCATATTCAGGAGCACTGTATCATTGGAAGCCACATACGGTGGAAAAACAACTGAGGCTTTGGTATCTATGCGTTCTTTATGTTTAGTGGAAGAAGAGCCCTGTTGGACGGACAAAAGGAAATTGTGCTTTACATAAAAAGTGATTAAAAATGTAAACAAAGAGTGATTAAATTGGCTAAAAAGGCAAATGGGGTTTTGGGCTGAAATTAGAATATAAATTGGAACCCTTTTTAAAAACTATATATCTTTATCTTTATCTTTATCTTTATCTTTATCTTTATCTTTATCTTTATCTTTATCTTTATCTTTATCTTTATCTTTATCTTTATCTTTATCTTTATCTTTATCTTTATCTTTATCTTTATCTTTATCTTTATCGAACTGTCTAAAATACCGGAATTTGTTACATGGGCTAATAATCAACATAAATCTATAAAATTTGTGGAGCATTATGATCATACTAGAATTGCCTTTTTGGACCCAGAAATATCTATTACTTTTGATGGGATTTTGGTACCAGCATCTTATTAAAAAACCTACCGACTGCAAGAACTTGTTGCATCCCCAATCTTACCACCCATGACATCTGAGACAAAATTTGCCGGTGGGGCAATTTTAAAGATTGAGACAGATTAATGAAAGCAGCCAAAAATTCAAGACAGCCAGCGCATCATTAAGTTCAGCTCTCAGAATGAAGGTTATCCAGAAAAGATCATGTCTCAGGCAAAAGTATGTGCTGCACAAACAGGTAGAAAGAATTTATTAAAGTATAAAGCATATTAAAGTATGAAACCAAAGCCATCTGACAGAGAAGCTGATTCTGTGAAGGCTCAAGGGGGTGGCAGGTGACAGTGGATGAGTGAGAGGGTTGTGGGTGTCCTGCATAGTGCAGGAGGTTGGACTAGATGACCCTTCCAGCTCTATGAATCTATGATTCTAAATTCCATCTAAACCACCGGAAGAAGTTCCTGACAGTCAGAGCAGTTCCTCAGTGGAACAGGCTTCCTCGGGAGGTGGTGGGTTCTCCATCTTGGGAGATTTTTAAACAGAGGCTGGAGAGCCATCTGACGGAGAGGCTGATTCTGTGAAGGTTCAAGGGGGTGGCAGGTGACAGTGGAGGAGCGAGAGGGATGTGAGTGTCCTGCATAGTTCAGGGGGTTGGACTAGATGACCCAGGAGGTCCCTTCCAGCTCTATGATTCTATGATTCTAAATTCCGTCTCAACATCCGGGAGAAGTTCCTGTAGTTCCAAGGACATCATACTTGCGGTCTGATGTTTGTGTGATTTTTTATATCTTGGCAAATTCGTCACGCCGATTAAAAGTAAGAATTATGGAACATATTTCCCGCGTTGCTGAAGTCCCCCCTCCCGCCTCCTAGTGTTTTGTACTGGATCACAGTGCTGCACTCTAATCTGGAGAACCAAGTTTGATTCCCCACTCCTCCTCCACATGCAGCCAGAGGGGTGACCTTGGATCTTTTCAGAGTTCTCTTAGAGCTGTTCTTGCATAGCATTTCTCTCAGGGCTCTCCACCTACCTCACAGGGTGTCTGTTGTGGGGAGAACCAACATGCAGTAGTGGTTAAAGAATGGCAGCCTCTAATTTGGAGAACCAGGTTTGATTCCCCACTCCTCCTCCTCCTCCACATGCAGCCAGCTGAGTGACCTTGGGCCAGTCACAGTTCTCTTAGAGTTCTTCTCACCGAACAGTTCTCTCAGGTTCACATCCCTGTTTCTGCTGTGAACTTTCTTTGGTTGATGTTGGGCCAATCACATACTTTCAGTGTGACCTACCTGTCAGGGCTGTTGTGAGGGGAAAACAGGAGAGGAGAATGATTCTATGATTCTATGATGTAAAACCGATGCCAGGCAATCAGGTAGAATTGTCATCTTCTAGGTAGGAACTTGGTATCCCCCTGCACTCCAGCTGATCTCCAGACTGCAGAGATCAGTTCTCCTGGAGAAAAGGGTTGCCTTGGAAGAAAAAGAGTTGGGTTTTATACCCCATTTCTCACTACCCGATGGAGTCTCTAAGCAGCTTCCATTCGCCTTCCCTTCCTCTCCCCACAACAGACACCCTGTGAGGGAGGGGAGGCTGAGAGAGCCCTGAGATTACTGAAGAAGAAGAAGAGTTGGTTCTTAGATGCCGCTTTTCTCTACCCGAAGGAGTCACAAAGTGGCTTTCCCTTTCCTCTCCCCACAACAGACATCCTGAGAGGGAGGGGAGGCTGGGAGAGCCCTGACAGAACTGCTCTGTGAGAACAGCTCTAACAGAACTGTGACGAGCCCAAAATACCCTAGCTGGCGGCATATAGAGGAGGAATAAGTTTGCCAGATTAGAAGCCGCTGCTCTTAACCACCACACCAAGCTGGAGCGTGGACTCTGTGACCTTGTTCCTGACAAAATTTCCATGAGTTTCCCAACCTGGTTCTAGCAGCCTGACCCCCATCCCATGTTAGTGGCCAAGGGGAACTTGAGCTCCCTGCAGCCAGGGCTGGCGCCTTCAAAATGCCCTGTGTTTGTGTGTTCCCTGATCTGCCACCGCCTCTTCCTCTTGGGCCTGAGGACCAAATGCAGCTTTTCAATTAGTTAATGGCCCTTTGGGGCAATGTGTCTAATCTTTTCTCCTCGGCTGTCTTGGAGAGGCTGTGCTTCCCACGGGGAGGACGAGAAAGGGGAAATGCCAGTCATGTTAGCAGGCAAGTCTGGTCTTGCATCTGCTTTGCCCCTCAAACGCAGTCCCTTTCCAGCCCAAAATTGCTGATTGCAGCCTTTTCCGAAGTCCTGGGAGCTGGCAAAAGGCAGCTTGGGGAAAGGGCACGGACGCACAACCATGGAAAAGCTCATTAGCAGGTGGCATCCCCAGCTGAGGAAAGCGGCCAGAGCTTCATAGGAGTCGGCAGGGGCCCGTTTCTCTCAAACAGAAACCCTGGCTGAGAAATGACCGAGGCAGCCCAAAATTTCCCGAGAGAGAATAAATTCCAGGGGAAAAAATGGAAAGTCGAATCAGAATCATAGAATCCTAGGGGCTTTCCGCACCGGGATCTTTGTAGCAAATTGTTTGCTGAACGAAAAATCGCCATTTAAAATAGTGGAATTCGTCATTATGCATACCTGCCTTTGTAGTGGAATCCAGTTGCGTTTTGTATCGTTTCCCACAGGCTTCCGGTCTCGGCAGAAATCGCTAGAAAGGAAGCGCTATTGCCAAGCTCGTCCCGCCCCTGGCCGTCAAGCAGCCAATGGGCAGCCGTTAGCACGTTCCCAAACAGCCCCTTTCCCTTTAAGAAAGTTTAAAAAAAAAAATACACCCGTTGCAACGAATATGTGTTGCTTCGTTGCTACGGAGAGACCCATCCAGCTGGCCGGTGTGTTTGAGCTGCCGTTTCATTGTTGCCACGCTCCTCCCGAGTGAAACCCCCCCCCTCACGGGTGCGATTATCGGCCGAAAACAGTGTAAAAAATAAAGGGAAAATAGATCAGCAAACGGGCTTCTCTGTTGTTTATGCTTAGTGACTAAACAGCTCTGGGGAGGGACTGAAGCCGGGGAAGCCTCTAAACGGAGGCTCGCTCGGAGAAAAAAAAATGGCGATCGCTTCGCCGGAAGATCAGAGGAGAGAGCCAGGGGGAGGGACTTTGTAGAAACCGCAACAATGGTAATGCACAGAACTTTCCTGCTAGTGTTGCAGATTGGTTGCAGGAGTGTATCGCTTTCCGGAGGGTGAATCCACTTTTGGTGATTTCCCTGAAAGCGCTACAACGAAGCGCTTTTTGCGGATCGGTTTCAGGTGTGTGGCAGATTGTCAACGACGTTGTGCATAACGGCAAATCAGTAGCGCTTTCAATTGGCAACCATTGTGCGATTTTGAAGGAGTGCGGAAAGCCCCATAGAGTTGGAAGGGGCCATACAGGCCATCTAGTCCAACCCCCTGCTCAACGCAGGATCAGCCCAAAGGATCCTAAAGCAGGGGTAGTGGTCCTCCAGATGTTCATGGACAATTCCCAAGAGCCCCTGCCAGCGTTTGAATTGTAGTCCATGAACAATCTGGAGGACCACAGGTTGACTACCCCTGTCTTAAAGCATCCAAGAAAAGTGTGCATCCAATCTTTGCTTGAAGACTGCCCGTGAATCTAATAACTTCTGATAATATTGATTACCCCAGATGGACCACGGCATACCAGGGTTCGAGAAGGCGATTCTTCTATTGTCTGCGAACGATCCAAATGTTTCTTAGAGGGTCACAGTGTTTGCTCTGGCTGTCAGGCAGGTAAGGTCTTAGGCAGCCTTTCTCAGACTTTTTACCGTTGAGAACCCCCTGAAACATTCTTCAGGTTTTGAGATGCCCCAGAAGTGGCACGATTGTGCAGAATATGGCTGGGAAGCGTTTTGGGAGGGGGAAGGTCAACTTGATCATATATGGTCATATCATGAAAATGTTTAACCAATTGATTTGTATATATCCCAACTCTTCTTCTTCTTCTTCTTCTTCTTCTTCTTCTTCTTCTTCTTCTTCTTCTTCTTCTTCTTCTTCTTCTTCTTCTAAGAGTGGCATCTTCTAATCTGGTGAGCCGGGTTTGATTCCCCGCTCCTCCTCCACATGCAGCCAGCTGGGTGACCTTGGGTCAGTCGCAGCCCTGATAGAGCTGGTCTCTCAGCCCCAACTACCTCACCAAGTGTTTTTTGTGGAGAGAGGAAGGGGAAGGGGATTGGAAGCCGCTTTGAGACTCCTTTGGGTAGAGAAAAGTGGCCTATAAGAGCCAACTCTTCTTCTTCTTCTCCAGTAATCTCAGGGCTCTCTCAGCCTCACCCACCTCACAGGGTGTCTGTTGTGGGGAGAGGAAAGGGAAGGTGAATGTAAGCCTCTTTGAGACTCTTCGGATGTTCAACCTCCTATTTTATGCTTAAATTTCTTAAAGGACAGGGGAAAGCCATTTCTGCAATGTTGTCCTAAATAAATTTTTTGACATAAAAAGATGGAAAGACGTGCTCACTTTTGACTGAGCATGAATTCATATCACCTGCCCCTGCGCCCCACAGCCATCTGCCTTCCTAATGCCGTGCTGGATTGCCACGCGAAGCGACACGGGGAATATTAAATCCTCTTAACCCAAGTTCAGTGTTCAAAGATGCCATCTCTGCAATTTGACAGCCCTGAACGACATTGGGGATATCGAACGAGGAGAAGCTTGCTGTTTCAACGCGGCGCAGAGGTGAATTTGGAACAGAGAGTTCAAACAGAGAAATTTTAGAAGCTGCACTGGGACATATAGCTAAGAAACAATATTCCAAAAGAGGACAACTCTGAATGACAAAGAAGAAAAAGAAGACAAGCTGCCTTTTTATACCCAGATTTTCATTACCCAAAGACGATCCGAAGCAGCTTACGAACCGCTTTCCTTTCCTCTCCCCACAACAGACACCCTGTGAGGTAGGTCGGGCTGAGAGAGCTCTGAAAGAACTGCTCTGTGAAAACTGCTCTAAGAGAACTGCGACTGGCCCATGGTCACCCAGCTGGCTGCATATGGAGGAGCGGGGAATCAAAACCCCGTTCTCTGGATAACACAACACCATGTGGGCCCTCAAGAAGGAATGGGAAAAAAGAAAACCCTCCATTTCCTCCATTCAAGAATATGCACAGCTCTTGTTAAAGCAGCTCTAATTAGGATTCCCACGGGGGAGCTGTCCTTGGTGCTGAGCACTCATACCTTGGTGTGACCCAGATGCTACATCTGCCAGTTCGATATTATTTACTTCAGAAATAATTCCCTCCTGCAGTTTCAAGCTGTATAAATCAGTGGAGGCATTTCTCAGGATCTACTCGGGTTTTTTTTTTCCCGAGTCTGTAAGACGGCGGAGAATTTTGCAGCGGTGGAAATCTGGCTGAGGGGAACTCAGGTAAGTGGATTTCACGCAGCCGTGTAGGAAAGAGACAGAGTTTGACTCCCACCCCCGCTTATATTGAAAATTTTTAAAGTAAAAATGGAGAAAGTCGATTTGGTGCCAGAGTTAGTGAAACGGCCTGTGAAGTCCAAGAGTCCTGCAGCACCTTTAAAAGCAACGAGAGAGCTGTGAGGCTTAAAATCCATGCTAGTGTTTTAATGCCCTGCCCCTGGCCTCATTTTCTGGGCATGATTCTTGTGTACCTTTAGACCAGGGGTAGTCAAACTGCGGCCCTCCAGATGTCCATGGACTACAATTCCCAAGAGCCCCCTGCCAGCAAATGCTGGCAGGGGCTCCTGGGAATTGTAGTCCATGGACATCTGGAGGGCCACAGTTTGACTACCCCTGCTTTAGACCTTTGCTTCTGTATTTGTGGAGAGTTCGCTTTCGAAGACCTTTCTCAGTATATCTTAGATTGTCCTCAATATTTAGGGGCAAGAGCTTAATTCCCAAGTCTATTGGTGCAAAACTGTCACACCGGCACAGATAAATGGGTCTTTCTGTTATTGGACCGTAATCCTTTGACTAGTTATAATGTGTCATTATTTGCACTGGTTGCAAGGAAAATTGGAGGTTTAGAGGGGACATGATAGCCCTCTTTAAGTATTTGAAAGGGTGTCATTTGGAGGAGGGCAGGAGGCTGTTCCCGTTGGCTGCAGAGGAGAGGACACGCAGTAATGGGTTTAAACTACTACAACGATATAGGCTAGATATCAGGGGGAAAAAATTCACAGTCAGAGTAGTTCAGCAGTGGAATAGGCTGCCTAAGGAGGTGGTGAGCTCCCCCTCACTGGCCGTCTTCAAGCAAAGGTTGGATACACACTTTTCTTGGATGCTTTAGGATGCTTAGGGCTGATCCTGCGTGGAGCAGGGGGTTGGACTAGATGGCCTCTATCGGCCCTTCCAACTCTAGGATTCTATGGAGTTAATATTTTTCACCTTTTCGGACTTAGCATTAACCGGGATCTAATCTCTTGCCATTCTTTTGTTTGTGCTGTTTTATTGTTTTATCAGATATTGATAAATATCTGTATATTGTACATAAGCCATAATTTCCTTTGGTGGGAAACAATACATTATGACTGTCTCTGGGAAGATTATACCCTAGAAATCTTGGATGCCTTTAAAGCACGACTGGTCTTAAAACCTTGCATTTCTACTGTGTCCCTCCACCTAAAACTATGAATCTTTTATTTTTTTTAGCAGAATTTTTATTTTATTTTCCAAAATTTTTGAGTCCTTCGTCATTGATGGTGTCCCTAGTTTGTGGTGTAGTGGTGAAGAGGGGCAGCTTCTAACCTGGGGTGAGCTGGGTTTGAATCCCCGCTCCTCCCTCACATGCAGCCAGGTGAGTGACCTTGGGCTAGTCGCAGTCCCTAGTCCAAGCTGTTCTAACAGAACTGTCCTATCAAGGCTCTCTCAGCCTCACCTACCTCACAGGGTGTCTGTTGTGGGGAGAGGAAGGGAAGATGAGACTTCTTCGGGCAATGAAAAGTGGGGTATAAAAGCCAACTCTTCTTTTTCTTTATGCTTTTTATGCAATGGACCCACACTCAAATTGCCATCTGGGTGAGTGGGCCAAAGAAAGCCGTTTTGGTATAGTGGTCACTAGCTAGCTTGGTGTCGTGGTTAAGAGCGGCAGCCTCTAATCTAGAGAACTGAGTTGGATTCTCCACTCCTTCGTGACCTTAGGCTACTCCCAGTTCTCTTAGAGCTCTCTTAGCAGTTCTCTCAGAGCTCTCTCAGCCCCACCAACCTCACAAGATTGTCTGTTGTGGGGAGCGGAAGGGAAAGGTGTTTTTAAGCCACTTAAGGACACTTTTGAACAGTGAAAAGCGGGATATATATATATATATATATATATATATATATATATATATATATATATATATATATATATATATATATATTAAAAACCTTGCTTTTCTTTTTCTTTTTTCCTGCTTGTATTTCATTTTTTGCTTTGGTTCACACCCTCTGTTTGTCCAGGTCAGGCATTCACATCTTTGGATCACGGGCCAATCCTCTTGCAAGCTGACATTTCCGTGAAACGGGGACCTCGTCCTTCTCCTGCGATGGAACCATGGCTGTAATTCTGTTGTGTTTCAGCTGCATCTGTCAGGAGATCACTAAGAAGATCCAGTTTACAGGACCTTCCAGGACATTTGTGGGATTGTGGGGCGTCGCCCTCGGGGTGCTGGCACCCCCTTTCCCAACAGACGTCGCCGCCTTCAAAATCGGCCTGCTCGGGCCGTGGAATTGCGACCCGTTCTTCTCCAAGGCCTTTCCCCAAGCAGCCACCGAGTTAGCTCTGCAGCGGATAAAGAGGGACCCCTTGCTCCACGGTGCCCCCACGTTGGACTGGATCCTGCTCGAAGAGGACTGCCAGACCTGCCATGCTCTAGCCGGGTTCACGGCCTACGGGAAACTCTCCTCGGCTTTCGTCGGACCTCTGAACCCCGGCTACTGCGAGACAGCCGCCTTGCTCGGTAAGGCCTGGGGCAAAGTTATCTTCTCGTGGACGTGCTTGGCCGACGAAGCGGACCATCCGGACTGCCGCCCCGCGCTCGTCGGGACGCTGCCCTCGTCCGCCGGCGTCCTCGTGGCCGTGCTGAAATATTTCAACTGGGCGCGTGTGGCCATCGTCTCCTCCCGAGGAGACTTCTGGCTGGACACGGCTCACAGACTGGCCGACGCCTTGAGGAGCCGGGGGCTGCTGGTGCAGCTTGTCACGACAGCGGACGAGAGAGGTTCCCGAGCCGAAGGGGCTTGGGCGAGAGTCCAGGCGGCCGGGGACGTTAAAGGTGAGTAGGGTGACCCAGCCTAGGCTGAGCTTGTCAGAGCTCAGAATGCTAAGTGTGGGCAGCGGTTGAGGACTCCTACTCTAGAGCAGAGGTAGTCAACCTGTGGTCCTCCAGATGTCCGTGGACTACAATTCCCATGAGCCCCTGCCAGCGAACGCTGGCAGGGGCTCATGGGAATTGTAGTCCACGAACATCTGGAGGACCACAGGTTGACTACCCCTGCTCTAGACGACAGCTAAGCCCACAAAATTATTTGTGAACTTTCTGTCCATCCACTTCCCCCTTCCTTTTCTCCACTCCACAGAAGAAAAGGGGTTTTTTTGTCCAAAAAAATAACTCTCGATTTCTTCCTTGCAGTTATAATTCTGTGCATGCCATCGGCTCTGCTTGGAGGGGAGGACCAGGCCAAGCTGCTCGCCCAAGCCTGGGAGATGGGCCTGGCTGACGGGAGGTACATTTTTCTGCCGTACGATACCCTGCTCTACAGCCTTCCCTACCGAAATCATTCCTACTTCCTCCTTGACAAGGACCCCGTGTTCCGGGAAGCTTATGACGCCGTCTTGACCGTCACCTTGGAATCCGGAGACGAGACATTTTACGAAGCCTTCGGGGCAGCAAAGGAAAGAGGCGAAATATCGACAGACCTGGAAGCAGAGCAGGTCAGAGCAGGCTAACGATACCATAAAATGATAAATCTTTACCTGTTCGGGGCAGTAACAACACAGGATAACATGATAAAATATAATAATAATAAGTTGTTTTTTTTATACCCTGCTTTTCATGACTCAAAGGAGTCTCTAAGTGGCTTCCAATCGCCTCCCCTTCCTCTCCCCACAGCAGGCCCCCTGTGAGGTAGGCGGGGCTGAGAGAGCTCTGAGAGAACTGCTCTGCACAACCTGCTCTAACAGGACTGTGACTAGCCCAAGGTCACCCAGCTGGCTACATGTGGAGGAGTGGTTGAAGCACACTATTAACCACTACATGTATAATAACAGAAAACATTTGTAATTCAATTTACCCCAAATTAGTCTAAAATTCTAAAGGGGAGGGCAGATTCTTGAAAGACAGTTCTTCCCTCGGTTTCCGGTGGTAGGGCTAGTAATTCCTGGTGGTCCAGTGGGCCTCTTGTCTGGGGCAGGGATGCTCTGTCTCCTTGGTGCTTGGGGGAGGGACACAGTGGGAGGGCTTCTGGTGTTCTGGCCTTCCTGGTAGACCTCCTGATAGCACCTGGGTGTGGTCTGGTGTGTGACACAGATTGTTAGATTGGGTGGTCCACCACCCTGGTCCAACGTGGCTTCTCTTATGTTCTTACATCCATCGGTTCTTAAGGTTACATTTCTTTTTCCAGGTGTCTCCTCTCTTTGGGACCATCTACGACGCCGTTTACCTGGTCGCAAAAGCTTTAGACAACGCACATCAGCCCGGGACATCTGAGCTCTCAGGGATGACGCTGGCAGAACATACGAGGAACCTCAACTTTGCAGGATTCAGCCACAGGATCCAGGTGGACAGCCGGGGGAAGGTGGTGGCCAATTACGTGATCCTGGACACAGACGGCAGAGGGAGCCGCTTATCCCCTACCTACTTGCTGGGGACCTCCTCTGGCTCGGTCCAGCCCCTGGGAAGAGCTATCCACTTCCCTGGAGGAGGCCCACCCCCTGAAGACTCCAGCTGTTGGTTCGATCCAGATGTTCTGTGCATTCGAGGTAACGGCGTGGGGCTGTTGGGTAGTGTTTCAGACCGCTCACCCTGCAAGGTGGGACAGCAGGAGCTTCCTTGTACTGAAGCAAAATGCTGGTCCACTGAGGTCAATATTGCCTGCTCAGGCTGGCATAAGCTCTCTATCAAGCAGGTCACATCACCTCCTGCCTGGTACTTTCAGCTCAAGATGCCGGGGATTGAACCGGGGACCTTCTGCAAGCCCCACAGAGACCCTATCATTGAGCGAAGGCCCAGGGTCTAAGGCTGAGGTCTTTCCCATCACCTGACTTTGAACATCATTTCCGACTTCGCAGTTCCAGTGGAGTCTGCTGGGTCTCTGGTCCTCTGAAAGAAGGCAGGCTGCGGGGAGGTGGATGGAGAAGTCTAGAAATTCCTAAGACAGCCAACTAAAACCTTCAGAAGAGCATTGCTGGACCAGACTGGTGGTCCATCTAATGCATCTCACCCAGGAACTGGTTGGCCCCTGTGTGAGAGGGGATGCTGGACTACATGGACTATTGGTCTGACCCAACAGGGCTCTTCTGAGGGTCTTCAATCACAGCCCCCCCGATGCTTCTATTAACACAACAGGATACTTCTTCCCCCCCCCTCCCTGGGCAACCATGGCGTATTGAGGCCTTTCATCTCAGCCCAACGTAAAGGGTTAAGCATCTGTTTGCCAAACTCTTTTGCATGCGACTCTGAGTGCTTCCAATTAGCAATGCACCCGGGGAATGCTGGGAGCTTATTGCAGTAAGGAGAAACCATTGCTTAATCTCCTTTGAGCTGGACTCTTAAGAGGAAGGTGGCAAATGGAACCCTGAAGTGAGAGGCTGTCCAGTGGTGCTTTCACCAAGCTTTCCCCGGTCTCTCTGGGGTTATGAGTGACAGGTGTTGATTTATTTGCTAAGCAATTGGCACTAATGCACAAAATGCAGCCTGTAATTTAATTATCCATCCTAAGGTGCTAAAATGCCCACATTCAGCTCGGTGCAGTGGTTAAAAACAGCGGCCTCTGATCTGGAGAGCCGGTTTGATCCCCCAGTCCTATACATGCAGCCAGCTGGGTGACTCTGGGCTAGGCACAGTTCCCTCTGAGCTCTCTCAACCCCACCTCCCTCACAGGGTCCCTGTTGTGGGGAGAGGAAAGGGAAGGCGACTGGAAGCCGCTTTGAGACTCCTGATCCAACATCAAATTCCTTCTTCTTCTACTACTCTGGAGACCATGTTTGATTCCCCACTCCTACACATGTAGCCAGCTGAGCTCGTCACAGTTCTCTCAGAGCTCTCAGCCCCGCCTCCCTCACAGGGTGTGTGTTGTAATGAGAGGAAGGGAAGGTGACTGTAAGCCGCTTTGAGACACATGAGGCCTCACCTACCTCTCAGGGCCTCTGTTGTGGGGAGAGGAAGGGAAGGTGATTGTATGCCACTTTGAGATCCAGAAGGCTTGCTGGGTGACATTGGACCAGTCACAGTTCTCTCGGAGCTCTCTGTGCCCCACCTCCCTCCCAGGGTATTTGCTGTAAGGAGAGGAAGGTGATTGTAAGCCGATCTGAGACACATGAGGCCTGCTGGGTGACCTTGGACCAGTCACAGTTCTCTCAGAGCTCCCTCAGCCCCACCTGCCTCACAGGGTGCGTTGTGGGGAGAGGAAGGGCCATTTCAGGCTCTCCATCTCCATGCTGGTAGCCATAGCAACAACCCACCAGGCTGTTAAATCCTGCTGTGAAATGCCAGCTCAGTCACACTGGAAAACAGCAAGCATAAAGGATTTAATCCCGGATAAGACGGCTGATCCAGCATGCATCCCGGGATGCCAGCCTCCAGGTGGGACCTGGGGACCCCCCAGAATTAACTTCTCTCCAGACTTCAGAGACAAGTTTGACTCTGTAGCATCGTACCCCAATGAGGTTAACAGAGGCCATTCACCCTCCCAAAGTCTCCAGGTATTTCACCCCCCGGAGGTGGCAACCCTGCAAGAGACACTGACTATTGGCATCTCAAATTTGATTGTGGGCCTTTTGTCCTCTTTCTGATCCACGGTGTATTTCATTTCAGCTCCTAGCCGCTTGGAAACAGGCATTCCGAAATTGCAGCTTTTCGAAAGAGCAGTCGGTATCAAACTTTTCTTCTCTCCCCCCCCCTTTTCTTTAGGCACGGATCCACCCATTGTGGCCATCGTCCTGCTGCCACCCCTCTTCCTGCTCCTGGTTGGAATCTGCCTTGTTTATCTCATCAGGTCAGAACTTCGCTTCCCTCGGCTGAATTCTCCCATAGAATCGAATCCTAGAAACCTGGAGTTGGAAGGGACCTCCAGGGTCATCTAGCCCAACCCCCTGCAGGTGCAGGACATTCACAACTACCTGGCCACCCACAGTGACCCCTGTCAAACATCTTTCCTGCGTGGTTATTTCCCGGGAGAAACAAAGCTGTGTGTATCTTTGTCTTTACCCCATTTTCTGTTTTGTTTTGTCATGTCAAGCTCATCCTTCCTAACTCCAAAACTCCAAAATACCCCCCTTTTCCACTGGGTTTCTGGGTCCGCCACTTAAATCAAGAGGGATGGGGATGTCAGTCAGAAGAGAGCCAGAATCCAGTGGTATCTTCAAGACTAATGAAGTTTGGGGCAGAGGAGGAGGTCTTGAGTGAGTCTCTGCTTGCTTCGTCAGATACAGCGAGAATGGGAGTCCATCTGTCCTTCTATCACAAAGTTGAGGGATTTCCATTGTGTGCAGCTAAATGTGGTGCCTTCTGTGGAAATAGATCAAGGTGGGCAGCCAGAGGCCAAGACCAACCAGATTTGTGGCAGGGGAGGAGTTTTTGTGATTCACTGCTCACTTCCTCAGATACAGATAGAATGCGAGTCTGTCTGTCCTATATATTGAAAATTTGTGTGATTTGAGATGCTGCCTTTGCAGGCAAAGACAATAGGAAGTGAATTACAAGTGTAATTGGATTAGATGTGATATGCAGAGGGAAAGTTGATGGGAAGAAATCAGCATTGGTGATGAGACAGGAAACCAAAGTCTTGATTCAGCCCAGGAGGGAACATTGTATTGAGTTTCATGATCGGCTGCAATTCCAGTCATGCCTGCTATTGTCATATGCATCATCAGGGGAAGGCCTCGGCCTCCCTGGCCTGACCCGGCAGGGCTCTTCTGAGGGTCTTCTCAGGGGAAGGCCTCGGCCTCTCTGCCCTGTGGCTGGCCCTGCAGAGATACTGGCTGGCCCCTGGGTGAGACGGGAGGCTGGACTGGAGGGACCCTCCCTGGTCTGACCCAGCAGGGCTCTTCTGAGGGTCTTCTCAGGGGAAGGCCTCGGCCTCCCTGCCCTGTGGCTGGCCCTGCAGAGGAACTGGCTGGCCCCTGGGTGAGACGGGAGGCTGGACTGGAGGGACCCTCCCTGGCCTGACCCAGCAGGGCTCTTCTGAGGGTCTTCTCAGGGGAAGGCCTCGGCCTCTCTGCCCTGTGGCTGGCCCTGCAGAGGAACTGGCTGGCCCCTGGGTGAGACGGGAGGCTGGACTCGAGGAACCCTCCCTGGTCTGACCCAGCAGGGCTCTTCTGAGGGTCTTCTCAGGGGAAGGCCTCGGCCTCTCTGCCCTGTGGCTGGCCCTGCAGGGGAACTGGCTGGCCCCTGGGTGAGACGGGAGGCTGGACTGGAGAGACCCTCCCTGGTCTGACCCAGCAGGGCTCTTCTGAGGGTCTTCTCAAGGGAAGGCCTCGGCCTCTCTGCCCTGTGGCTGGCCCTGCAGGGGAACTGGCTGGCCCCTGGGTGAGACGGGAGGCTGGACTGGAGAGACCCTCCCTGGTCTGACCCAGCAGGGCTCTTCTGAGGGTCTTCTCAGGGGAAGGCCTCGGCCTCCCTGCCCTGTGGCTGGCCCTGCAGAGGAACTGGCTGGCCCCTGTGTGAGACGGGAGGCTGGACTGGAGGGACCCTCCCTGGCCTGACCCAGCAGGGCTCTTCTGAGGGTCTTCTCAGGGGAAGGCCTCGGCCTCTCTGCCCTGTGGCTGGCCCTGCAGAGGAACTGGCTGGCCCCTGGGTGAGACGGGAGGCTGGACTGGAGGGACCCTCCCTGGTCTGACCCAGCAGGGCTCTTCTGAGGGTCTTCTCAGGGGAAGGCCTCGGCCTCCCTGCCCTGTGGCTGGCCCTGCAGAGGAACTGGCTGGCCCCTGGGTGAGACGGGAGGCTGGACTGGAGGGACCCTCCCTGGCCTGACCCAGCAGGGCTCTTCTGAGGGTCTTCTCAGGGGAAGGCCTCGGCCTCTCTGCCCTGTGGCTGGCCCTGCAGAGGAACTGGCTGGCCCCTGGGTGAGACGGGAGGCTGGACTGGAGGGACCCTCCCTGGCCTGACCCAGCAGGGCTCTTCTGAGGGTCTTCTCAGGGGAAGGCCTCGGCCTCCCTGCCCTGTGGCTGGCCCTGCAGAGGAACTGGCTGGCCCCTGGGTGAGACGGGAGGCTGGACTGGAGGGACCCTCCCTGGCCTGACCCAGCAGGGCTCTTCTGAGGGTCTTCTCAGGGGAAGGCCTCGGCCTCTCTGCCCTGTGGCTGGCCCTGCAGAGGAACTGGCTGGCCCCTGGGTGAGACGGGAGGCTGGACTAGATGGACCCTCCCTGGCCTGACCCAGCAGGGCTCTTCTGAGGGTCTTCTCAGGGGAAGGCCTCGGCCTCTCTGCCCTGTGGCTGGCCCTGCAGAGGAACTGGCTGGCCCCTGGGTGAGACGGGAGGCTGGACTGGAGAGACCCTCCCTGGTCTGACCCAGCAGGGCTCTTCTGAGGGTCTTCTCAGGGGAAGGCCTCGGCCTCCCTGCCCTGTGGCTGGCCCTGCAGAGGAACTGGCTGGCCCCTGGGTGAGACGGGAGGCTGGACTGGAGGGACCCTCCCTGGCCTGACCCAGCAGGGCTCTTCTGAGGGTCTTCTCAGGGGAAGGCCTCGGCCTCTCTGCCCTGTGGCTGGCCCTGCAGAGGAACTGGCTGGCCCCTGGGTGAGACGGGAGGCTGGACTGGAGGGACCCTCCCTGGCCTGACCCAGCAGGGCTCTTCTGAGGGTCTTCTCAGGGGAAGGCCTCGGCCTCTCTGCCCTGTGGCTGGCCCTGCAGAGGAACTGGCTGGCCCCTGTGTGGGACGGGAGGCTGGACTAGAGGGACCCTCCCTGGTCTGACCCAGCAGGGCTCTTCTGAGGGTCTTCTCAGGGGGAGGCCTCGGCCTCCCTGCCCTGTGGCTGGCCCTGCAGAGGAACTGGCTGGCCCCTGGGTGAGACGGGGTACTGGACCAGATAGCCTATTAGTCTGATCCAGCAGGGCTCTTCTGAGGTTCTTATGATTGTCCTCCTCATCAATAATCCCGTCAATCAATAATATGATAGCGTGGTTTAATAAAAGCTAATCACATTTGGCTAATTATTCCAATTTGCATGTCGAATTCTCCTGTCCTTAATACAAAAAAAAAAGGGGGGGCGCTTATTTTAGTGCAAAGAATCTCCTGCTTCAGTTCAGCCTCCTCCACATTCCAATTCCATCACCTCTGGAAATCCGCTCCGGGCTTTGCCGGTCCCTTGGCCTAAAATCACCTCCGGCCTGGCCCTCTCCTGGGGAGTCCTACCGGGAGGTCTCAGTCGGTTAATGACTGCAAACCTCAGGAAGGATATTTTGCTGGCTAAGTGCAAAACAGGCAGGTCATTATTCCAGCCCAGGTGTTTGGCGGCCCTCCGACAATTCAGGCCGCGACAGGCAATTGCCGATCGCTGACGGAACGCTTTTCCGAAAAGATAATTGTAAAGCCTCATGTGCACGTATTCCCTCCAGAGCAGTTAGACAGAACCTTCTGCAGCAAAGCCAAAAGGGCCCCAGACCTTTAAATTGCAGCCTATTTGCTGCTACAGGTTGCAGTCACCTGATTCTTCTTCGTTCAGGCGTGAAGAGTTCAGTGTTGGTTAGAAATGGGCTGTCCTAACCCTATCAGGGCAGGGACCCCCATAAAAACCAACCATGCTAGACCTGACCCATCTGTGTCATTTTTCCGTGTGCTTCCTCGGGAGGTGGTGGGTTCTCCATCTTTGGAGATTTCGAAACAGAGGCTGGAGAGCCATCTGACGGAGAGGCTGATTCTGTGAAGGCTCAAGGGGGTGGTAGATGACAGTGGGTGAGTGAGAGGGTTGTGAGTGTCCTGTACAGTGCAGGGGGTTGGACTAGATGACCGATGAGATCCCTTCCAACTCTGTTATTCTATGATTCTAAATTCCGTCTAAATACCCGGAAGACGTTCCTGACAGTCAGAGTGGTTCCTCAGTGGAACAGGCTTCCTCGGGCTCCATCTTTGGAGATTTTTAAACAGAGGCTGGAGAGCCATCTGACGGAGAGGCTGATCCTGTGAAGGCTGAAGGGGGTGGCAGGTGACAGTGGATGAGCGAGAGGGTTGTGAGTGTCCTGTACAGTACAGGGGGTTGGACTAGATGACCCAGGAGGCCCCTTCCAACTCTGTGATTCTATTCTATTCTGGTTGCTACGCAGAGGTAGACAATGAAAAACCACCTTTGTTCCTCTGCCCCAGCCTGAATCGCCCAGCCTAGCTTGACCTCATCAGATTTCAGAAGCTAAGCAGGGTCGGCCTGGTTAGTCCATGGATGTGAGACCAGAAAGGAAATCCGGGGTGGCTACATAGAGGCAGGCAATGACCAAACCATCTCTGCTCGTCTCTGGCCTTGCAAATCCTACGGTGTCTTTATAAGTCATCTTGTCACTTGAAGTTTAAAAACCACGCACCATGACTGCACGTTCACGCGCTTCAGCTCACCCTTCGGGAATCGCCCCTGCTCGACATTCCCCCAGTTCATCCATCCAACCCCGGCGATAATTTATGAAAACAGCAGTGTGGGAGCAAGCCTGTTTCCTCAGCTGTTCCTTGGCAGGAGAAGGTGTCGGAATCCAGAGCAAGTGTGGTCCGGTCAGGACGGAATGGAGACTCGCTTCCAGAATCAATACAAGTTCTCTTGGCCTCTGCACAAGCCCCCTGAACTGCCTGACAATCAGAGGGGAGGTTGTTCGGTCAGCCGTCCATCCATGCAAAAGAAGAAGAAGAGCTGGTTTTTATACCCCGCTTTTCACTACCCGAAGACATCTCAAAGAGGCTGACGATCGCCTTCCCTTTCTTCTCCCCACAAAAGACATCCTGGGAGGGAGGTGGGGCCGAGAGAGCTCTGAGAGAACTTCTCTGGGGGGGGACAGCATTATCAGGACTGTGACTCGACCAAGGTCTCCCAGCAAGCTGCATGAGGAGCGGAGAATCAAACCCGGTTGTCCAAATTAGAAGCCCCTACTCTTAACCACTACACCAAGACAGGGAAAGCCCCCCTATGGTCTTCGGGGGGAGGGACGGACTCTCACCGCTTCCACAGGTGTCTTTTGTCGGCCGTAGACAGATGTTGGCCTTCTGTTCAAGTGGAGAAGCCGTTTGAGCAATCTGCAGGCCACCCAGCAACTGGTTTGTTGAAGGTCAGATATTAATCATGAAGGATGGAGGGCAGAGATGGGTCACCTTCTGACCTAGATTTTTCCTTCCCTTAATCTCCCTTCTCAAGATATTATGAATTCTCCGGGGCTGGAGTGGATCCACCCAGAAGTGGTTCATCCTAATAGTCCGTGAAGCTACAGATGCTGCAGTTCCAGGAGCCCCACTGTGCTATATGGTTAGGAGGGCTGCACACTGTGAGGGTTAGGGGGGTACTCTTGCTTAAAGTGGCTTGTGCACTGCAAGAATGAAAAAGGGGTGGTGCACAGGCTCTGCTAGTAACTGAGCACGCATGTGGGCTGCAAGCCATATGAGTGTCATGTAGAGGATGGAGCAGAGTTGTTCTCTCTTCCCCCGGAGGGACGGACCAGAACCATTGGGATGAAGTTCATTCAAAAGAAATTCCGTCTAAACACCCGGAAGAAGTTCCTGACAGTTAGAGAGGTTCCTCAGTGGAAGAGGCTTCCTCGGGAGATGGTGCGTTTTCCATCTTTGGAGATTTTTAAGCAGAGGCTGGAGAGCCATCTGACGGAGAGGCTGATTCTGGGAAGGCTCAAGGGGGTAGCAGGTGACAGTGGATGAGCGACAGGGTTGTGGGTGTCCTGCATAGTGCAGGGGGTTGGACTAGATGACCCAGGAGGTCCCTTCCAACTCTAGGATTCTGTGATTCTATGATTCTAAGTGTGGAAATTCCCTTAGATATAGGGGCATTACGCTTGCATTTGAGAAATGTTTTCAGCCAAGTGAAGCTATCTGTTGCTGCTTTGGACTCTTGTCTCTTTTGCAGGCACAGCGCCTTCTACCGCCAGGTGGTCAAGGGGTCGAAGAAGTTGCTGCTGACCCTGGATGACCTCACCTTTGTCAGCGCCAAGCTGAGTCGCGTGGTAGGTCACGGAAAGGCTCGCGGCAGGTGTGAGCCCCCTCCCCCCAAAAAACAGTGGCATCCACATTCGGCCTCAAAGCGAACCTGGAAGTGGGTTGCAAACAAATCAACCAGTATCATAACAGCCCTGGTGGAATTTATGGGGTGGGCTTGTTTGGAATACACTGTGCAGTGAGGGATGCCAACCTCCAGGTGGGGCCTGGGGATCCCCTGGAATTATGGCTCATCTCCTGGTGACAGAGAAGTTCCCCTGGAGAAAAGGGCTGCTTGGGAGGAGGGACTCCCTGTCATTAGCTGTTCTGCCCTTGAGCCCAGGCAGGGTGGCTCATTCACAGACAGTGTCCAGTGCAGACTAAACTAATTCCCAGTCACATGTATTAGACATCTCATAACAACAGACTAATATGAGCCTCTTGTGGCGCAGAGTGGTAAGGCACCCGTCTGAAAGCTTTGCCCATGAGGCTGGGAGTTCAATCCCAGCAGCCGGCTCAAGGTTGACTCAGCCTTCCATCCTTCCGAGGTCGGTAAAATGAGTACCCAGCTTGCTGGGGGGTAAACGGTAATGACTGGGGAAGGCACTGGCAAACCACCCCGTATGGAGTCTGCCATGAAAACACTGGAGGGCGTCACCCCAAGGGTCAGACATGACCCGGTGCTTGCACAGGGGATACCTTTACCTTTAACAACAGACTTGACACAGTTGCTGAGTTCCTCTAAACAGATGGTGATTCAGTGCAGTCTTGTCTTGTGGAAAAGAGTGCGGGTTCCTTCCGCTGCTGCGGAAGTCTAACAATGGGGTTTGGAGGGAGAGGGGAGGGACGGGGAGAGTTTTCCCTGCCCTGGCTGCTAGCCAGGAAATTGGGCTGATCTTCCATCCACGTTCTAGGGACCAAGGGGAAAAGCTCTCTGACTACAATTCCCAGCATCCTCTCTCTTAAAGCGAGGGGGGAGAATCTCTCTTACCTCTCAGCACACCTCAAGCCCCTCCCTGCCTTAAATTCCATCGACTCCCAGCTGCACCCCCAAAGTTTCTAGGTGTTCCCCAACCCAACGCTGGCAACTCTGTCTCCAGACTACAGAAACCAGTTCTCCTGGAGAATGGGGCTAACTGGAGAATGGGGCTGCCCTAGAGTCCACCAAGGTCCCTTCGCTCCCCAAATCCCACCCACACCTGGCTCCACGCCCAAAACATCCAGGTACTCCCAGTTCCAGAGCTGGGAACTCCGTGCGCACTTTGGCACATGGCTGTTTTGCAGGCCATTTCCCCCCTATTCTGTCTCATTTGCCCCCACAGAGGTTGACCCTGGAGACCCTCAGTGAAACGAAGAGCCACTCAGAGGACCGGAGCCTGAAATCGGCAGCTGGATCTTTATCCATGAATAGTGCAGCCGTGACCTATGAAACCTCCAACGTGGCGGTGTACGAGGTAGGAGAAAGCCCTGGCTGGACACGGCCATCGTGTCTCTTTGGAGATATCTCTGTTCTTTTGGGGAGGGTGGTGAAACTCACTCCCATCTCTTGTTTAGTTAAAAAAACAACAACAACGGCTGATGGAATGATGTCACTTCCTGTGGAAACCCGGAAGTGACATCATGCCTATCTAGGCACCACCGATATCTCTATGGTTTTGTTGGAAAACGCGAGACCTGCAGTGTGCGCGATTGAGCAGAATTGAAGGATTGTCCTGCAGGGGGCGTTGGAGGAGATGTGCATTTAGCATAGTTGGATGGGGAACTTCCGGCTGTTTTTCGAACGGTCTCCCCAGTGTCCAAGTTGGCGCAACAGGAGACTTCCTGTTTCTTTGAGCAGACGTCCTCCCTGCTTGTCCACGCAAAGGACATAATGACTGATGACAACAATTAGACAGCTGGTTAGACAGCACGGTCTCTCTAGGTGAGCCATGCTGGCTGTGCTTTACTCTGCCATTCGATAAATAAATACATTAATCCCAGGTGAGGACAAAGAGGGGCCTCCCATTCAAGGAGGTTAACATCAATGCACACTTAGCATGGTGCAGTGCCCCCCAGTGGCCAGGCATGTGGAATTGCCCACTGCAATAGGAGCTATTTCACATTTTGATGATGATGAAGAAGAGTTGGTTCTTCTATGCCACTTTTCTCTACCCAGAGGAGTCTCAAAGCAGCTTCCATTCGCCTTCCCTTTCCTCTCCCCACAGCAGACACCCTGTGAGGGAGGGGAGGCTGAGAGAGCCCTGAGATTACTGAAGAAGAAGAAGAGTCGGTTCTTATATGCTGCTTTTCTCTACCCAGAGGAGTCTCAAAGCAGCTTCCATTCGCCTTCCCTTTCCTCTCCCCACAACAGACACCCTGTGAGGTGGGAGAGGCTGAGAGAGCCCTGATATCACTGCTCGGTCAGAACAGCTTTATCAGTGCTGTGACTAGCCCAAGGTCTCCCAGCTGGCTGCATGTGGGGGAGCGCAGAATCAAACCAGCTCACCAGATTAGAAGTCCACAGGCCTAACCACTACACCAAGCTGCACCATGTTCACCGACTGCCCTCCTTCCAGCACAGCTGTTTGCAATCTGAATTTTGAAATTAGGGGGAAAGCTTTGAACCGGTGCAAAATCTATAATTAGATTTTAGCCTGTCGTAATGTTTCCCTTCTGCTTTTGGCGGGCAGGGGGACTGGGTGTGGCTGAAGAAACTGGAGCGTGGGACAGCTGGTGACCTTCGACTCGCCCCCTCCTCTTTGTTATGCAAGGTAGGTAATCTTAATGCGTTTAATTTAGCTTATTAGCTGCAGAAGGATGAAAATATGAAATATTCTCCAAGAGGATGGAGTGATGGCTACAGGAAAAAACAATTTTCAAAGGGGATGAGATAGGGTCATGGCAGAGAGATCTTACAGTGGCCATGGCGATGGAGGGGAACCTCCACATTCAGAGGCACTAAACCTCTGAATCCCAGAGCCAGGAGGCAACACCAGGGGAAGGCCTTGGCCTGCCTAGTTGACCACTATAGGAGACAGGATGCTGCACTAGATGGATCATTGGTCTGACCCAGCGGGGCTCTTCTGAGGGTCTTCTCAGGGGAAGGCCTCGGCCTCTCTGCCCCGTGGCTGGCCCTGCAGAGGAACTGGCCGGCCCCTGGGTGAGACAGGAGGCTGGACTGGAGGGACCCTCCCTGGTCTGACCCAGCAGGGCTCTTCTGAGGGTCTTCTCAGGGGAAGGCCTCGGCCTCTCTGCCCTGTGGCTGGCCCTGCAGAGGAACTGGCTGGCCCCTGGGTGAGACGGGAGGCTGGACTGGAGGAACCCTCCCTGGTCTGACCCAGCAGGGCTCTTCTGAGGGTCTTCTCAGGGGAAGGCCTCGGCCTCTCTGCCCTGTGGCTGGCCCTGCAGAGGAACTGGCCGGCCCCTGGGTGAGACAGGAGGCTGGACTGGAGGGACCCTCCCTGGTCTGACCCAGCAGGGCTCTTCTGAGGGTCTTCTCAGGGGAAGGCCTCGGCCTCTCTGCCCTGTGGCTGGCCCTGCAGAGGAACTGGCCGGCCCCTGGGTGAGACGGGAGGCTGGACTGGAGGGACCCTCCCTGGCCTGACCCAGCAGGGCTCTTCTGAGGGTCTTCTCAGGGGAAGGCCTCGGCCTCCCTGCCCTGTGGCTGGCCCTGCAGAGGAACTGGCTGCCCCCTGGCTGAGACGGGAGGCTGGACTGGAGGGACCCTCACTGGCCTGACCCAGCAGGGCTCAACTGAGGGTCTTCTCAGGGGAAGGCCTCGGCCTCTCTGCCCTGTGGCTGGCCCTGCAGAGGAACTGGCTGGCCCCTGGGTGAGACGGGAGGCTGGACTGGAGGGACCCTCACTGGCCTGACCCAGCAGGGCTCAACTGAGGGTCTTCTCAGGGGAAGGCCTCGGCTTCCCTGCCCTGTGGCTGGCCCTGCAGAGGCCCCTGGGTGGGACAGGAGGCTGGACTGGAGGGACCCTCCCTGGTCTGACCCAGCAGGGCTCTTCCGAGGGTCTTCTCAGGGGAAGGCCTCGGCCTCTCTGCCCTGTGGCTGGCCCTGCAGAGGAACTGGCTGGCCCCTGGGTGAGACGGGAGGCTGGACTGACCCTCCCTGGCCTGACCCAGCAGGGCTCTTCTGAGGGTCTTCTCAGGGGAAGGCCTCGGCCTCTCTGCCCTGTGGCTGGCCCTGCAGAGGAACTGGCTGGCCCCTGGGTGAGACGGGAGGCTGGACTGGAGGGACCCTCACTGGCCTGACCCAGCAGGGCTCAACTGAGGGTCTTCTCAGGGGAAGGCCTCGGCTTCCCTGCCCTGTGGCTGGCCCTGCAGAGGCCCCTGGGTGGGACAGGAGGCTGGACTGGAGGGACCCTCCCTGGTCTGACCCAGCAGGGCTCTTCCGAGGGTCTTCTCAGGGGAAGGCCTCGGCCTCTCTGCCCTGTGGCTGGCCCTGCAGAGGAACTGGCTGGCCCCTGGGTGAGATGGGAGGCTGGACTGGAGGAACCCTCCCTGGTCTGACCAGCAGGGCTCTTCCGAGGGTCTTCTCAGGGGAAGGCCTCGGCCTCTCTGCCCTGTGGCTGGCCCTGCAGAGGAACTGGCTGGCCCCTGGGTGAGACGGGAGGCTGGACTGGAGGGACCCTCCCTGGTCTGACCAGCAGGGCTCTTCCGAGGGTCTTCTCAGGGGAAGGCCTCGGCCTCTCTGCCCTGTGGCTGGCCCTGCAGAGGAACTGGCTGGCCCCTGGGTGAGACGGGAGGCTGGACTGGAGGGACCCTCCCTGGTCTGACCAGCAGGGCTCTTCCGAGGGTCTTCTCAGGGGAAGGCCTCGGCCTCTCTGCCCTGTGGCTGGCCCTGCAGAGGAACTGGCTGGCCCCTGGGTGAGACGGGAGGCTGGACTGGAGGGACCCTCCCTGGTCTGACCAGCAGGGCTCTTCCGAGGGTCTTCTCAGGGGAAGGCCTCGGCCTCTCTGCCCTGTGGCTGGCCCTGCAGAGGAACTGGCTGGCCCCTGGGTGAGACGGGAGGCTGGACTGGAGGGACCCTCCCTGGTCTGACCAGCAGGGCTCTTCCGAGGGTCTTCTCAGGGGAAGGCCTCGGCCTCTCTGCCCTGTGGCTGGCCCTGCAGAGGAACTGGCTGGCCCCTGGGTGAGACGGGAGGCTGGACTGGAGGGACCCTCCCTGGTCTGACCAGCAGGGCTCTTCCGAGGGTCTTCTCAGGGGAAGGCCTCGGCCTCTCTGCCCTGTGGCTGGCCCTGCAGAGGAACTGGCTGGCCCCTGGGTGAGATGGGAGGCTGGACTGGAGGGACCCTCCCTGGTCTGACCAGCAGGGCTCTTCCGAGGGTCTTCTCAGGGGAAGGCCTCGGCCTCTCTGCCCTGTGGCTGGCCCTGCAGAGGAACTGGCTGGCCCCTGGGTGAGACGGGAGGCTGGACTGGAGGGACCCTCCCTGGTCTGACCCAGCAGGGCTCTTCCGAGGGTCTTCTCAGGGGAAGGCCTCGGCCTCTCTGCCCTGTGGCTGGCCCTGCAGAGGAACTGGCTGGCCCCTGGGTGAGACGGGAGGCTGGACTGGAGGGACCCTCCCTGGTCTGACCCAGCAGGGCTCTTCTGAGGGTCTTCTCAGGGGAAGGCCTCAGGCTCTCTGCCCTGTGGCTGGCCCTGCAGAGGAACTGGCTGGCCCCTGGGTGAGACGGGAGGCTGGACTGGAGGGACCCTCCCTGGCCTGACCCAGCAGGGCTCTTCTGAGGGTCTTATCAGGGGAAGGCCTCGGCCTCTCTGCCCTGTGGCTGGCCCTGCAGAGGAACTGGCTGGCCCCTGGGTGAGACGGGAGGCTGGACTGGAGGGACCCTCCCTGGCCTGACCCAGCAGGGCTCTTCTGAGGGTCTTCTCAGGGGAAGGCCTCGGCCTCTCTGCCCTGTGGCTGGCCCTGCAGAGGAACTGGCTGGCCCCTGGGTGAGACGGGAGGCTGGACTGGAGGGACCCTCCCTGGCCTGACCCAGCAGGGCTCTTCTGAGGCTCTTCTCAGGGGAAGGCCTCGGCCTCTCTGCCCTGTGGCTGGCCCTGCAGAGGAACTGGCTGGCCCCTGGATGAGACGGGAGGCTGGACTGGAGTGACCCTCCCTGGTCTGACCCAGCAGGGCTCTTCTGAGGGTCTTCTCAGGGGAAGGCCTCGACCTCTCTGCCCTGTGTCTGGCCCTGCAGAGGAACTGGCTGGCCCCTGGGTGAGACGGGAGGCTGGACTGGAGGGACCCTCCCTGGTCTGACCCAGCAGGGCTCTTCTGAGGTCCTACCTTTTCCGTTCCCAGATGAAGGAGCTGCGTCACGAGAATGTGAATCCCTTTCTAGCCCTGTTGTCCGACGGCAGCCTCTCAGCCATCGTGATGGAGTTCTGCTCCCGAGGGAGCCTTGAGGATTTGCTGCAGAATACAGACCTCAAACTGGACTGGACATTCAAATCCTCTCTTCTGATGGACTTGATTAAAGTAAGGCCCTTCTTATTTCTGAACAGATTTGTACCCAACACAGAATTGGACTCCTTAGGTCAAGCAAGGCTGCAGTATAGTCTGTAATGTGGCCTTGGTAGCTCACCATAACTCACGTGTTGAACCTGAACTTTGGGAAAAGATTTCCCCCCTCACTGTCCAGTCCCAGCCAAGTCATGGACACCCCATATTTCAACGCAAGAGACGTCCAGATGTGTTTTGCCATTTCCTGCCTCTTCATTGTGATCTCCGTCTACCTTGCTGGTCTTCCATTCAAGGCCTCACCAGGGCTGATCCTGCTAAGTTTCCAAGATCTAGAAGCAGAGACGACCCGTCAGCCGAAGATGAGTGGACAAGAAAGAAATTTCCAAGCTGGTGATGGCAAAAAGTTTATTCAAACAATAGAACGAGTTCCTAGGTATAAAACCTCATTTTCGTATTTGACTTCATCAGTGAACTTGTTTCTTAATTGGTCTTTTTTCAAGGACTCTAACAAAGTCTTCTACATGCTATTTTATATTTTATAAGTTATATAAAATATATTATATTTATATGGGTCTATTAATATCAAAGGTCCATGAAGGCAACTATCTTAAAAGACCAATTAAGAAATAAGTTCACTGATGAAGTCAAATACGAAAACGAGGTTTTATCCCGAGGAACTCGTTGTATTGTTTGAATAAAGTTTTTGCAATCGCCAGCTTGAACGTTTCTTGCTTGTCTGCTAAGTTTCCAATACCTGCCAAGAGCAGGCCAGCCTGACCTATCCAGATTGGGACTTTATCTTAGCACCAATCCGTCATTCCAGGATTCACATGATATCTGTTTGGAGGAAATAAAGGGTTTTCACTGAAAATCAGCACAAGCCTAAGGACATAAGGAGAGCCCTGCTAGATCGAAATAGTCCATGACCACCCCCAGCAGGGATCTCTCTCTTTTCTAACAACTATACCCTTCTGGACTGATCGCATGTTCTCTTCCCTAAAACACAGCTCCTCATCACCGGCCAATTCAAGGGGAGCATGGGGGATTGTTTTAAGGCCTCGGGAACAAGGGGGAAAGCTCTCTGGCTACAATTCCCAGCATCCTATCTCTCCTCGCCTCTTTCAAATCATAGACCCTAGCTCCCAAAAACCACCAAGCCTTCCCAACACGGCCTAAAGACCCGCATGGATCTGTGTGGTTTGTGGGGGGCATGGCTTCATGAACCCCAGTTTGCAAGCCACGAACCACCAAATTTTGCGAGTTTTTTAGGGTTGTGGTTCAGCCGGTGCCCGTTTCTACCCTGAAGCTCTTGAATCTCTTTGCCCATCAGGGAATGAAGTATTTACACCTCCGGGATATTCTCCACGGACGCCTGAAGTCTCGAAATTGCCTCGTGGACGGGCGGTTTGTGCTGAAGATCACCGATTACGGCTACAGTGAATTTCTGTTTGTCCAACAGCCGACAAATATTCAGCCAACAGCTGAAGGTATGAATGCAAAGGTCTGGCTACTGCTCAAGAGAGGCCAAATGGGATAAACATAATTCATTTCTCCTTGCAGCAGAAAATCTCTCTGTCTCTGTCTGTCTGTCTGTCTGTCTCTCTCTGTGTCTCTGTCTCTCTCTGTGTGTCTCTATCTCTCTCTCTGTCTCTCTCCCTCTCTCTCTCTGTCTCTCTCTCTCTCCCTGTCTCTCTCCCTGTCTCTCTCTGTCTCTCGGAGTCTCTGTGTCTCTGTCTCTCTCCCTGTCTCTGTGTCTCTGTCTCTCTCTGTCTCTCTCTGTCTCTCTCTGTCTCTCTCTCTCTCTCTGTCTCTCTCTGTGTCTCTGTCTCTCTCTGTCTCTCTCACTGTCTCTGTCTCTCTGTCTCTCACTCACACTCTCTCCCTGTCTCTCTCTCTCTGTCTCCCTCTGTCTGTCTCTCCCTCTCTGTCTCTCCCTGTCTCTCCCTGTCTCTCTCTCTCACTGTCTCTCTCTCGCTGTCTGTATCTCTCTCCGTCTCTGTTTCTCTGTCTCTCTCTTGCTCCGTTTCTACCTGTCGTCAAAAAGACATGAAGCATTAGAGTGGCTTTCATTCCTGGCAGAAACTCTGAAAGGACAGATGATCTTGTTCCTTCATTTGAACTCCAGATGTAGAATTTGGCACCCAAAAACAGCTGTGGGAAAGTGATGTGGGTCACAGCTGCAACAGTGGAGAGTGATAGCTCAGCTCTTTCCTCTGCCTAAGTTTCACAGCACATAAAAATCCCAGAGGAGGAAAAAATACAGGTCATATTGTGCTTGTTTTCTTCCTCGAGGAGGGCACAAAACAGGATTCTGTGCCTCAGTGTCACCAGAAAGAACGTAGTTCTGTATAATTACATGAGAGCTTTTCTTCATTCAGGATCGTGAGCAAGTGAGACCCTACAAAGAGCTTTTGACTATCTAGAAGAAGAAGAGTTGGTACTTATGTGCCGCTTTTCTCTACCCGAAGGAGTCTCAAAGCGGCTTCCAGTCACCTTCCCTTCCTCTCCCCACAACAGACACCCTGTGAGGTGGGTGAGGCTGAGAGAGCCCTGATATTACTGAAGAAGAAGAGTTGGTTCTTCTATGCCGCTTTTCTCTACCCAAAGGAGTCTCAAAGCAGCTTCCAGTCGCCTTCCCTTCCTCTCCCCACAGCTGACACCCTGTGAGGTGGGTGAGGCTGAGAGAGCCCTGAGATTACTGAAGAAGAAGAAGAAGAAGAAGAAGAAGAAGAGTTGGTTCTTATATGCTGCTTTTCTCTACCCGAAGGAGTCTCAAAGCGGCTTCCAGTCACCTTCCCTTCCTCTCCCCACAACAAGACACCCTGTGGGGTGGGTGAGGCTGAGAGAGCCTTGATATCACTGCTCGGTCAGAACAGCTTGATCAGTGCTGTGACTAGCCCAAGGTCACCCAGCTGGCTGCATGTGGGGGAGAAGTGGGGAATCAAGCCCAGCTTGCCACATTAGAAGTCTGCACTACTAACTACTACACCAAGCTTGAGAGCTGGGGGGGGGGGGGCTCTGACAAATCTGCCCTGCTGGCCTGGGCAGCCCACCTCACTGTCATGGCTTTCCTTGCCTGTGGGGGCCCTTCCGTCCTCTGCCTTTATGTAGCCCATTTCCAAAATGGGCTTTCTTATCTGTAGATCCATACTGTGCCATGGGATCATTTATCTCTTTGATTTTGTCTGTAGGCTAAAAGCGGAACAAAAAGAAATCCTGTTGCAAAGATTTCTGTCTCCTTCCTCCCCCAGAATTGTTCTGGACCGCTCCAGAGTTGCTGAGAGATCCAGCAACATTCCCCAAAGGAACCTTGAAAGGAGATGTGTACAGTTTTGCCATCGTTATCCAAGAGGTTATCTTGCGCGGCCCTCCCTATTGCATGTTGCAAATCTCAGCAGAAGGTGAGCAATAGGACCAGGGCATACAATCATAGAATCATAGAGTTGGAAGGGACCTCCTGGGTCATCTAGTCCAGCCCCCTGCCCTATGCAGGACACTCACAACCCTCTCGCTCATCCACGGTCACCTGCCACCCCCTTGAACCTTCACAGAATCAGCATCTCCGTCAGATGGATATCCAGCCTCTGTCTAAAAATCTGCAAAGATGGAGAACCCACCACCTCCCGAGGAAGCCTGTTTCACTGAGGAACTGCTCTGACTGTCAGGAACTTTTTCCGGAGAAGTTCTTTTGAATTAATTTCATCCCATTGGTTCTGGTCTGTCCCTCCGGGACAAGAGAGAACAACTCTGCTCCATCCTCTATATGGCACCCTTTTAAATACTTGAAGATGGCTATCAGATCCCCTCTCAGTCGTCTCCTCTCCAGGCTACACAGATCAAGCTCCCCCAACCTTTCCTCCTACGTCTTGGTCTCCAAACCCCTCCAAATCTTTGTTGCCCTCCTCTGGACATGCTCCAGTTGGTCTGCATCCCTTTATGCATTCAAGCCTCTATGTGCACAGCACCCTTCCTCAGACATAATGAAATGAGAATTACAAGTCCACACATACAGGCCATAAGTTAGTGAATGGAGATTCACAGATTCAAGGCCCTTACAGGAATAAGGAGCTAAGGTTATAAGGTTATTGTTTGTTTGGGCCCGGCTGGGGGGGGGCAGTACTTTTGTCTGTCTGTCTGACTGACTTCTATCCCACTGTTCCCAGCCCAGCCAGCTCATGGCAGCTCACAACCATTAAACCCAGTTCAATTCCAGTTAAAATGATATGAATAAAACATTATTCTACCTTACCCTAGATAAAACCGCATCAGGCGCTTATACTAATAAATGTCTCTCAGCTTTCCAGCATCATTGTCTATTATATTATTATATAATAATATATAGAGCCTCTTGTGGCGCAGAGTGGTAAGGCAGCCGTCTGAAAGCTTTGCCCATAAGGCTGGGAGTTCAATCCCAGCAGCCGGCTCAAGGTTGACTCAGCCTTCCATCCTTCCGAGGTCGGTAAAATGAGTACCCAGCTTGCTGGGGGGTAAACGGTCATGACTGGGGAAGGCACTGGCAAACCACCCCGTATTGAGTCTGCCATGAAAACGCTAGAGGGCGTCACCCCAAGGGTCAGACATGACTCGGTGCTTGCACAGGGGATACCTTTACCTTTACCTATAATAATATATATTAGTATAATACATTATTATATATTATTATAGAAGAAGAAGAAGAGTTGGTTCTTATATGCCACTTTTCCCTACCCGAAGGAGTCTCAAAGTGGCTTCCAATCGCCTTCCCTTTCCTCTCCCCACAACAGACACCCTGTGAGGTGGGTGAGGCTGAGAGAGCCCTAATATCACTGCTCGGTCAGAACAGCTTTATCAGTGCTGTGGCGAGCCCAAGATCACCCAGCTGGCTACAGGTGGGGGAGTGCAGAATCGAACCTGGCATGCCAGATTAGAAGTCCACACTCCTAACCACTACACCAAGCTGGCTCTCTCATATATAATAATATGCTATTATATAGAGGAGGGGTCATTAGATGGTAATCAGCTCCGACCTCAACTGACTGCCCGGCGGAAGAGCGCCATCTGGCAGGCCCTGAGGGAACTGAGACAGTTCCATCAGGGCCCTTAATTCTTCCGGGAGCTCATCTCGCCAGGTAGGGGCCAGGACCGAAAAGGAAATCAATATGGCAAAGGAAGTCAACTGGAGACTAATGAACACTTGAATCTAAGGCAAGGGATACTCTGTTTATTCCAGAAATTATTCGCAAGCTGAAGAAATCGCTACCCCTGTTCCGCCCAAAGGTTTCTCCGGATAGCGCCCCCTTAGAGTGCATCCAGCTGATGAAGCAATGTTGGACGGAAGTCCCGGACAGGAGGCCGACTTTTGATGAGATCTTTGAACAGGTCAGTCCACTTCACGGTGCATCCTGAGCAAAAAGGGAAACTTTCATTTTCTTGGGAGACGGGGTATCGCAATTAGGGTGTGCAAAAAATATTCCTGGGAAAACCCAGGGGCCATCAAGAGATTCACCAGCAGGGCCAGAACCCCAGAAGCCCTCCCTGAGTACCAGGAATAGATAGCACCACTGCCCCAGACATAAGACCCTAAGAGAAGCCATGTTGGATCAGGCCAATGGCCCATCCAGTCCAGCACTCTGTGTTGCACAGCGGCCAAAACCCAGGGGCCATCAGGAGGTCCCCCAGCAGGGCCAGGACTCCAGGGGTCCTCCCACTCTTCCCCCTCCCCAAGCACCAAGAAGACAGATCATCCCTGCCACAGACATAAGAACGTAACAGAAGCCATGTTGGATCAGGCCAATGTCCCATCCAGTACAACACTCTGTGTCTCACAGTGTGGAAAACCCAGGGGCCATCAGAAGGGTTCCAGGGTCATTCTGCGTGAACTGTTTTGCAATGTGAGCTCCCTCAGTACTTTGCTCCCTCAAAGAACCCTAAATTGTTAGTGAGACAAGATCTTCCCTTACAGAATCCATGCTGGATCTTCCTCAGCAATGAACTGTCCACATATTCCTGAGTGATTGTGACATATTACAAGAGCAAATAAGAATATCAGTTTTAACTAAAACTGATAACAGTAACAAAGAGTTGGTTTTTATACCACACTTTTCTCAACAATAGCCCTCCCTTCCTCTCCCTGCAACCGGCACTCTGTTAGGTAGGCGGGACTGAGAGAGCTCTAACAGAACTGCTATGTGAGGGCAGCACTATCAGAGTTGTGATGAGCCCAAGGTCACTCAGCTGGCTGCAAGTGGAGGAGAGGGGGAATCAAACGTGGCTCACCAAATTATAAGCCATTGCTCTCAACTGCGACACCAAGCTGTCTCTCTAAGGAGAGGTCTCAGCGGTGCATTGACTGAATGTGCTGAGCTGATTAAAATTCCTATGATCCTTTGACCAAGTGTTCTTCAGTCAGGTGAGTGAGTGTGAATCCAGGGTGTAGTCTGCACGGGCCTTTCTACCCACTGACAACTCAAATAAATCCCTGCCGTCTACACCGTCTACATTCAATTTCCACTTTAATTTTGATTTCCCCTCTGCAACATGCATGATTGATCTGGAGTGACCCTACCTTTCCCCTGCGATATCCTGAAGTGGATATAAGCCTTGATATTTGAAAAATTGCCATCAGTAAGTGTGCAGATCTCTGCTTTTTGTGAATTAACTACCTTCTCCGTGCCTCATAGTAAAGCAGTCTTCCCTGATTGGCCAGGGCATCAGTTCAAAGATTTCCTAGTTCCCAGTTGCAAGGCTTCCTTTAAAGCAGTGGTCCCCAACCCGCGGGCCGCGAAGGTCTTGGCGCCGGGCTGCGGCTCCCTCTCCCCGCCCCCCCTGGAGTAAAAAACTTCCCAGGCCGCAAGCTTGCGGCCCGGGAAGCTTCTTACTGCGGGAGGGGGGGAGAGGGAATCAGGACCGCGCCCGCGCATTGCGCATGCGCGGCCAAACCAGCGCATGTGCGGCACTTTCGCACATGCATGCGCAAAAGTGCCGCGCATAGCGCATGTGCGCATGTGCAGCCCGGCTGCGCATGCGCAATGCGTGGGCATGGGCGCGCATGCACGGCATGCGCAGGTGGGCATTTGCCCTGCCGGTCCCCAGCCTCAAAAAGGTTGGGGACCACTGCTTTAAAGGGACTGTGCTCCAGAAGCCTTAACTTCTCTCAGCAGAAATTTGCCTCTTGGATTTATTCTCTCTCCTCTGCTGTCTCCAATCCCCCCCTTCAAAAAAAAATCCCCCCTCCCCGCTCTGAGCTTCCCCAATCGAGTGCAGAACACTTTCTGTTTCAGTTGGGGAGGGATAGAGGAAGACACGAGTTAAAATCCTTCTGAATTCAGTAGGATCCACTTGAATTCTCCCCCCACACATACAGTTTAAAACCATCAACAAAGGCAACAAGGCTAATATCATCGACTCCATGCTGAGGATGCTGGAACAGTATTCAAGCAATCTGGAAGATTTAATCCGGGAAAGGACTGAGGAACTGGAAATCGAGAAGCTGAAGACGGAGAAACTGCTGACGCAAATGCTTCCCTGGTATGCTCACAGCTTGAGGTGAAAAACTCTGCTAGTGAAATTGGGATAACAGGATGAAGCTGGGAGTTCCTCCCACCTTCTGTCTCCCCCTGTCTCTCCTGCCCCCACTGAGGAATAAGGATGGGCAGGAACCAGATGTTTCCTTGAAATTGGCCTGTTTAGAGCCCCCCAGCAGCCGGCTCAAGGTCGACTCAGCCTTCCATCCTTCCGAGGTCGGTAAAATGAGTACCCAGCTTGCTGGGGGGTAAACGGTCATGACTGGGGAAGGCACTGGCAAACCACCCCGTATTGAGTCTGCCATGAAAACGCTGGAGGGCGTCACCCCAAGGGTCAGACATGACTCGGTGCTTGCACAGGGGATACCTTTACCTTTACCTTTAGAGCCCCCCAAACATTTCCTGAATGTTTGCCCAGTTCAGGGGTTCGGGCCATTTAAACCTAGCAGCTGAGCAGGGCTGTTCTGCTTTTTGGCTTAAATGGCTGTGAGCTGTTTGGCTTAAATGGCTGCGAACAGGCCCATATACCGATAGGCTGAAATGGCCAGCAACCATTTCAGCAGTTCATTTCACTTCCCCCAAACAAAAGGGATGGGTGAACAAAAGGGATCGCTTAAATGGCTGTGATCAGTCAAGAAGGAAGGAAGTTCTCTAAGAGTATCAGAGACAGGAAGGACTTTCTGTATCCTGGCCAATCTGTCTTTCGAACTCTCTAGTAGTCCTCCTTGGAGTCTGAGGCTAAGAGCCATGGCAAATTCCTTCCCTTCCAGCACTCTGAACTGGGACAGGTAGTGCGAGCAACTAGGTTAAGAAGACGTCGGAAGTAATTCGCTTCTCAAGTCCCCCTTGCGTCTTGCTTGCTTAGGTCAGTGGCAGAAACCCTGAAAACTGGCGCGACTGTTGAGCCGGAGTACTTCGATGAGGTCACCATTTACTTCAGTGACATCATCGGCTTCACCACCATCTCTGCCCTCAGCCAGCCCGTAGAGATTGTGGATCTCCTGAATGACCTTTACACTCTCTTTGACGCCGTCATCAGCCATCACGAGGTCTATAAGGTAAGGCTGAGATCTGCACGCTGGAGGGAGGGAGGAGAACCTGTGGAGGCGGGGGTAACAGCATTCCAGTGCAGAAGAAGAGCCAGAGATACAGGGGATTTGGTCCTCCCTCCTTCCAGCCACAAAATGAATATCTCATTAAAAAACTAAGAACTTAAGAAGAGCCCTGCTGGGTCAGGCCAGGGAGGGTCCCTCCAGTCCAGCCTCCCGTCTCACCCAGGGGCCAGCCAGTTCCTCTGCAGGGCCAGCCACAGGGCAGAGAGGCCGAGGCCTTCCCCTGAGAAGACCCTCAGAAGAGCCCTGCTGGGTCAGGCCAGGGAGGGTCCCTCCAGTCCAGCCTCCCGTCTCACCCAGGGGCCAGCCAGTTCCTCTGCAGGGCCAGCCACAGGGCAGAGAGGCCGAGGCCTTCCCCTGAGAAGACCCTCAGAAGAGCCCTGCTGGGTCAGACCAGGGAGGGTCCCTCCAGTCCAGACTCCCGTCTCACCCAGGGACCAGCCAGTTCCCCTGCAGGGCCAGCCACAGGGCAGAGAGGCCGAGGCCTTCCCCTGAGAAGACCCTCAGAAGAGCCCTGCTGGGTCAGACCAGGGAGGGTCCCTCCAGTCCAGCCTCCCGTCTCCCCCTGGGGCCAGCCAGTTCCTCTGCAGGGCCGGCCACAGGGCAGAGAGGCCGAGGCCTTCCCCTGAGAAGACACTCAGAAGAGCCCTGCTGGGTCAGACCAGGGAGGGTCCCTCCAGTCCAGCCTCCCGTCTCACCCAGGGGCCAGCCAGTTCCTCTGCAGGGCCAGCCACAGGGCAGAGAGGCCGAGGCCTTCCCCTGAGAAGACCCTCAGAAGAGCCCTGCTGGGTCAGGCCAGGGAGGGTCCCTCCAGTCCAGCCTCCCGTCTCACCCAGGGGCCAGCCAGTTCCTCTGCAGGGCCGGCCACAGGGCAGAGAGGCCGAGGCCTTCCCCTGTGAAGACCCTCGGAAGAGCCCTGCTGGGTCAGGCCAGGGAGGGTCCCTCCAGTCCAGCCTCCCGTCTCACCCAGGGGCCAGCCAGTTCCTCTGCAGGGCCAGCCACAGGGCAGAGAGGCCGAGGCCTTCCCCTGAGAAGAACCTCAGAAGAGCCCTGCTGGGTCAGACCAGGGAGGGTCCCTCCAGTCCAGCCTCCCGTCTCCCCCTGGGGCCAGCCAGTTCCTCTGCAGGGCCAGCCACAGGGCAGAGAGGCCCAGGCCTTCCCCTGAGAAGACCCTCAGAAGAGCCCTGCTGGGTCAGGCCAGGGAGGGTCCCTCCAGTCCAGCCTCCCGTCTCACCCAGGGGCCAGCCAGTTCCTCTGCAGGGCCAGCCACAGGGCAGAGAGGCCGAGGCCTTCCCCTGAGAAGACCCTCAGAAGAGCCCTGCTGGGTCAGACCAGGGAGGGTCCCTCCAGTCCAGCCTCCCGTCTCACCCAGGGGCCAGCCAGGTCCTCTGCAGGGCCAGCCACAGGGCAGAGAGGCCGAGGCCTTCCCCTGAGAAGACCCTCAGAAGAGCCCTGCTGGGTCAGGCCAGGGAGGGTCCCTCCCGTCCAGCCTCCCGTCTCACCCAGGGGCCAGCCAGTTCCTCTGCAGGGCCAGCCACAGGGCAGAGAGGCCGAGGCCTTCCCCTGAGAAGACCCTCAGAAGAGCCCTGCTGGGTCAGGCCAGGGAGGGTCCCTCCAGTCCAGCCTCCCGTCTCACCCAGGGGCCAGCCAGTTCCTCTGCAGGGCCAGCCACAGGGCAGAGAGGCCGAGGCCTTCCCCTAATAAGACCCTCAGAAGAGCCCTGCTGGGTCAGGCCAGGGAGGGTCCCTCCAGTCCAGCCTCCCGTCTCACCCAGGGGCCAGCCAGTTCCTCTGCAGGGCCAGCCACAGGGCAGAGAGGCCGAGGCCTTCCCCTGAGAAGACCCTCAGAAGAGCCCTGCTGGGTCAGGCCAGGGAGGGTCCCTCCAGTCCAGCCTCCCCTCTCACCCAGGGGCCAGCCAGTTCCTCTGCAGGGCCAGCCACAGGGCAGGGAGGCCGAGGCCTTCCCCTAAGAAGACCCTCAGAAGAGCCCTGCTGGGTCAGGCCAGGGAGGGTCCCTCCAGTCCAGCCTCCCGTCTCACCCAGGGGCCAGCCAGTTCCTCTGCAGGGCCAGCCACAGGGCAGAGGGGCCGAGGCCTTCCCCTGAGAAGACCCTCAGAAGAGCCCTGCTGGGTCAGGCCAGGGAGGGTCCTTCCAGTCCAGCCTCGCGTCTCACCCAGGGGCCAGCCAGTTCCTCTGCAGGGCCAGCCACAGGGCAGAGAGGCCGAGGGCTTCCCCTGAGAAGACCCTCAGAAGAGCCCTGCTGGGTCAGGCCAGGGAGGGTCCCTCCAGTCCAGCCTCCCGTCTCACCCAGGGGCCAGCCAGTTCCTCTGCAGGGCCAGCCACAGGGCAGAGAGGCCGAGGCCTTCCCCTGAGAAGAGCCTCAGAAGAGCCCTGGCTAGTATTTGGGTGGGAGTTCCTCCAAGGAATGCTGAGGGTCATGGCATGAGGCAGGCAATGGCAAAACCACCTCCTAACATCAGGTTCTCCTGCCTACACTCCACATGTACCCTCCCATAGAACAAATCAGCCAATAAAATAATGGCCTCCATCAATACATCCCCTTCAGAATCTATTTTAGGGCCTTCTCAGCTGCCCTCTCCAGTTTTGGTCTCCTGATTTCTTCATTTGCTTCCCTTTCAGTTAAGGGTGGAGCCAAGGAATAAAAAAAACAATCTCAAACCCTTTCGGTTTCTTCCCCAACAACCCTGAATGTGCGTCATTCCTCAGCAGTCGGGACTTTTGCTTGCCAGCCTGAGCTGGGAGCAAAGTCATCCATCAGTTCTTGAGCTTGGCATGCGCTCCTCTGACACCCCTTTCTTTTTTAGGGAAATCCCTTTGACCTGCAGGTGGAAACCATCGGCGACGCCTACATGGTCGCTTCGGGGCTCCCGAAACGGAACGGTCAGAGGCACGCCGCCGAAATCGCCAATATGGCTCTGGACATCCTCAGTTCGGTGGGCTCGTTTACCATGAAGCATCTCCCAGGTGTGCCGGTCAGGATCCGGATGGGGCTGCACTCGGGTAAGGAAGGGCTCCTTCGTCGCCTCTGGGGTGTGGCTTGAGCCGAATGTCCCAATTGTGGGCAGAAAAATCTGATAGATAGATAGATAGATAGATAGATAGATAGATAGATAGATAGATAGATAGATAGATAGATAGATAGATAGATAGATAGATAGATAGATAGATAGATAGATAGATAGATAGATAGATAGATAACAAATTGACTCAGAAGAATTCTCCCAAGAGGGAGCAGGTTATGCTCAGCTTGAAACAGGCCCTTTCGATGTCACGAATTCGTTCTCTTTTTGTAGAATTCTTCTGAGTCCGTTTGTTATTTAGGAAATAACAAATTTGTCGCTTAGGAAATAACAGGGAAGGGGACAGTGGGCGGCCACAGTGGTGCTCACGGGCACCGTGTTGGGGACCTCCGACATAGCCCATACGGATAGACCAACCGTCTGATTCAGCAGAAGGCATCACGGCTTGACCGTCTCTCAAACTCTTTTGCTGGGCGGGTGGGAGGAATAGCTCAGCTTGGATCCCCACAAGCAAGGAATGCACCGTGCCAATAAAAACATCTGAGCTGGAGATAGGGAGACGAGAGCCGGACCCCGAGGCAGTGGGGAGGGGCAGGCCTCCTCCAAGCCCAGGGTGGGCTTCTTTGTCCAGAGACCACGAATCTTTGGCTGGAACTGCACACCTCGGCCTGCAGCTCAGGAGTCCCTCTAGAACCCTCGATGATTATTCCAGAAGGCTGGCCGGCATGCTTCATTAACCTCCCCGTTACTTTTGGCCTCTGGCCACGGGAGAAGAAAAACAGTCTGTGCTCCCACAAATTCCCGGGCCTGGGGAAGTTAGAAGGGTTTAGGTATGCAAAGGGGCGGAACCCCAAGCTGCTGAAAACAAGAGAATGGTTTATTGGGAAGAGAATCAGATTTTGTGTGGAAAGAGAGAGAAAGAGAGATCTAGCTAACTGTTCCGTACTGCATTCGGTCCTCTATACCAGTGGTTCCCAATCCCTGGTCCAGGGACCGGGACCGGTGCATGGATCAGTCAGTACCGGGCCGTGGCTCCTCCTCGTCTTCCTCCCCAGCTTCTGCCTCTACCACCGGCTCACCTTTGGTGCTCTCCAGCGGCCGCCATGGCTGGGGCTCCCCCTTGGTGTGGCAGTGCGCAGATGCTGCTGACAGCGCCCCCCAGTGGGCAGTGGGAAGTCAGGGGCGCCGGTGTGAAAGCAAGTGGAGCAGGGGCTCAGGCAGCGGCAACGTCCCTCGGCAAAAGACTACCCCCCCCCCTGGGCCTCAGTAAAATTGTCAAGCATTGACCGGTCCCTGGTGATAAAAATCTCAGGGACCACTGCTCTATACTACCCTGAGCCACAAGAGGAAGACGGTATATAAATATAAGAAAAATAAATAAAAATAAATCAACAAGTCCTGATCTTGAGGCAAGCGGAAAGGAAGCGTGCTTGGAGGAGCAGGGAGTCTCCCTCTGAGTCAATCAGGACACTGCAGGAGCTAGTTGGAAAAAATATCAGGAAGTTCTTGATCCGGCTATGCCAAATACCCATCTCTTGCAACGCCCCCTGCAGGACACTCTTTATATTTTGCTCAATCATGCACATGGATCTTGCGGATTCAGACAGGAGATTCAGACAGGAGAAGCCCTGAGCTCATCGGATATTGGAGCTCTTGGGAAGGGTCTTCCTGACGAACTTCCCACCTCGATCTTCAACCTGGGGCTGAGGAAAGAGATCTTGGTGCCTTTCGGAGGCTGCCTGCCTGGGAAAGCGCTCTCCTGCAGGAGGGTTGGGAAATTCCTGGAGATTTGGGGAAGGGAGGGAGCTGAACCAGGAAGAGATGCCAACTATGGATGCCAACTCCAGGTTGGAAAATTAGTGGAGGTTTGAAGGGTGAAGTCAGGGGAGGGTGGGGTTTGGAGAAGGGAGGGGTGCCAGCCTGTCCTTCATGACTTTGTCTAATTCCCTTTTAAAGATGTATATTTTGTGTCCACCATTTGGCAACAAAGGGCACATTTTAATCCCTCTCTAGGTAAAGTGGTATTTCCTTCTGTCCCTCCTGAACCTGCTGCTCATCAGCTTCACCGGACGCCCTCAAGGGCTACTATTTTGGGAGGGGGAGAGAAAGTTCTCCCTGCCGACTCTCTCTGCCCTGTGCATGACTTTACAAACCTCTCTCAAGTCTTGCCTTCATCATCTCTTTTCTAAACCGAGATGTCCCAGACTCTTCCTCCTTTCCTCCTAGGGCAGAGGTTCTTCCGCCCCAAAGTCTCACACATCTTCAGCCTTTCCTCCTAGGGAAGGGGCTCTTCCACCCCAAAGGTGGAGAAGTCCCAGACTCTTCCGCCTTTCCTCCTAGGGAAGGGGCTCTTCCGCCCCAGAGGTGGAGAAGTCCCAGACTCTTCCGCCTTTTCTCCTAGGGAAGGGGCTCTTCCGCCCCAAAGGTGGAGAAGTCCCAAACTCTTCCGCCTTTCCTCTCAGGGAAGGGGCTCATCTGCCCCACCCCAAAGGTGGAGAAGTCCCAAACTCTTCCACCTTTCCTCCTAGGGAAGGGGCTCTTCCGCCCCAGAGGTGGAGAAGTCCCAGACTCTTCCGCCTTTTCTCCTAGGGAAGGGGCTCTTCCGCCCCAAAGGTGGAGAAGTCCCAAACTCTTCCGCCTTTCCTCTCAGGGAAGGGGCTCATCTGCCCCACCCCAAAGGTGGAGAAGTCCCAAACTCTTCCACCTTTCCTCCTAGGGAAGGGGCTCTTCCGCCCCAGAGGTGGAGAAGTCCCAGACTCTTCCGCCTTTCCTCCTAGGGAAGGGGCTCTTCCGCCACAAAGGTGGAGAAGTCCCAGACTCTTCCAAATTTCCTCCTAGGGAAGGGCCTCCTCTGTACGTTTTCCAGTTCTGCAATGTCCCTTTCGTGATACGGTGACCAGAACCATAGGCGGTATTCCAACTGGGGCTGCACCATAGATCTGTACATTATGCTCAGTCCCTCTCCTCCTTGCCCTTGTCATAACGAATGGCATTTTGCCTTTCCACCAGGGTCTTGTGCTGCTGGAGTCGTGGGCCTCACCATGCCACGGTACTGCCTGTTCGGGGACACCGTGAATACCGCTTCGCGGATCGAATCGACCGGCTTGCGTAAGCGCCTCGCGGTTTTCAGGCCCGAAAAATGCCCTCTCAACTTGTGCAGATGTGGCAGCGCATCAGTTGCTGAAAGGACTTCTGGAGTCATCCTTGGTGGTCTCCCTCCCATGTACTGACCCTGGTTAGCTTCCAAATTATGGCGATGCCAGCAAGGTGCTTTCAAAGCAAGCCGAGGTGGTTGGCCGTTTCCTTCCTCCGCAGAGTCTTCCTTGGTGGTCTCCCTTCCAAGGACTGACCTTGCTTAATTTCCAATCCACGGCAATGCCAGCAAGGGTCTTTCAGGGAAAGTGAGAAACAGAGGTCTTTTGCCATTTCCTTCCTCCGCAGAGCCTTCCTTGGTGGTCTCTCATTCAATTATTGACCCTGCATTGCTTCCAAGATCTGACCAGATTGGGTTATGCCATGCAGCCTTCCCCACCAGGTCAGAATAGATGGCCTCTGATATACCTTCCGGCTCCAATGCTCTGTCAGTAAGCATTTCTCTTCCATCTCTCAGCTTACAGAATTCACATCAGCCAAAACACCATGAAAATACTGAAGAATCTTAATGAAGGCTATAAAATAGAGTTCCGTGGCAAGACGGAGCTGAAGGTAGGGAGGTCTCAGATTCCTATGGAAACCTGGTGGGAAATCTGGACAGCCCCATCCCTTTGTGTGCCAAGGACCACATGTGACTGTTTGAAACCTATTCTGAAAGCAGAGTACGTTTAGGGGCAGAACTCAGGGAGAAATCTGAGGGCATTCCTAGCCCCAGTGGAGGGCATTTCAAGATTTGCTGCCAAGGTCATGTTCTTGCTCAATCATAATAATCACATCAGTAAGAACAGTTCTATCTGAGTCCAGAAGCCTTTTAAGAATATCAGAAGAGCCCTGCTGGGTCAGGCCAGGGAGGGTCCCTCCAGTCCAGCCCCCCGTTTCACCCAGGGGCCACCCAGTTCCTCTGCAGGGCCAGCCACAGGGCAGAGAGGCCGAGGCCTTCCCCTGAGAAGACCCTCAGAAGAGCCCTGCTGGGTCAGGCCAGGGAGGGTCCCTCCAGTCCAGCCTCCCGTCTCACCCAGGGGCCAGCCAGTTCCTCTGCAGGGCCAGCCACAGGGCAGAGAGGCCGAGGCCTTCCCCTGAGAAGACCCTCAGAAGAGCCCTGCTGGGTCAGGCCAGGGAGGGTCCCTCCAGTCCAGCCTCCCGTCTCACCCAGGGGCCAGCCAGTTCCTCTGCAGGGCCAGCCACAGGGCAGAGAGGCCGAGACCTTCCCCTGAGAAGACCCTCAGAAGAGCCCTGCTGGGTCAGGCCAGGGAGGGTCCCTCCAGTCCAGCCTCCCGTCTCACCCAGGGGCCAGCCAGTTCCTCTGCAGGGCCAGCCACAGGGCAGAGAGGCCGAGGCCTTCCCCTGAGAAGACCCTCAGAAGAGCCCTGCTGGGTCAGACCAGGGAGGGTCCCTCCAGTCCAGCCTCCCGTCTCACCCAGGGGCCAGCCAGTTCCTCTGCAGGGCCAGCCACAGGGCAGAGAGGCCGAGGCCTTCCCCTGAGAAGACCCTCAGAAGAGCCCTGCTGGGTCAGTCCAGAGAGGGTCCCTCCAGTCCAGCCTCCCGTCTCACCCAGGGGCCAGCCAGTTCCTCTGCAGGGCCAGCCACAGGGCAGAGAGGCCGAGGCCTTCCCCTGAGAAGACCCTCAGAAGAGCCCTGCTGGGTCAGACCAGGGAGGGTCCCTCCAGTCCAGCCTCCCGTCTCACCCAGGGGCCAGCCAGTTCCTCTGGAGGACCAACTACATAGAAGTTGAGGCCTTCCCTTGATGCTCCCTCCTGGCTCTGGTATTCAGAGGTTGTCTTCCTTTGAATGTGGACATTCCCCTCTATCCCCGTGGCCAGTCACTGCCGATAGACCTGTCCACCATGAATCTACCCATCCCCTTTTAAAGCTACCTCCTCTGCCAGCGAATTCTGCCTTTTCCTTCCTCTGTATATAAGGAAGTATTTCTCATTGGCCATCCACAAACCTACCACCCATCAGTTCTTGTATTTTGAGAGGCTGGAAGTGGATGTAACATCTCAGACAGCCTGTTTGGTCTTTTCAGGGAAAAGGCTTAGAAGACACATACTGGCTTGTTGGGAAGAAAGATTTCACCAAACCGTTGCCCCGCCCTCCCGAAGTGAAACCAGGGTAAGTTGGAATTTGACCCAAACAACATTTCTTCTCTGCGGTTAAAGATGCCTGGCTGATAAACCTGGTCCTGTGTAATCAGAATGCATGATCCAGTTTAACGAAGAATATCAGAGTTATGCTGAATTTTCTGGAGAGGTGGGGAGCCTAAGAATTGGTGGGGTCTAATGACATAGAGCCTTCCCCTGAGCCTTCCTCTGAACTTTCTCTCTCTCTCTCTCTGCCAGGCCTACATCGCAGGGTTGTTGTGAGGACAGAATGAGTCCCTTCCCTTCTCTCTCTCTCTCTCTGTCTCTTTCTCTCTCTCTCAGCCAGACCTATATTGCAGGGTTGTTGTGAGGACAGAATGGGTGGGGAAGAAGCCCGCTTGCTACCTGGCGCTCCCCATGAAAAACCAGTATAACAGACAGACAGACCGGGTTTTCAAGTACCCCTTTGGATAAATCTAGTAAACGCATTCCCCATCACCATATCTTATTAATACATCCAGCCAGAAGAAGAGTTCTGGAGAAGTCAGAATTTTGCCCAGGTTGCCCAGAATCCTGGAGCTTTCCATGGTGAGGCGGAAAACCACATCTCTTGGTGTGGAAGATCCCTTTGAGATCCTGTTAAGCCTCCAGTTAAAGGGACAGAAAAGGCTCCTCCAGCTGTCCAGGGCACCAACTGGTAAAGTTTGTTCCAAATTCCGTGTTTGTAAGCAATGTTCGCAAACTGCCTCAATTTTTGTGGAGCTCCCCGAAGAGCAGAAATCAGGCTTCTGAATGACTCCAAGCCTTCAAACTCCTGCCTTCTGCAGTTCGCAAAAAGGTTATTTATGTCCCGACGCTCAACGCTGAGACACTCCAGGTCCCTGTGTCTGGGTGACCCTTCACAGAAACCCAGACAGGCCCTCGTTCTCAGCCTATTTTAAGGGGGTCATTTTTGGGTCCGTGTGCTGACAACTCAGCATTGGGGCAGAAATGATGTTTAGGCTACAGGGCGGGTCATCTGGTGGGAACGTTAGAGTTCCAAAAGTTTAACCCATTTCCCTCTCAGTCCCATTATGAGCCGGTTTGTTGCAGCTGTGGTTAAGGAGCCCTGTGGCCCAGGGCTGCTCCCCAGGCCGTGCAAATAATTTAGAGAGATCCAGAGGCCGTGCCCAGGCAAGGCCAACAATACACTTCCATTGCTACGCACAGAATTTCGCAGAATTTCACAGAATCATAGAGTTGGAAGGGGCCATACAGGCCATCTAGAATTGCAGCTTCTGAAGGTTCCCAGATCACGGGGCAAAAAGGTTTTGCATTTTGCGTGAGACGTTTATTATTCCACGGAATTTTAGGAAGGTGAGAGCGGCGTTTTGGGGCAACTGCAGAAAAGGTCTCGGTCTCAGCGACTGGACTTGAGAACGTATTCGTTATACTAGGCCAGAGAAACTTTACTGTGAATGATGAACTTGGCGTTGGTTGAGGTGCTGGGAGGACAGAGAGGCAAGGGTCCCTCCCAGACTTTCTCTGGACTGAGTAAGTTGCCATCCTCCAGCTGGGGCATGGAGCTCTCCCGGAATTACAGCTGATCTCGAGATTGCCGAGATCGATACCCCTGGAGGAAGCGGTCGTTTCAGAGGGTTTGCTCTATGTCATCACCCCCCTCCTGACCTCCCTCGTCTACCCACCTTCCGGAGACTCCCCTCCTCAAATCTCCACGAATTTCCTAACCTTGGGCTGAGCTGCTACTCCGTCTGGTCCTCATAGCCCAACCAAACTCAGCAACTGTTCTCTGACTGGGCGGTGTGTTTCACAGGCAACCTTGGCAAGACGTAGTGGTCCGAGAAATCAAGAATGCATTGAGAGATCCGAAGAGGAAGTCCGTCAGCAAGCAGAGGCCATCCTAACCAGGGAAAAGACACATACAAATCAACACTGAGAAGCAAACAGAAGTGGCCATCTTGGCTAGAAATGTCCAAACTCATGGCTGAAAAAATGAATATCATCCAAAGTGGTGGACTCTTCATCATTAGAGGTTTTAAAGTATCGAATTGATGCCTGTTTGCTAGGGATGTTATAGCTATAGCACCTGTGTTGGCAGGTGGTTGGACTAGATTATCCTGGTGGTCCCATCCCACTCTGAAATTAAGGAGTTTTCCACATCCTTGTTTTTGTGGATTGTGATTTCCTAGTGTTTGGGAGTGTTTCCCACCCCTGTTTTTGCATGCCTTTTGCTCCCTCTAGTGGTGGATTCAATATTACATCGCTTTATGTTTGGCGGAAATCCTTCGGTTTAAATCTGCAGGGGAGATCTGCCCGGATAGAAAGAGGTGTAATATTCAATTGACCACTAGGGGGGAGCAAAACACATGGGGAAAAGGGGGGGATACCCTGAAACGGAAACACAGAAGTGAGAAAAATGAGAATGTACGAAAACCTTAAATAAATAGGCAGAAAGACAGATGGACGGACAAATAATTAAATAAGGTCCAGAAGGAAAGGGCAGAGAGTTTGTTTCTACTTCCTGGTTTATCACTAAGAAATTACTTGATAGAATTCATGTTGAATAGATTGGTGTGCTTTGAAGGGAGAAATATGCCTTCATAGGACTGGATTTCCTGAGATGCAGAAATGCCGTACTGGGCTAGGTCAGGTTGATACATTTGCTTACCAGTTTCAGATTCATAAATTTAGGTAGGTAGCCGCGTTGAGCTGAAGCAGCAGAGCAAAATGCAAGCCCAGGGGCACCTTTACGACTGACAAAGTTTTATTCGAGGTATCATTTTTTGTGTGCACGCACGCTCCTTCAGATAACTACATATAGTTAGTGGATGAGCAGTAAATGAGCATACAACATGATAGCCCTGTCTGACTCAATAAGGACGCAACCAAAATAACAAGCTTAATTTATATAGTTACCATTGATTTGGGTTTAATTCTGCGGGGAAAGGTAGTGGGGGAAAGAAATGTATCAAAATTGGAGATTGATGGGCAGGCGTACCCTTCTAAGTGCCTTGGTTAAGATTGGTGGCCTCTAATTCGGAGAGCCGGGTTTGATTCCCCACTTACAGCCAGCTGGGTGACTTTGGGCTAGTCACAGTTCTGTTAGAACTGTTCTCACAGATCAGTTCTGTCAGAACTCACTCAGCCCCACCTACCTCACAGGGCATCTGTTGTGGGTAGAGGAAAGGAAGGCAATTCTAAACCGCTTTGAGATACCTTCAGGAAGTGGAAAGTGGGGTATAAAAACCAGTTCATCTTCTAATTGTGGATTGCTGAGTTTGAGACCCAGCCTTGCCTCAAAAAGCCTACTGGGATCATCATAAGTCAGCTTTGAAGGGCAAATGTTTAAAAAAAGGATTGCACTGTATAAAATGATCTAGAAAGTTTAAATGTTTTATCTTTGGTCTATGACGGCAAATAAATTCAATAATTGATTGATTGATTGATTGATTGATTGATTGATTGATTGATTGATTGATTGATTGATTGATTGGTTGGTCCAGAAAGTCATGGGGAGAAACGACTGGAACCTGACCGTATGTATGTATGTATGTATGTATGTATTGTATTGTATTGTATTGTATTGTATTGTATTGTATTGTATTGTATTATTCATATTATTATTATTCATATTATTATTATTCATATTATTATTAGTCATGTAAACCGCTCAGGGCGGTTTACATGAAACAACAAAATGGTACAGGTAACATCCTTCTGGTAACAGTAAGGTGGTTAGCAACAACAATAACATCAACATAATAACAATAGCAACGATAACATTAAAGGAAGGTGATACTGCAAGAGCCTTAGCTCAGCTCGTACTGAGAGCCAGGGGTTGGGTGGATATGTTCACAGTCATGGCAGGAGGGGAGGGCTTGGGGGCCAATTCAAGGCAATGGACCAAACGCCTCAACCAAACGCCTGGTGGAGGAGCTCCCTTATCATAAGAAAGATCCTACTATGTGATGTTTGCATTATACGAGTTCTGTCAAAACGTAGCCTTTCCTTGAGTTGTGCGTTCAGATTTCTGGTTGGATTCACGCCTTGACAGTCCAAATCCTATCGCATTGTTCGTTGAACGTCTCGGGGCCTGCTCTGAGTCCTGGGTGCGAAAGGCGGGCTCTGAGGAACATAATCCTAGAATCCTAGAGTTGGAAGGGACCTCCTGGGTCATCTAGTCCAACCCCCTGCCCTAGGCAAGGCACTCACAATCGCTCATCCACTGTCACCTGCCCTGTTTCTACGTCCCAAAGGAAAATTTCGCCAACGGAGCATCGCAAAGGGATTTCTCCCCCCACTAGGGGGCAGGATCGAGGTGCGGATCGGAACCCTGCGGAAGGACGGCCCTGGCTGGGAGGTTTCCCAGCGGCCTGGCATCCTTACAACTCTCTCAGAATGTTTTCCTTTGAGATTCCCTTTCTTGGGACTGTGCATCATCCTTAACCCTCAGCCCCCACCCCGACCTTTCACTAGCTTCTCATGCCGAGTAATGGCAGTCTGATCGCTCTCTTATTTTTTGGGAGGGGGGGGGATATCTTATTTCGGGATTCTTTACATTACTCAAAGATGAGAAAGTCTTTTCCAAACTGGGCCGTTTCTGGTACGCCGGGAAGGGAAACGCAGTTAAGAAGAAGTCTGGAAACCGTCCCTGGCTGACGCTTCGCCCACTGCAGACTCCCCTGACCGAATTGTTTTTCCATGGGCACCGATCCGCCCGTGGCAAACAGGAGTGGGTCCGTGCCCCGTGAAATCTTCTGAAGTATCAAACCACCTCTGGACGTCTCTTGACCCTGGAGGGAAAAAAAAAAGCGGAAACGAAACACAACCTGAAATAGAGATACACATCGAAAAAGGATGAGAGAACTAAAATGGATTTAACATAATCAATATATGTATAAATTCCCGGTTGTTTTTATTGGAGAGATAGCTTGGTGTAGTGTTGAGGAGTGTGGATTTCTAATCTGGTGAGCCAGGTTTGATTCCCTGCTCCTCCTCCACATGCAACCAGCTGGGTGACCTTGGGCTCGCCATGGCACTGATAAAGCTGTTCTGACCAAGAGAGATATCAGGGCTCTCTCAGCCTCACCCACCTCACAGGGTGTCTGTTGTGGGGAGAGGAAAGGGAAGGCGACTGTAAGCCACTTTGAGACTCCTTCGGGTAGAGAAAAGCGGCATCTAAGAACCAACTCTTCTTCTTCTTCTTCCTCTTCAGTAATCTCAGAGCTATCTCAGCCTCCCCTCCCTCACAGGGTGTCTGTTGTGGGGAGAGGAAAGGGAAGGATTGTAAGCCGCTTTGAACCTCCTCCTGGTAGAGAAAAGCGGCATTTAAGAACCAACTCTTCTTCTTCTTCAGTAATCTCAGGGCTCCCTCAGCAGAGGATGGAGCAGAGTTGTTCTCTCTTGTCCAGGAGGGAGAGACCAGGACGAATGGGATGAAATTAATTCAAAAGAAATTCCATCTAAACATCTGGAAGAAGTTCCTGACAGTCAGAGCGGTTCCTCAGTGGAACAGGCTTCCTCGGGAGGTGGTGGGTTCTCCATCTTTGGAAATTTCTAAACAGAGGCTGGATCGCCATCTGACGGAGAGGCTGATTCTGCGAAGGTTCAACGGGGTGGCAGGTGACAGTGGATGAGCGAGAGGGTTGTGAGTGTCCTGCATAGTGCAGGGGGTTAGACTAGATGACCCAGGAGGTCCCTTTTAACTCTAGGATTCTATGATTCCATGGTTCCTGCAGACACACAAACCTTCATGCCTGTTGCATCCTCTTCGCTTTTTGTTCCAGTGCTGATGAACCACAGGCCGTTGGGGGGGGGTCCCCCAGTGCTCGAAAAGTCGCACCAATCAATCTCACCCACACAGACCCAAACATCTGCACCGCAGACCTCTATTGTGGTATTCCAGACCAGGGGCCTGCTACGGCTGGCCCACGTCCCTGCGAGAGGAGAAGTCCTCGCCACATCGGATGCAGGCCGCTGTGCGCGCACGGCACGTGGGGAGTGCCGGAGGGGCAGACCACCTTGAAAAACCGTCAGCAAGGCAGGCGCTCCCAAACAATTTGGGGAGAGTGCGGAAAACGCTCCAGGCAGGACGAGAGTGTGGAGGAATTCCTTTGAGGGCAAACGAGGAGGAGGATCTCCCCCACTCCCCCTCCTTTGGTGACTTAACTTTTGCTCTGGACTCTTCGAGACCTTCCGTCAGTCTGGATGTCTCGCAGGAGCAAGGGCCTCGGCTTGCGCTGGATACGGGGCTCGCCTGGAACTCCTCTCCTCGGCCGAAGCCCTGAAGGTGGACCCGGATCCGGCCTCCTGGACTGCAACTAGAGGTGGGTCCTGGAGGAGAGAGTGCGGCACCGTTGGGTGGTGAGCACGGCAGCAGAAACAGATGTTTCCTTGCGCAGAGGGATGGGTTGGGATTCTCCGGCGGGGGCTTTTGCCGCAGGGTGCCGAAGCAGCCGGACGAGGTTTCCTTTCGCTAACAGCAAGAAAAAGGGAATTAAACCTTGGCCGTCGTCCGGTTCGCGGCGAAACGATTCGGAAAGCTCTGCTGTTAAAAAAAAGAACCATCGTGCGGGATCCATAGGTTGGAATCCTAGGCATGCTGACTTGGAACTCAGTGGAACTTCAGTTCTGGGGGGGGGGGGGCGGTACACGCTGATGTCTAGGGTTGCCAACCACCTGGAGAAAACATGTCCCGTCCCTTTAACAGAATGACGGGATGTTAGTCGCTGGGTGTCTCTCTATACCTCCGTTCCGTGAAAAGCTTCAATGGTCCGTTTAGTTTCTTTCTCTATATGCTGCCAAATTGGGGACTTCGGCTTGCGTCGTTTCCCTTCGTTTTATCCTCACGACAATCCTCTGAGGTGGGCCCGGTGGAGAATGAGTGAGTGGCTGGCCCAGGTCCTCCGGTTGCCAAATTCCAGGCGGGACCTGGGGATCCCCCCCCCAGAATTACAGATCATCTCCAAAGTACAGAGATCAGTTCTCCTGGAGAATAAAGATGCTCCCAGGGATGGCTGAACTGTGGCTCTCCAGATGTCTGTGGACTACAGTTCCCATGAGCCCCTGCCAGCTGGCAGGGGCTCATGGGAATTGTAGTCCATGAACATCTGGAGAGCCACAGTTCAGCCATCCCTGAATCTATTGGTGTTCTAACGCATTATCCTCCTCAGGCTCCAGCCCCAAATCTCCTGGAGATTTCCAGCCTGAAGATGGCAACCTTGCCCTTCCGTGGCAAACGGGGATTCGAACCTGGGTCCCCCAGACCCTGGTCTAAATAACTCCACAGCAGTCTTTTCTTAAAGGGACAGAAATATTTTTTGTGGGTTGCTGACAGCCCCGTGACTGTGCAATCCCGCCTGTGTTTCCTGAGAAGTAAATCCCACTTTATCCAGTGGGATTCCTTCCTAAGTAAGTGCACACAAGCTTATAGCGTGAAATTCCTATTTCCTGGCACGCTGCTATGAATACAGATTTGGAAGTGAATTGCTCTGAAATTAAGTGGCTCATATTAGTTAAAAAAAAAAGTTTTTTTTTGGGGGGGGTGTCGGGGCTTCAGATGAATTCATTGTCGTACTCTTACCATGCTCAGAGGCCGTGCCGTACGGAGGCGTGCTTGTGATCTCCAGACAGGCCCAATGCTCAAATGGTCTGGGGTGGGGTCTTTAAGGGGGCTCCTATCAGGTTCCATCCTGATCCAGAAGACCCAGGCTAGCCCAATCTCAAAAGCGAAATAGGGCCGGTTCTGTCTGGCCTTTGGGTGGGAGACCTCCAAGGAATACCGCGGCCATCCTGCAGAAACAAGCATTGGCAAACAACCTCTGGAAGACCCTTCCCTTTCAAACCACACCGGGGTCATGCTAAGTCAGCAATCACTTGATGGGAAAAAACCCCAACAAATTCTGGCTTGACCAACAGCTCTGTTGAAAGGCTGATCTTCAGCTGCACTCTCCCTTTTTGCACTTTACCATGCAGCAGTGATTTCGGCCTCACGGTTCTATACCTCCCTCGCAGGGTTGTTGTGAGAATACAAGCATCTTAGGGCATCATCTTCTTTGAAGCAGAGCGTTTGGCTGTCCCATCCCAAATTGTGCTGCTTAATGACACACCAGGTGATGTGTTGGTGGTAGAGAAGGAGGCTCTTCCAGGAGCCTTTAGCTGGGTTTCAACATTTACACGCTTTGTTTGAGCCTCGTCTTGGATTGCCTTTGGATGCCGAGGGGACTCCATCGCCTCTGCATTTGGGCTTTCCTCATCTTATCCCCGGGGCTGAAATTCGCAACATGCTTTCTGCACCGTGTCCAGTGGAGGCAGCCTCATGCCTTGAATAAAGGTTTGTTGGTCTTAAAGGTGCCGCTGGGTGCTTGAGGATGCTTTGGGCTGATCCTGCACTGAGCAGGGGGTTGGACTAGATGGCCTGGATGGCCCCTTCCAACTCTAGGATTCTAGGAGTCTAGTTCAGCCATGGAATGGGCTGCCTAAGGAGGTGGTGAGCTCCCCCTCACTGGCAGTCTTCAAGCAAAGGTTGGATAGACACTTTTCTTGGCTGCTTTAGGATGCTCTGGGCTGATCCTGCGTTGAGCAGGGGGTTGGACTAGATGGCCTCTATGGCCCCTTCCAACTCTATGGTTCTGTGGATGGAAGGCCATGTGCAGGGAGAGAGAGTGAGAGGACAAAGTGTGCGCGAGAGAGAGGCCTAATGTAAAGAGTCATTTTCCTTTCAAAAAAGGGCCATCTTGTCTGGCCTCATGTATGCAGAAGTGTACGGGCAATGTCTGTACAGGAGAAGAAACTTGTGTCTCCGTGGAAGGCCATGTGCAGACAGGGAGAGCACAAAGGGAGAGAGAAGGGGTCAGAAAAAAAGCTCTCAGATTAAGAGAAAGAGAGGCTTCCCATTCAAGGAGAGAAAACCTACACCCATTTTGAGTGATATAGCCCCCATAATTGTCCAAGTATGTTGTTGCTCACTCAAATATATATGAATGCAGATCTCACAGGTCCGCATTCAATGGTACCTACCCCACAGGGTCGTTGAGAGGATAATAGACCTGTGGGGCAATGCAAGCTCCTGGGATCTCCTCGGAAAGGCAGAATGAAAATGAATATAGATAGACAGACCCGGGCAAGCTTACCCAGCTGCCTCTTGGCCATGCCCCAGTGATGTATTTGCTGTTCCCGGATGTGTAGCTGGCTTTGTACGCTGGTTGTGTCATGGGACCATGATGTCATGAGCCACAGTGAACGATGTCATTGCAATCTGGGATATCATTGGATGCTCTGGGGTGAGCATGGCCGACAGGGGTGGCCGGAGAACCTGCTGGAACCTCCTTGGATCTTGAGACGGTTCAAGGAGGCCCAGCAAAACTCCTGCAAACAAATTCCTCTTGAGCCTGAATTCAAAGACAAACAAAGATATCCACATTTAGGGCTTATTTCCCCAAGTAGTGACCACAAAGGGAACGAAGAGGGCGAGCTATAACCCATCTCCTAAGACCTTAGAACAGGGGTAGTCAAACTGCGGCCCTCCAGATGTCCGTGGACTACAATTCCCAGAAGCCCCTGCCAGCATTTGCTGGCAGGGGCGTCTGGGAATTGTAGTCCATGGACATCTGGAGGGCCGCAGTTTGACTACCCCTGCCTTAGAAGCTAAGCAGGGCCGGTAGCTGGAATGGAGACCACCAAGGAAGACTCTGGCCAAACGACTCTACTTCTCATTGGCCTTCAAAGCCCCTTGTTGGAATGGCCATAAGTTGGAAGCCCGGCTGGGTTCACTTCCTCTGAAAGCCCTTTGCTAGGTCACCAGAAGATGGAAGCTAAGCAGGTCCATTTTTGGGATGGGAGACCTCCAAGGAAGACTCTGGAGAGGAAGGCCATGGCCAACCTCCTCAGCTTCTCCCTTGCCTTGAAATCGCCTTGCTGGGGGCAGCGTAAATTGGCCGCAGCGTGACAGCCCGTCCCACACAGTCAGCACGGGACGCTCTGACAGATGGGCAAGACTCGCCAACCTTGACCCATAATTCCCTACTGTCCCTGCATCCTTTGTTGCTTTCTGGGCTACCGCAGCTATTTCCTGTTTGGAGAAAAGCTGGTCATTCTAGTAACTGCTGGCTTTCAGCAGCTGCTCAAGTGGGGCATGTGAACAGCTGGATTCTCAAAGTCGTTAAGCCAGTGTGCTTGACCTGTCTGGTGTGGCGCATATGTGTGTGTGTGAAGTCATGTCAAACCTACAGTGACCCTGTAGGGGTTTTCAAGGCAACCAAAGTGATTTTACCCTGGCCTGCCCCTGCGTAGCCCCCCTGGACTTTTTCATGGTCTCCCATCCAAGTACAAACCAGAGCTGATGCTGTTTAGCTTCTGAGACTAGAATCATAGAGTTGGAAGGGATCTCCTGGGTCATCTAGTCTAACCCCCTGCACTATGCAGGACACTCACATCCCGATTGCTCATCTACTGTCACCTGCCACCTCCTTGAGCCTTCACAGAATCAGCCTCTCTGTCAGATGGCTCTCCAGCCTCTGCTTAAAAATCTCCAAAGATGGAGGACCCACCACCTCCCGAGGAAGCCTGTTCCACTGAAGAACCGCTCTAACTGTCAGGAACTTCTTCCGGAGGTTTAGACGGAATGTCTTTTGCATTAATTTCATCCCATTGGTTCTGGTCCGTCCCGCCGGGACTCTACAAGCTCGGACTAGCCTGGTCCACCCAGCTCTAGGAAAAAACGTGCATGAGATTAAGAGAGAGCAGCCTGGTGTAGTCTAGTTTACCACTATGTCATATCGTAGACCAGATATCACTTTCTCGGATTGGCCAGCTCTCCTCCCAATGGCTTAATCGGTTGATTCGTTTGTTCACTCATTCAGACGTTTTGTACTCCCCTTTCCCCCCAAAGCAACTTCCTGTGCCAGTCTCCCTGCCTCCATTTTATTTTCACAACAATCCTGCGAGGTAGGCTTAGGAAGCGAGCGTATGGCTTGCCCTGGGTCACCCTGCAAACTGCGCAGACAATGGGAAGAAAGGGTTGCTAGTCTGCCCCTAAATCCCCTACCACCCCCACCCGCCCCATTTCCAGACCCCATCCTAACAAACCTCAGCTAGACGAGGGAGTCCTTTTTACACTCTAAGCCAGTCGGTTGCTGCCTGGGACGGAAACATACACTCCTTTTGTCGGTTGTGCAGCTCCGTTTGCAGGATTTTGGAGCTTTCATCAACCTGCAAATTGGGCTTGACCAGAAAGGACTGCAGGGTCGCCAAAGAGGGGAAGAGAGGGGGGGATTATCTACTCCTTGAGCAACCCTGGCGTCATCTGGCTCTAGTTTTTAAGGGCCAACCTGAGCGGCCTTCATCCTGTGAGGTTGTTTTGCTCCTCGCTGTTCGGCTCCTTTGAAAAGGTCTGCAGGAATGTGTCTTGCGGACGCTGAAAACCCAAAGTAAACATTCAAGGCGATTGATCCTCGGTGACTCAAGCTATGAAAGCTACGGAGATAAGTTAGCTATTCTCCGTTGGGGTTGTCGGCAGACCAAAGAAGAAAGGACGAAAGAAACAACCTTGGACACTTTCAGAAATCTCCTCCATCCATCCATCATTCCATCCCGGATTGCGAGAGCGGCCAAACGCACGCACGTGGAATAACTTTCTACTGAGTCAAACCGCGGGTCCATCTGGCTCAGAATCGGCCGCACTGATTGGCAGCCGCTCTCCAAGGCCTCTGAAGCCGAAAAGGCCTTCTCAACCTGAACGTGGGCCCTGCAACACACCAAGCAGCCCTTCTGAAGTGGAGGGACGAACCACGCCGGCGTGGCTTAGTAGTAGAGAGCGGTGGACTGTAATCTGGAGAACGGGGTTTGATTCCTCGCTCTTCCGCAAAGGAGGCACCAGGGGCCAGTTCTCTTAGAGCTGTTCTCTCTCAGGCCCACCTCCTTCATAAGGCGTCTGTTGTGGAGAGGATCATAGAATCATAGAATCCTAGAGTTGGAAGGGGCCATAAAGGCCATCTAGTCCAACCCCCTGCTCAACGCAGGATCAGCCCTAAGTATCCTAAAGCATCCAAGAAAAGTGAGCATCCAACCTTTGCTTGAAGACTGCCAGTGAGGGGGAGCTCACCACCTCCTTAGGCAGCCTATCCCACTGCTGAACTACTCTGACTGTGAACATTTTTTCCTGATATCTAGCCTATATCATTGTACTTCTAGTTTAAACCCATTACTGCGTTTCCTTTCCTCTGAAGCCAACAGAAACAGCATCCTGCCCTCCTCCAAGTGACAACCTTTCAAATACTTAAAGAGGGCTATCATGTCCCCTCTCAACCTCCTTTTCTCCAGGCTGAACATTCCCAAGTCCCTCAACCTATCTTCATAGGGCTTGGTCCCTTGGCCCCAGATCATCTTCATAGAATCATAGAATCATAGAATCATAGAGTTGGAAGGGGCCATACAGACCATCTAGTCCAACCCCCTGCTCAACGCAGGATTAGCCCTAAGCTAAGAAGAGAAAGGTGTTGGTCGGCTGCTTTGGGTCTCCTTCGGGGAGTGAAAAGCAGGGGATAGAAAACCAGCTCTTCTACGCGATACACCTGAGATGTTTCGGGTCACAGGTACATGACCAAATTCGCAGCCAGGCGCAGACTGGGGGAACTTGTCTTAAAAAGCTCTCCTTTGTTCCATACCTCCATGATGTAGGACATGGCAAGATGGGAATTTCACTGTGTCAGAGCATGGAGTGTGTGAATAGTTGCTGGCCATTTTATTTATTTCTTGGAGTGTGTATGTGTGTAATGCATCCCGTTCATGTCTTATCTGGATTCTGCTAGGGGATGGACTGGATTTAAGAAGTGCTTTTCCTGTGTCTGGGTGGAGTTCATTAGCAAGTACATTAGGAAGTGTGTTTTTTCTGTGTTTGGGTGGAGTTCATTAGCAAGTCCACTAGGAAGGTTTCTTTTCCCTGTGTCTATGCCTTGTTATTCCATCTTGGTCCTTGAATCTGTTAAACATTTTGATTATTCTATGCTAATTTTCTGCTCACCCTCTACCTATCAGTATTACCTATCAGGATATGTAATTTCCATTTCATTGTATCTGAGGAAGTGTGCATGCACACAAAACTTCATACTGATGAAAAAAGAGAAAAGGTATCTCAAAACAGGGAAGAAAAAAGAAAGAGCAGAGAACAGCCATGTCAACTTGGTCCCTTGAATTTTCATAGAATCACAGAATCATAGAATCATAGAGTTGGAAGGGGCCATAGAGGCCATCTAGTCCAACCCCCTGCTCAACCCAGGATCAGCCCAAAGCATCCTAAAGCAATTCTCCAGCCAACCAATTAAAATTCTCCAGCCAACCAATTTGCAAACGATAATCCAAGGATGGCCAAAATGAGGCTTTCCAGATGCCCATGGGCTACAATTGACATGCTGGCAGAGGCTCATGGGAATTGCAGTCCACAGACATCTGGCGCTCCGCAGTTTGGCCACCCTTGAATGCTTCAGATTTATCCAATTATACAATGCTGATTTATTGCAACTGAAAATATAATTCATTCTACATTTGCTTTCTTTCGTCCCTAAAACTGCCAGTCCTCCAGTGGTTCTTTCCTTGCAGGAAGTCAGGAAGTCATTTTGAATCAATAATAAAGAGAATCATCATCTGTTCTCTAATCAGTGACGTATGTCTGGTCATTTCAGCAAATTCTAAAGTCCGCCACTGTAGGTAGTTTTGCAGATTTCCAGTTCCGAGCATATAAGAGCCTTGCAGCCGTTATCCTATATGAAAAACAAACTCCGTGGCTAATTTCCAGGATTGCATCTGCCAAACCTAATAAAACAGATAGCTGAATATCTTCTTAGGGGGGCTAGGGTGTAGCTCGAGTTGTAGATCACGTAGATCGCTGGATCAGGGAATGTCCTGTCCTGCCAGAAGGCTGCGTCATTTGTCGGGTTTACCCCACCCCCTTGTGCATCTGGAGGGCTGAACATTGCTTAACACAATTTTTGAAAAAAACCCTGGCACCCAATAAGCATCAAATGGGAATATAATCACACTTAAACAAAACGTCCTTAAAAAAAAAATGAATCTCGGCTTCTGTGAGATTCAAGGGTTGTTAATGGCATAAGCACTGGCCAATAGGGAGCCCCAGCAGCAGGATTTCTCCTAATTCATACTGGACAGTGCCCCAAAAAATCTGCAGAACCATTTTCCCCAAAAGTTGATTCCTTTTTTCCAAAGGAACAAGAACAAGTTCAAATTATATCTCCACTGTCGCTGGGAGACCGTTAGCCAGGGGTAGTCAAACTGCGGCCCTCCAGATGTCCATGGACTACAATTCCCAGGAGCCCCCTGCCAGCGAACGCTGGCAGGGGGCTCCTGGGAATTGTAGTCCATGGACATCTGGAGGGCCGCAGTTTGACTACCCCTGCCGTTAGCCATAACCTCTTGTGGGGAGCACAAAACGGTTCGGGAGAGATCTACGCACCTTTGACATGAGTGGTCAGAAATCGAAATCAAATTGGCAAAAATATATGAAGTTCTTTTCCCCAGATTTATTTGGACAACTTCCTAATTTTCAATAGTCTTAACCAGTTTTCCGGATCTTCACGCGTGGTTGCAAAAGAGTGTCTAGAATCAAGGCAGTGCTGAAATTAATATCCAAATTACAATCGTATCCCGTAAATTATTTACAGCTTGGTATTATATCATAATTGGACCCAACGTACTTGAATTTGAATAGCATAATTATAGCGCATCACTTGGACACGGCTCAAGAATGTTCGGATTTGTAAAACGGATCATTTCGTTAAAAGCTCTCCCATCACGGTAACATTTCCTCCCACGTACCCAATTCACACCTCCTGAGCTTCATATATTTTTGCCAATTTGCCAATTTTGATTCTTGACCTATTCTATTTCGCGAGAAATCAACGGTGTTTTTCTTCTACCTTTGACCTGAGCTTCTTGGGGAACGGGCGGGATAAAAATATCCGTTCGATTTTTCCGGGACGAATGGGTTGGATCTCAGTCAGTTCTGACCCCTTTTCCTTCCCCGCAGAGTCATGAGACCGAATCTCCTGCTCTTCTTGGCGGTGCTGAACGGGGGCATCTCAACTTACCGGCCCATGGAAACGTCACCCTGCGATATGGTAAGAGCTCTGCCTGGGGAGGAAAACCTTGCTGGCCAAATTCTGAAGAGAGGGCGTCCCAGTTTCCTTCATTTTTAGTGCTCCAGCACCCACGATCGACCGGAACCTGGTTCTGATTAACAAAGTCTGAGTCCAGGGGCACCTTGCAGGACCCCACAGATTTATTCTGAAGAAGCATGCGTGTACGTGAAAGTTTACGCCTTGAATAAAACTTGGTGGGCCTTCAAGATGAGGATCGTAGAATCATAGAATCAAAGAATCCTAGAGTTGGAAGGGCCCTCCTGGGCCATCTAGTCCAACCCCCTGCACTGTGCAGGACACTCCCAACCCTGTCGCTCATCTACTGATGAAAGAAGAAAAGGGCCGCACCACATCCGACGAAGAAAACTGAAAAACTAATAAATAAACCGAGGGGTCCTTGTAGGGAAAGACTCTTTCATATATGTGAAACCCTGACTTATTTCGCATCAAGCTTCTTCAGGGAGCTGTTGCTTCAGATTCTCGGTAGAATCGGGATTTCCCTTCTGCAAGTATCAAGGTGAACTGGTCACGGGCAGAGTGGAGGGACAAACAGACAAGTAGTAGCCAAGGTCATTTTTAAAAGGGGCCGTAGAAGGCTGGAGGCCACCTGCAGGGCAGGGAAAGCCAGGCAGCGAGCTGGGCCTGACAGCTTCCCTGACCTCCCCATGGTCAGGGCAGAGGCCACCAGGAGGCTGCAGATGGACAAATATTCCCAGCTCCCTGATTTGCTTCCTGCCAACTCTTTCTCCTCAGGCCAGCTTCCAGGGAGTGGCACAGAGGAGGAGGAGCAGGAAAGAGGGGAAGAGCCTCCAATTGGCCTTCAGTTGGGGACTGCCATCACCCTCTTGGGGGGGTGTTCCCCAATGAGGGCCAATCAGAGGCTAAGCACATCGTCGGCAGGACCGTATGTTTTGTACACAGGATGATGACATTAAGGTTTTGAGGGCTGGGCCTGCAAACCCCTCACCATTTTCGTTGCCCTCCTCTGGATGTGCCCCAGTTCGCCTACATCCTATAATCATAGAATCATGGAAGGGACCTCCTGGGTCATCTAGTCCATCCCCCTGCACTATGCTGGACACTCACAACCCTCTCGCTCCTCCACTGTCACCTGCCACCCCCTGGAGCCTTCACAGAATCAGCCTCTCCGTCAGATGGCTCTCCAGCCTCTGCTTAAAAATCTCCAAAGATGGAGAACCCACCACCTCCCGAGGAAGCCTATTCCTCCCATCCAAGGAGCAACCAGGGCTAACCAGAGAGCCAGCTTGGTGTAGCGGTCAGGAGTGAGGAGTTCAAATCTGGCAAGCTGGATTTGATTCCCCACTCTTCCCCCACATGCAGCCAGCTGGGTGACCTTGGGCTCGCCATGGCACTGAGAAAACTGTTCTGACCAAGCAGTGATATCAGGGCTCTCTCAGCCTCACCCACCCCACAGGGTGTCTGTTGTGGGGAGAGGAAAGGGAAGGCGAATGTAAGCCACTTTGAGACTCCTGGTAGAGAATAGCAGCATACAACCAACTCCTCCTCCTCCTCCTCCTCCTCCTCTTCTTCTTCTTCTTCCTCCTTCCTCCTTCCTCCTTCCTCCTTCCTCCTTCCTTCTTCTTCTCCTCCTCCTTTCTCCTCCTCCTCCTCCCCCCCCCCAGGCATCCCAATCTGAATTGGAGCCAGGATGACTTCTAGGGCTTTTAAAAAACTGCTGGGAGTGTCCAGTGCTCTCAAGTGTTTAGTCTGTTCTGGAGCAGATGGTGTCATGTCTGTGGGAAGGGTTTTCCCTTTCGGATTCTTCTGCCTCGAACGATCTCGGACCCAGCATCCCCACGCATCTTGAAACGTCTCCCTGCTGTCCAGGATCGCAGCAGCCCCTCTGAGATCTTTCTTTAGGATCCTCTCCCCCTTGGCTCATTCACGACACGCCGTCCCTCCGGAGACGGACGCGCATCTTGTGTTGCTCACAAGCACGAGGGCTTTGGATCCGGTCCAGGTTGCTGGGGAGATCAGGCCGGCCCGGTTGGAGGAGATCCACCAGCGTCTGCCACCCATATGGTTTTCAGGGGAGAGTGCCCAAAGAGGAGTCGTTTCGGAAGGCAGGGGAGAGCCCAAATGAGAAATCGGTTCTCGGGAACTACAGGTGTCTTCCTGCTCATCATTCAAACGCCTTTTCAGAGGGAACCGGGATTCAGGAAGGGTGTGGACAGACGATGAGACACACTTTGGCTTACATCGTTTCCCTTTGTTTCATCCTCACAACAGTCCTCTGAGGTAGGCCAGGCTGAGAACGAGTGAGCTTCCGGCTTTCCGCAGGGCCTGCAAAACGGAGCTCTTCCACCAGGTCTACGGTTGAGGCCAGGGTGAAGAGAAGATCCGTGGGCCCCCAAAGGAGGAGTAAGGAGGGGAGATACTTCACCATGCTCTATTTATGGTGGCCAGATGTTTTTCCCTGGTCCCCAGGAGGGGTTGGTGGGTTGGTTTCGCTGTCATGTTTTTATCACTCTGTATTTTGTTGTGTTTTAAGACAACAAATGGATTGTACTTACCTGTTTTTATCTTGTCACCCGCCACGAGCCGGTTCTGCCAAGAGCGGCGGGCAATAAATACAAATACAAATGAGGAGGAGGAGGAGTGGGAGAGTGACTGGCCCAGGGTCCCCCAGTTGCCAACCTCCAGGTGGGATCTGGTGATCCCCCAGATGTACAGATCATCTCCAAAGTACAGAGATCAGTTCTCCTGGAGAAAAGAGATGCCTTCAAGTAGGCGCAGGGGTGGCCAAAGGGTGGCTCTCCAGATGTCCATGGACTACAATTCCCATGAGCCCCTGGGGCTCATGGGAATTGTAGTCCATGGACATCTGGAGAGCCACCCTTTGGCCACCCCTGCTATAGGGTTTTCAAGCTAAGAGACGAAGAGGGATGGTTTGCCCTTGTCTGTCTCTGCTGACCCACCCTGGAGTTCTTCCTTGGTGGTCTCCCCTCCACGAACTCACCAGGACTAACCCTGATTTTCTTCCAAAAGCAAGGTTGAGGTGAGCTACATAGGTCAGGACAGACACACCGAGTTGGTTTTGCTACAGCCTGCCTCTGTGTATCCACCCTGGACATCCTTGGTGGTCTTCCATCTATTTACTGACCAGGGCTGATCCTGCTTATCTTCCAAGGCCTGATGAGATCAGCCTAGCCTGCGCCCTCCAGTTCTAGGCCAGGAGAAGAAAGCGCAGGAGACATCCTGATCCTGCGTTGAGCAGGGGGTTGGACTAGATGGCCTGCATGGCCCCTTCCAACTCTAGGATTCTGTGATTCTATGATGCTTCTTGGAATTCTGGGTCTGAAGACGCAGAGGGAAGAATTCCATCTTCCACCTGCCGCTCATCTGTCCGAATAACAAATAGAATGAATGAATGAATGAATGAATGAATGAATGAATGAATGAATGAATGAATGAAGGAAGGAAGGAAGGAAGGAACGAAGGAAGGAAGGAAGGAAGGAACGAAGGAACGAAGGAACGAAGGAACGAAGGAACGAAGGAACGAAGGAACGTAGGCTCCTTGGTGGACATTCCCTGTCGATATCCAGCAAGCAAATACCCTCCAAAGAAACAAATAGAGAACAGTTTCTGCCAGCACTTACAGCAAGGCCTAGAGTTGGACTAAGACCCGGGAAATCTGAATTGGACTCCCCCATCTTGCCGGGTGACTCAGTCACTCACTGGACACGTCAGGAACGGCCAATGCCGAATGAAACTTTCGGTCGATCAGAGTCATTATTGCCTGCTCAGACTGGAAGCTGCTCTCCAAGGTCTCTCCCATCCCCTCCTGCCTGGTCATTTCAATGGGAGATGCCAGGGATTGAACCGGGGACCTTTTGCACACCAAGCAGAGACACGTCTGCTGAGCTGCAACTCTTTTCTGTACCTCTCCTTGGGAGAAGCCATGTTGGATCAGGCCAGTGGCCCATCCAGTCCAAAACACTGTGTCACACAGTGGCCTAAACCCGGGGGCCATCAGGAGGTCCACCAGCAGGGCCAGAACTCCAGAAGCCCTCCCACTGTGACCCCCAATCACCAAGAAGACAGAGCATCTCCGCCTCGGACAAAAGAACATAAGAGAAGCCATGTTGGATCAGGCCAATGGCTCATCCAGTCCAACACTCTGGGCCACACCGTGGCCAACACCAGGGGCCACCAGGAGGTCCACCAGCGGGGCCAGAACTCCAGATACCCTCCAGCTGTAGCCCCCCCTCCCAGCACCAAGAAGACAGAGCACCAATGCCCCAGGTAATATAACAGGCCACAGAAAGGTCCTGCAGGTAGCCACGTCAGTCTTGAGCAGAATCCAGAAACAAAAGCCGCCTCATTCTTTTTATTGGGGTCAGTCAAAGTCTCAATTGTGCAATCAATCAAGCTCTCCAGAGCTCTTCATCCGACGGCCTGATGAAAAAAATCTGAAGAACTTGGAAGCTTGCACAATGTTCTGCATTTAATTTTGTCGCTCCTCCTCAAAGGAAAGACGCGCCTGTCGTTTTTGGAAAGTCCACAGAAACATACCAAGACGTCAGAAATGGGGGGTCGAAAGTTTCTGAGAATGACACTGCGTACGCTCTAGCATTTCTCGGATGTAAAACAGGGAGAGCCTCGGGTCCAGGACAGGCATGTACAAGGGGTTGATCAACAATCATTACTAAGAACCTGGCCTGTGCTTTGTAGGAAGAGAAAGAAGACCAGTGCAGGGAAAGGGTGTGGCTCAGCGGGAGAGCCTCTGCTTGGCATGCAGAAGGTCCCAGGTTCTATCCCCGGCATCTTCAGTGGAAAGGACCAGGCAGGAGGGGATGGGAAAGACCTCCCCTGAGATCCTGGACAGCCATGGAGGGAGGCTGTGGCTTGGTGGTAGAGCATCTGCCTGGCATGCAGGAGGTCCCCGGTTCAATCCCTGGCATCTCCAGTTGAAGACACCAGGCAGGATGGGATGGGAAAGACCTCTGCCTGAGACCTTGGAGAGCAGCTGGCAGTCTGAGTGGGCAATACTATGTTGAGGGACCACAAGTGTGATTCAGTCGAAAGTAGCATTCAAGAGCGTTTTGCCGGCGAAAGCTAGAGCAGAAAGCATTGTATACCAGATTAAGAAAAGGCCATCTTGCTTCCTATCTAAGCATAGCATTATAAGAGGAACATAATTCCAAAGGAAGAGTTGGGGGGGAGGTGTACCCCTGTTTGTACTACCCAAAGACGTCTCAAAGAGCTTTAGGATTTTACAAATTTACAAATTTACCATTTGTCTCCCATTTCTCTCCCCATAATAGACACCCTGTCTATGAGGTACATCAGGCTGAGAGAGTTGTATGAGAATGGGGACTGCCCAAGGTCATCCAGCAGACCTCTTGTGCCTCAAAGCAGCTTAGAATCGCATTCCCTTCCTCTCCCCAGAACACACACGGTAGGAGACAGGTGGGGCTGAGAGAGCTCTGACAGAACTGTGACTGCACTCAAAGTCATCCTGCAGGCTTCATGTGGCTCAATGTGGCTTACAATCGCCTGCTTGAAGACCGCCAGTGAGGGGGAGCTCCCCACCTCCTCAGGCAGCCCATTCCACAGCTGAACTAGACTCCTAGAATCCTAGAGTGGGAAGGGGCCATGCAGGCCATCTAGTCCCACCCCCTGCTCAGTGCAGGATCAGCCTCCAGCATCCAGGAGAAGGATCTGTCCAGCTGTTCTTGAGGACTGCCAGTGAGGGGGAGCTCCCCACCTCCTTAGGCAGCCCCTTCCACTGCTGAACTAGACCCCCAGAATCCTAGAGTGGGAAGGGGCCATGCAGGCCATCTAGTCCCACCCCCTGCTCAGTGCAGGATCAGCCTCCAGCATCCAGGAGAAGGATCTGTCCAGCTGTTCTTGAGGACTGCCAGTGAGGGGGAGCTCCCCACCTCCTTAGGCAGCCCCTTCCACGGCTGAACTAGACTCCTAGAATCCTAGAGTGGGAAGGGGCCATGCAGGCCATCTAGTCCCACCCCCTGCTCAGTGCAGAATCAGCCTCCAGCATCCAGGAGAAGGATCTGTCCAGCTGTTCTTGAGGACTGCCAGTGAGGGGGAGCTCCCCACCTCCTTAGGCAGCCCCTTCCACTGCTGAACTAGACCCCCAGAATCCTAGAGTGGGAGGGAGCCATGAAGGCCATCTAGTCCCACCCACTGCTCAGTACAGGATCAGCCTCAAGCATCCAGGAGAAGGATCTGTCCAGCCGCTGCTTGAAGACCTCCAGTGAGGGGGAGCTCCCCACCTCCTTAGGCAGCCCATTCCATGGCCAAATTACCCTTACTGTAGATTTCCACCCCCCCCCCCCCATATATTCAGCTGGTACCTTTCCACCTGCAATTTAAACTCACTACTTTTAGTCCTGTCCAACAGGAATAGTTCACTGCCCTCCTCTAAGTAACAGCCTTTCAACTACTTCCAAAATATTCTTTCTTCTCCTCTCTGATCATTCCCAAGTCCCTCTGCCTTTCCTCATCTTTAGTGTCTGAAATATTAGTTTTCCATGCACATGACAACCCGCCTGTATCCACTCTTCTGGAAAATATTTCCCCCCTCATCTTCAGCCATCTTGGTGTGGTGTTAAAGAGTAGCAGACTTCAATCTGCAGAGCCCGGTTTGGTTCCCAACTCCTCTTCCACATGCAGCCAGCTGGGTGACCTTGTGCTAGTCACAGTTCGGATAGAGCTGTTCTCACAGAGCAGTTCTATCAGAACTCCCTAAGCCCCGCCTACCTCCCCAGGTGTCCATTGCGGGAAGAGGGAAGGGAAGGCTGATTCTGTGAAGGCTCAAGGGGGTGGTAGGTGACAGTGGATGAGCGAGAGGGTTGTGAGTGCCCTGCCTAGTGCAGCGGGTTGGACTAGATGACCCAGGAGGTCCCTTCCAACTCTAGGATTCTGTGATTCTATGAAGGCGAGTGGAAGCCACTTTGAGATTCCTTCGAGCAGTGAAAAGCAGGCTAGAAAAACCAACTCTTCTCCTTCAAAGTCTTATTCAAGTTGTAATAAACTTTCGTGCCCATGTAGACTTATTCCGATGCATGCACATTGATGCTTATACCCTGAATGAATCTTGGTGGGCTTTCTAGGTGCTCCTGGACTCAGACCGACCTGGCAACCCTCTTAAATCCAGCTAGATCATAATCACTTCCAAACTTAACTTCTGCAGCTCTCCCCTTGTCCAGGCAGTGGGAGGGTCCTCCATCCCAGCCCCCTCCTTCCCTTCCGGCCTCCCTTTGGCTTTGATGCCCTTCCAGTTAAGCCAGAAACCTCTTCCTTTTACACTTTGGCGCTTACGACACTCATAGCGTTCCTGCTGCTTGGCCCGCTGGCCGCTCTCTTATGAGTATTCCTCACGGAGCAGAAGGAACGCAGAAAGAAAACAGGATGTCAAGAATTCACAGGGATCTGACGGGAACGGCTCCGAGAACTTCTGGGGCTCTGTAATGCCCCAGGCCTCTCCAGAAACTGCATTATCCGTTCGCTTACCCATGTTTTTTTGGAATTGGCTTCTCTCGGGTTGCGTTCCCTAGGGGAGCGTTTCGGAAGGAGGAGAGGCAAAGGGGTCAGTTCACGCCACAACTTCAGACGCAGTGGGTTTCCGTGGGAAGAGGAACTTAGGGCTTTAGGATCAGAAATAAGAGCAGTGGCCTCTAACGGGGAGAACCGGGTTGGATTCCCCACTCCTCCTCGGCTTGCAGCCAACTGGGTGACCTTGATCCCATCCCAGTTCTCTCTAAGCTCTCTCGGACTCACCGATGACGCAGGGTGTTTGCAACGCTGGCAGGGGCTCGTGGGAATTGTAGTCCATGGACATCTGGAGGACCACAGGTTGACTAACCCTGGTGTAGGCGATTGTAAGCTGCTTTGAGACACCTCAGAACCTCCTGAGACAACCCACTTCACTACTGAACTACTCTGACTGAATCCCCCCCCTGATATCTAGCCGATATCTTTCTCCATGTAGTTTAAACCTGTGACTGTGGGTCTGCTGCCAACAGGAACTTCTTCCCTGCCCTCCTCCAAGGGACAACCTTTCAGATACTTCAAGAAAGCCATCATGCTCCCCCTCAGTGTCTTCTTCTCCAGGCTGAATATTCCCAGGTCCCTCAGTCTTTTCTCAAAGGGCTTGGTCCACAGGCTCCGGATCACCCTTGTTGCTCTCCTCTCCACCCTCTACATTCATTCATTCATTCATTCATTCATTCATTCATTCATTCATTCATTCATCCATCCATCCATCCATCCATCCATCCATCCATCCATCCATCCATCCATTCATCATTCATTCATTCATTCATTCATTCATTCATTCATTCATTCATTCCACATTGGGACTATGACCTCTTGTGATTTCGATGTCTGTCGATACAATCAGGAGTCCGTAACGTGTTTCTTTTTCTCGGTTCCCCTAGAAAAACAAGGTGGCCTTCTGCCAGAGGAAAGATTTTCGCCAGATCCCTTCGGAGCTCTACCCGGACGTCCGTAAGATCGACCTCTCTGAAAACAGACTTCAGAACATCACCAAGACGCCTCTGAGCTTCCACACCTCCCTCCACTACCTTGACTTAAGTTCCAACCGCATCGGGTACGTGGAGCCGGGCACCTTCTCGGATATGACGAGCTTGTTGGAGGTCAATCTAGCCAACAACCAACTCTATCGGTTGGCCCAGCACGACGTTTGGGTCGGGTTCCTGCCCCAGGTAAGACACCTGGACTTGTCTCACAACAGCCTATACAACGGGATGGCTCAGCGCTTCCTCCACCGAGCACCGTCCCTTGAGTACCTTTCGTTGGCGGAGAACAGCATCACAGAGATATCCTGGAGCACGTTTCAAGGGTCTCCAAGACTCGTCGAGGTTGACCTTCATAGCAACATGATCATGGAGATCGAAGAAGGCGCCTTTGAGATGTTGGCCCATCTCTCCACGCTCAACCTCTCCATGAACTCACTCACCTGTATCGCCGGTTTCGGCCTGAAGCAACTGCAGGTCTTGGATCTCAGCCGGAACAGCATCGAGACCTTTCATTCGACCGAATCCAAAGAAGAATTCAACCTGGTTTGGCTCGACTTGAGCGAGAACAAACTACTTCGGTTCCCGGTTCTCCCCCACGAGAACAAGCTTGCCTACCTGAATTTATCCAAGAATATCATGCAGTTTACGGTGAGTTCTCTTAGCGATGATCCGGACTACGACTGGCCGGAGGTACCGGTTGGTCTTCGGGCACCGTATCCGAAGATCAACGAGAGCGCTCCCTCCTTGTCTCGGCTGTTGCGTTTGGACTTGAGTTACAACGAGATCCAATCGCTGCCTCCGGAGATCCTGGCATCCATGCCCGCCTTGCAGTTCCTGAACCTGAGCAGAAACTGCCTCCAGTCGTTCACGGCGAGGTCTGAGCTGGCCTCGCTGGCCACCCTCGATCTCAGTTCTAACTCTCTGCAGAACCTGGAATGGGACGCCAACACGCTGAGCAGCATGCGAGAGCTCTACCTGCAGGAGAACCAACTCCGAGGACTGCGGTCGGACATCTTTGCACGGCTCCCGCAAATCAGGTTGCTCAACCTCCGAAGGAACCACCTCAGTCTCTGCAGCTTGTATTCCGGGTTCGCCAAACAACGGCTCGCGGGTGACGAAGACGGCTGCGTCTCGTTGGTCAACCTTCCCGAACTTCGGCATTTGGTTCTGGCGGACAATCGTTTGCAGAGCCTCCCGCCGTACGTTTTCCACCGGACCCCGCTCTCCTCTCTGGATCTCTCGAACAACGAGGGGCTTCAGGTCGAGGACAAATCTTTGTCCGGGTTGGAAATCTCCCTCGAACGTTTGGATCTACACGGCAACGGCATGGCGGCTTTAAATACCCACCTGCCGTGGTTTGCCCGTCTCCGGTATCTCAATTTGTCTGACAATCGGCTCAGCCAGCTTCCCGCTTGGGCGGAAGACTGCTGCGTCTTGGAAATCCTGGACCTGCGGAACAACAGCTTCAGCAGTCTGAAAAGCAGCGAAATTCCGGCCTTGGAGAAGACGCTTAAGCGCTTGTACCTGGCCGGGAATCCTCTCAGCTGCTGTGGGAACATCTGGCTCCTGCACATGATCCAAAGAGCGACCGTGGAGATCCCCAACGTTGACCTCCTCAAATGCCGGTTCGCCAAGAGTTTCGGGTACGACGGAGAAATGGCGGTGCAGAACGTCCGTCCGGAAGACTGCGAGCAAGAAGACCTGAAGAAAATGAGCATGCTGATTCTGCTCGTGGCCGTGCTTGCCCTGTCGCTGGTTGTCGTCGCGGTGGGTCTCTTCTGTTGCTATCGGAGACACAGGTTCGGACGCCAGTTCAAGGTCTAGGCCGCAGCCTGGGCCCCGGTCGAAGGCCGAGACTGCGGGCTGGTTCACTACGGCCTTGACTGGGGCGCCGGCCAACCGAGGAACATCTGAGCAGACTCGTGGTCAAGAGTGTTTGTGTTTGAGGGGTCGTGGAACTTGGGGGTCTTCGGCGGCAGGTTGATGACAGCCTGTTTGTGCATGAAGGGGTTTATAGGATGGGGGGAAGAGCCTCAGGGCTGTCTAAGAATCCTTTAGGGATGGCAGTCCCCAGGTGGGACCGGGCATCCCCTGGGATTATAGCTCATCTCCAGGTGACGGAGATCAGTTCTCCTGGAGAAAAGGGCTGCTGGGGAGGGGGACTGAGGGATGCCAGCCTCCAGGGGGGACCTGGGGATCCCCTGGAATTACAGCTCATTTTCAGACTACAGAGATCAGTTCCCCTGGAGGAAAGGGCTGCTGGGGAGGGGGGACTGAGGGATGCCAGCCTCCAGGGGGGACCTGGGGATCCCCTGGAATTACAGCTCATTTTCAGACTACAGAGATCAGTTCCCCTGGAGGAAAGGGCTGCTTGGGAGGGGGGACTCAGGGATGCCAACCTCCAGGCAGGGCCTGGGGATCCCCTGGAATAGTAGCTCCTCTCCAGGCGACAGAAATCAGTTCCCCTGGAGAAAAGGGCTGCTGGGGAGGGGGGGACTCTGAGGCATTGGATTCCAGTTGAGACCCCACCCCAAATCCCTCCCACTCCCAGCTCCACCCCCAAAGTCAATCAGTACTTCCCAAACCTGGGCTAGCAACCTGTCTTGTTTGCTGAAGGATACTGTCCAAGTCCCAGCTGGATGGTGACTGACACTTTCATGTACGGACTTCAGTGTGAAAGCACGGGGGTCCGTGGGTAGGGTTGCTGGGGGCTGCTGCACTGTCGGCAAGGGAGGGGTGAGCTACAGGAGCCCCCCTGAAACTTACCCAAACCCAGAAGAGCATCCAGCATGCTGACATCACCCGGAAGTGACATCGGCATGCTGGGGACATTTTGGCTTTTGGGAAAACTATATGGTAAAAAAACAACAACCATAGAGTTCTGAACCAAGCCCAGAGCATCACACACACACACACACACACACACACACACACACACCGCAACAACCTTGGCATGCATATATCACTTCCGGGTCATGGGATCTGGGGGCTGCAAAAGCAGATTTGGGGGGGGGGGAGGGGAGATTTCCCCTCACTTTCTGAAAGTAGGGGGAGCAAAGCTAAAACAGGGGTCCCCCCCAGCCCCAGAAGGGGTTTGGTATCCCTACCCAAGGGCCCCACTCACCCTGGCATAGCGGCCCTCTCTCCAAATGAGGGAAATAGCTTTCTTCTACAGATCAGCTCTAGCCAAGTCGACTGCCAAACAGTTTTGGGGACACCAAAGGAGGAAAGTGTGGGGTTGAACTCCACAAGCGTGGCTTGCACCCCTGGGGTGACCCTGGGCCGGCTGCTCAGTTTCAACCTAACATACCTCGCAGGGTTGTTGTGAGGACAAAACAGGAGCGGGCAATCGGTGGATGGATCAAGATTACAATAGAAATTGTAAATTTAAAAAAAAGAAAAGCCTCTTTATCCGCTTTTATGGAAAAGAAAAGATGTTTTGTCTCATCTTTGAAGCGATGTTGCGTCTCAGGCACACCTCTGGCGGCAGGTGACGTGGAAAAGATGCCAGAAGTAAGGCAGCAGGGGCTAGGCCTCACACTGAGGTGCAGGGGGCCTTCATGGCCTACCATGTAGGGTGGTTGTGGAGCAGGGTTGCCAAAAGCTCCAGGAATTAGGACAGATCTCCAGAATACAGAGATACACAGCTGGAGAAAAGGGCAGTTTTTACCCCCTGTGTCATTTGCCCAGCCTCTCGCACGTCTCCATCATGGCTGTCACATAATTAACATTCTGCCTCTTCCCACTTAGCTTAACGGAGACTGCTGTAACTTGGGCTGCCAGTTCTAGGTTGGGAAATCTCTACAATTTAGGGATGGAGCCTCGAGAGTACAGAATTTGGAACCTTAGTTGCATGGCATCCATCCCATAAAGCAGCCATTTTCTCCAGGGGAACTGGTTCGTTGTCACCTAGAGATCAGCTGTAATTCCAGGAGAGCTCTAGGCCTCTCCTGCTTGTTGGCAACCGGAGCCAAAGCCCAAGTGCGCAGCCCAAGTGAGAAAACCATTATTGTGAGTTTGTGTCTCCTAGCTCTATGAGGAAACCGTCTTAGATCTTTGGCCGGGGGTGAGGGGGGGGGGCACGTAACAAGCACATTGGAGGGTTGTACCCCTTGAGGTTTCTTGACAACAGGATGCAGATGGACCGTTTGGGGGAGCGGGGCCTGGCGGAAACCACATCTGGTCTGAATTGCTCCTTTGGAAGCAAAGCTCTCTCACCAAAAGAGGGCTCGGAACGTAGAGGAAAAGTAGAGCAAGGGGTCGGAGCATTATGCCTTCAAAGTACGACGACGGCCCTGGCAGGTAGGCCTGGCTGATTCGTGCAGCAAGGTTTGAACTGGGGCCGTCCAGGCTCAGAGGTCACCTGTTCAACCGCTGGACTTGCTGGTCCTGCAGACACGGAATTGAGCCTTGGACCTGGGTAGAAGAAAGCGTGTCGGACAGAGTCCATTTCTCAAGGTCACAGTCCTGGTTGAAATTCCTCTGCCAACCTCATGGCAAAGTCCTCCATTGTTTAATTTTTAAAACCGAGGCTCTAATTTGATGGGGGGGGGCGTTAAACAGGGTCTCATCATCCCTGATTCGTATTGAAAACTTTTCTGTGCCGCTTTCTCACCAAAAGGCAATGAACATTGAAAGCAGTAAAAGATTTCAACATTTGGAGGGGGAACTCTATGGTATCCCAGTTTCCTTTCCCCAAGCCCCACCCACCTCAGGCTCCTCCTTCCCCCAAACTTCCAGGTGTTCCCCAATCCAGAGTTGGCAACTCCCCCAAACTGTGGTACTGTCAGAACAGGAATAAGATGTGGAGCGATGTCAAAGAAGAAGAGTTGGGTTTATAACACTTTTCACTGCCGAAAGGAGTCTAAACGTGGCTTACAATCGCCTTCCTCTCCCGCCAACAGACTCCCAGTGAGGGCGGTGGGGCTGAGAGAGCTCTGAGAGAACTGCTCTGCGAGAACAGCTCTAACAGGACCGTGACTGGCCCAAGGTCACCCAGCTGGCTGCATGTGGAGAAAGAGAAGGGAATCCAATCCCGCTCACCGGGTTAGAAGCTGCCGCTCTTAACCACGACACCACGCCGGCCCCTTTGCACTTGGAAGAGAAACACGCTTCATAGGATCACAGAATCATAGAGTTGGAAGGGGCCATAGAGGCCATCTAGTCCAACCCCCTGCTCAACGCCGGATCAGCCCAGAGCATCCTAAATGCTTCCCAAAGCATTGTCATCCATGAGCCCCTTGCTTGCAGAGTCCAGCATGGAAGGCACTTTGCAAGACCACCAGCCCCCAAGGGCAGAATGACTATGGAGGGGATGGAGCCTGGCTAGAAATTCCCCCACCCCGGCATCCCTTTCTCCTCTGGAACTGTTGCAGCCAGACTAAGAGCTAAACTTGTGGGAGGTCATCCTCGTCTCCCCTCCCCACGGCATGCTTCCTCTTTAATGAAAACCAGCCCTGGAACATTCTGGCCAGAGTCAGGAGCAAGCGGGGATGGGGAAACAATGGAGGAAGCCCTCCTCCTCTTATTAGGGGTTGCCAACCTCCAGGTGAGGGACTGAGCATGCCTGCACATGGGGGAGGGGGATGTGCCACATGCCTCTGAGGGTGCACAGGTGTATAAACTCCTCGAATGAGATGCCCTCTCTTTGGCTTCACCTGGGAGCTGCCCCTCTCTCTCTCTCTCTCTCTCTCTCTCTCTCTCTCTCTCTCTCCTTGGCCTTCCATGGAGACACACGTCTCTGCAGGTATCTCCTTCTTTTGAGACAGTGCCCTCATGCTCCCACCCACATGATGCCGGACAAGCTGCCCAACTGCGAGAAAGAAAGGACTGCATAGGTTAGGTTTCCATCTCTCTCTCTCTCTATTTCTGTCTGCACATGGCCTTCTATAGCGACACATGTCTTAGTCACCTGTTCCTACCCTACTCTAACTGGTCTCCAGTTAGACCGAGAACCAGCTTGGTGTAGCAGTTAAAGAGCGTCGGCCTCTGATCTGGAGAATTGGGTTCCTCCAAGTGCAGCCAGCTGGTCACCGTTCTAGAGCTGTTCTTGCAGGGCAGTTCTATCAGAGTTCTCCCAGCCCCTCCCTCCGCACAGGGTGTCTTTTGTGGGGAGAAGAAAGGGAAGGGGATTGGAAACCGTTTTGAGACTCCTTCAGGCAGAGAAAAGCGGCATATAAGAATCAACGCTTCGGGGAATTCCGCACAAGGACCAATGTTGCCAAACGTTTTCAGTATGCAGAAACGCTATATTAAAAAGTGGAATTTCGTCATTCCGCATACCTTTAATTTTAGTGGAATATTGAAGTCCCAGTAGCGTTGTATTCATTACTCACAGATTTCCAGTCTCGCTGGAATCGCAACAAAGGAAGCGATATTTTTCTGTGCTTCTTCCCACCCCTGGCCGTCAGTCAAACAGAACAGCCAATGGGCTGCTGTGTTCATGCTCCCGAAAAGCCCCTTTCCCTTTAGGAACTATTTTTTTAAATGCAAACACACCAGTTGCAATGAATATTTGTTCAATCTTTGTTTCAGAAAGACCTTTTTTGCTGGCGTAGGAGCTGCCGATTAATCGTTTACACGCTCTTCAAGTAAAACAAAAAAAATCCCCCCCCCTCCACGGGTGCGATTTGTGGCTGAAATTACGAGCAGTGCCGAACAGAGGGCTGTATTGTGCTTGGGAACTTTAAAGACACTTGCAGTAGGGAACTTTCCTTTACTCTTAAGCACTTCTGTGGAGGGACTTTAGACGGAGAAGCCTCACTTGTTCATTGATTTCGCCGGTCGAAGGAAAAACAATGGTGATCGCTTCTCCAGAAGTTCGGGGGCAAGAGCGAGGGAGGGACATTCTTTCTACCGCTACATTGAGAACGCACATAGAATCATAGAATCACAGAATCATACAGTCACAGAATCATAGAGTTGGAAGGGGCCATACAGGCCATAGAATCATAGAATCATAGAGTTGGAAGGGGCCATACAGGCCCTCTCATCCAACCTCCTGCTCAACGCAGGATCAGCCCAAAGCATCCTAAAGGAAGTCTTTCGCTGATGTGTTACAGCTTGTGTAGCGGTTTTTTCAGGGGGAATCCACTTTTCCCGATTCCCCGAAATGCGCTACAACTAAGTGATTTTTGCGGGCGTGTTGCAGGAGTGTTGCAGATTGTGTGCGACATCATGCAGAACGTTGAATTAATAGCATTTACCAAAGGTAAGACTTCTGCTACATTTAAGTCGTGCGGAATGGACCTTTTTCTTCCTTGGAGGGAAATGGCTGCTTTGCAGGCTGGATTCTTTGGCATCATGCCCTGCTGGGGTCACCCCAAGCCTCACCCCCCTCCAATTACACCCCCAAAATCTCCAGGTATTTCTCCAACTTGGAGTTGGCAATGAACATCCACAGCTCTGTTTTCCTGGGTATTGGATCTTGGCTGTATCCCTCTGATGTCCAGGGACTTTCAGCTCCTGGCACACTGGGAATTTTTACAAAATGGGCCTTCTAATGCCTATAATTTAGGGGTGGGGGGGGGCGTTTGTGTAAACTCTAGTAGGGGGGGAAACCTTCAGCAATAAGCCAGCGGAATGAATATGCTGATAAGAAAACACATTTCCGCGGCTTTCTGAAGATGAATGATGAAGTGTGATCTGGAACTCGCTCCCTCGAAGGTTTCGAACAGGGGAGGCCACAGGGCCAATCAGAGAGCGGCTGATTCACACTTAAAAAGAAACATCAGAGGAAAGTGTGCACATAAAAAGCTTGTGGGTAGGGGTAATTTGATGGTCTAACCTTTCAAAAACATAATAAAGTCACAAATTCCCCCGAGTTTTACATCACTATGAATCATGGCGAGATATGCTGAAGAAATTCCATCACAGAATGACCCTCCCGGGAGGGAACCGTTGACGAGATTTCGGGTGTTAAAAAATTGATTTTCCGGGACGGCGGAGGGGGAGGGTGTATAAGCGGAGTTTAAACATGCAAAGAGGGCAGAGGACCAGGTGGCTTAAAAGAATAATAGAGTTTCATTAGGGAGAGAATCATAGAATCATAGAATGGAAAAATGGGCAAATGAGGACAAGATGCAATTTAATAAAGATGAGTGTAAAGTTCTGCATCTGGGTCAGAAAAATGAAAAGCATGCCTACTGGATGGGGGATACGCTTCCAGGTAACACTGTGTGTGAACAAGACCTTGGGGTACTTGTGGATTGTAAACTAAACATGAGCAGGCAGTGTGATGCAGCGGTAAAAAAGGCAAATGCCATTTTGGGCTGTATCAACAGGGGCATCACATCAAAATCACAAGATGTCATAGTCCCATTGTATACGGCACTGGTCAGACCACACCTGGAGTACTGTGTGCAGTTCTGGAGGCCTCATTTCAAGAAGGATGTAGATAAAATTGAAAGGGTACAGAGGAGAGCGACGAAGATGATCTGGGGCCAAGGGACCAAGCCCTCTGAAGATAGGTTGAGGGACTTGGGAATGCTCAGCCTGGAGAAAAGGAGGTTGAGAGGGGACATGATAGCCCTCTTTAAGTATTTGAAAGGTTGTCACTTGGAGGAGGGCAGGACGCTGTTTCTGTTGGCTGCAGAGGAGAGGACACGCAGTAATGGGTTTAAACTTCAAGTACAACGATATAGGCTAGATATCAGGAAAAAATTTTTCACAGTTAGAGTAGTTCAGCAGTGGAATAGGCTGCCTAAGGAGGTGGTGAGCTCCCCTTCACTGGAAGTCTTCAAGCAAAGGTTGGATACACACTTTTCTTGGACGCTTTAAAATGCTTAGGGCTGATCCTGCGTTGAGCAGGGGGTTAGACTAGATGGCCTCTATGGCCCCTTCCGACTCTATGATTCTTTGATTCCGTGATTTCGTGATTCTGTGAAGAAGTGAGCAGTGACTTCCCTGCCCCAGATTTGGTTAGTCCTGAAGCTGCTCCTGGCCTCTGGCTCTTTCCCTCAGCCACAGACCGTCTCACACGGCTACCCATTGGGATCTATCTCCGTGGCAAAGATTCGCTTTCCTTGATAAGGGCCTGGAGACAGATCCTGGCTCTCTGGGGGATTTGCAGGAGACAGAGAAAAGATTATCTAAAGCCACGGCAGCGTCTGCCACTCAGGAGCTTGTCAGCGGTGAGCCAGGGTGCGGAAGCGGTTCCCCTAATCGGCTGGAGCACAATCTCAAAGCCGTCTCTGTAAAGACAAAAACCAGAAAGGCAGATTGGATTTATTCAGAACTGCATGGACCGTCAAGTCACGTGAGGGGAGAGGCATTGGGGGTTTCTCAGGAAATGGAAGGGGGGGCCGGAAACCACGTCATGACTGTGGGCCTTGCAAGGAAATGCCAATCGGGCTGAATCAGTTGAGTAAACAAATACCCCAAAAGTCCAGTGTATTTGAAACAAGGACGATCATGGAGTATCACAAAGCGATCCTTACCTGGGCAAGCACCTACGGAGCACCTGCGTGGCTTGTGGTGCTTGTGGCGCCGTGGCTAAGAGTGGTGGCTTCTACTCCGGCAATTGGGGTTTGCTTCCCCACTCCTCCCTATGCAGCCAGCTGGGTGACCTGGAGCCAGTCACAGTCCTGACAGTGCTGTTCTCATGGAGCTGTTCTCTCAGAGCTCTCTCGGCCTCCCCTACCTCATGGGGCGTCTGTTGTGACGAAAGGAACGCAAAGGGATTGTGAGCTGTTTTGAGACTCCATCAGGCAATGAAAAGCGGGGTATAAAAACCAGCTCTTCTTCCCTTTTTATGGAGTCTGATGATGCTGGCAGGGGCTCATGGGTATGGTAGTCCATGGACATCTGGAGAGCCACAGTTTGGCTTAGAAACAGGATATGGAGCAATCTGAACAATACAGAGACCAGCCTGATAAGGCAGGTCTGGCTTCTAAAGAATAATCTATTTTGCTTGGCTAAGGATGGATCCGTCCTCTGGAGCATGGGTCACCCTGGTGTAAACGGCGCCCACCTCTTCAACAGTGACTTCACACTGAGGCCTCTTCCCCTGCTTGTGAAACCACCGTGTGGGGTCTGTGGTGTGGGGCCGGCGTGTCAGAGACGTGTTTTGTGGTTAGTCAACCCAGAGGGCTGTCTCCGGAGGTTCATTCAGAAACAGACCGGCCTGTCCTGGCTTCTAATCTGGAGAGAGAGGTTTGATTCTCCGCTCCTCCACATGCAGCCAGCTGGGTGACCTTGGGCTAGTCACAGAACTGATAAAAGCTGTTCTCACAGAGCAGTAATATCAGGCCCTCGGGGAGAGGCTGGCAATAAATTAAAATTTAATAACAATGATGATGATGATGATGATGATGATGATAACATCAACAACAACAATATCAGTTCTCTCTCAGCCTCCCCTCCCTCACAGGGTGTCTGTTGTGGGGAGAGGAAAGGGGAGGTGAATGGAAGCCACTTTGAGACTCCTTCGGGAAGAGAAAAGCAGCATCTAAGAACCAACTCTTCTTCTTCTTCAGTAATCTCAGGGCTCTCTCAGCCTCACCTCCCTCACAGGGCGTCTGTTGTGGGGAGAGGAAGGGAAGGCGATTGGAAGCCGCTTTGAGACTCCTTTGGGAAGAAAAAAGCAGCATATAAAACCCAACTCGTGTTGTTGTTTCAGGAGTCTGTCCCCACGTCGCAAGGGATGGGGTCTTGAATTTAGGCTCACAAGCTTCCAGGTGGATCAGCACAAAAGGAATACCTGTGCATTGGTCCCCAAGACAGATACCCCAGATATGGTCACTCTACTCTCTTTTCAGCCCAGGATCTTCTAACGCCGAACGTCAGCAGCTCGGTTTCTGCAGAGAAATCGGCCTGTATCTCCCGATGCCGTTTTTGGTTATTTAAGCATTTCTCACTCCTCAAAGCCACCCAGGAGCTGAAGGACGGTGGGCCCTCTTGGGGAGGGGGGGGTCATTTCAGCATTCTGCAAGAATGTCTCCCCCCTTATCTTTCCCAAAACCTGCTGGAGACAGGCCACGGCTAAGCGGACCAATGTTTATACTTCTCCTTGGAAAGAAAGACTCCACTTCACGGCAGGAATGCAGGAGGAGCCAACGGAGCATGATTTACAGGGCTCTGGGTGCCGAAAAAGTGCAGGAACAGGAATGGGGTTAAACAAGGGGTGGAAACTTAAGATATCGGCTGGGGAAGGGGGGGGGGAGTGTTCACTGTCCAAGTCCCAAACCTTCCATTTTTATTCTGAAACATGTAAAGCCCCTTGACCTGTTCCTATGATTTGCCTCGTCCCCTCCTTCTGGGCTCAAAACACGCAGGACGCTGTCCTCTACAGCAGGGGTAGTCAACCTGTGGTCCTCCAGATGTCCACGGACTACAATTCCCATGAGCCCCTGCCAGCAAATGCTGGCAGGGGCTCATGGGAATTGTAGTCCGTGGACATCTGGAGGACCACAGGTTGACTACCCCTGTCCTACAGAATTAGACTCCTGGTCCACCAAGGCCATACTTATTGATTTATTAATTTGTTAATTTATTAGCGTTATTTATATTGTCAACTCAGATTGGCCGCTGCTCTCGAGGGTCTCGGGAACACGGTAGGGCCCAGGGAGCCCCAAGAATGACAGCTCATCTCCCGGCTGCGGAAATCAATTCCTGTGGAGAAGAATGGGCACTCTAGCAGGTGCTCTGGGAAAACTTCTCCAATAGGGCTGTGACTAGCTCAAGGTCACCCCAACCGGCTGCACGTGGAGGAGTGGGGAACCAAACCTTGGCTGTTCAGATTAGAGGCCTCCGCTCTTCACCGCTACACCATGCTGGCTTAAAATATGAATTTTAAACTTGTGAATGAAGGAGGAGGAGGAGGAGGTGACTTTATTGGATCCGACTCTAGCTTTCCTCCTGCAGACCAGCATGGCTCCTGTCCAAAACCCCAGCCCTTCCCATGGGTCTGCTCCGTCAGGGACACGAATTGCTCATCTCCGTCTGCTTCCATGGTTTTCTGCTCGGGTGTTTGTAAATAGTACAACTCTCAGGAGTCCCTGTTGCTTCCTTTGTCCAAAGGGACATGGAACCCTGCAGTGCGGCCCCTAGCAGCCCCCCCTCCCTGCAGAAGAAGGCAGAATCAGAGCATCACATCGGGATTTCAGTCCAGCCAAACAGCCGGGAACCGTCCTTGCCAGGGAGAGCACGGTTCACGGAGCGTGGCCTTTGGCCTCAGGAAAGTCAGCCCCGAGGAAAAGGTGAATGCATCGCCGGAAAGTCCTGCCAGACGGAGAACGGCCGTCCAAGAGAGCGAGCCTGTCGCAAACCAACTGGAGAGTCTTCCTCTCACCCCGAAATTGTGGACACCCCTGCAGGGGTGTGCTGTCCCCGCGAACAGCTCTTTCCGAGGCTGGTCAGCTTTGTGGCCTGGGGGTATGTGGGTGGCAGCAGTCTCTCAACCTGGGAGTCCGGATCATTTTGGGGGGTCGAATTACCCTTTCACAGGGGTCGCGGCAGGACAAGCAGCTTGGCAGGGGGCGGGGCGGGTGCCATCCACACAACAGCCTTGTGGGGTAGATCGAGAGAGAGCGTTCGTCTGTCTGGAGTAGCGGAAAACAGCAAGATCGGCATGGTGGGACAAGAGGCAGAACTGAACCGAGAAACCCCAGAAAAAAAAAACAATTTAGATACAATTGTGAACAAGGGATCTTCACAGCATTGGTCAGTTTGGGTTTAATTTCTGTGAAAATACACTGGCATACTTTTATGGTTGGGGGTCACCACAACAGGAGGAACTGGATTAAAGGGTCAAGGCATTAGGAAGGTAGAGAATCACTGCTCTAGGGAGAAGGGAGATGCCGTCCGGCCGCCTGGGGGGGCACATCTGGTTCTGGTCAGGGAAGCAGCCGGTGTTTGGGAGCTGGGCGCATGACTCAGCAGCCGGCCGAGGGAGGGATGGAGGAAGAGCCGGCTCCTCGGGCCAGACGGTCACTCTTGCTCAGGGATGACTGCAGACCTATAAATCAGAAATGTGGGGCAAGGAGGCCAACGTGACTGTATCGGTCGGGTTCCAACCTCCAGGCAGGGCCTGGGGGTCTTCCAGACGACCTTGGCTCCCCAGGCTGGGTTCCTGAGAGGGATTGGCTGCTTCGGAGGGTGGGGTCTCTGGCATCACGCGGCACACGGAAGTTTCTCCCCCCCCCCAAAACTTCATCCCCCAGATCTCCAGGAATCTCCCAACCTTGAGTTGGCAATCCTGGAAGAGCCCTGCAGGTAAATGGGAAATAGGGACACTTCATCAGACAAGCCCCTAGATGTGAAAGGGTCTATAGAATCATAGAATCATTGGAAGGGATCTCATGGGTCATCTAGTCCATCCCGTATTGAGTCTGCCATGAAAACGCTAGAGGGAGTCACCCCAAGGGTCAGACACGACCCGGTGCTTGCACAGGGGATACCTTTACCTTTACCTTTAAGGTGTTTCAAAGCAGTTTACAATCACATTCTCTACCTCGTAACATCACGTTCCTGCCTTATCTGGGAGTCTCCCGGAGGATGGACTACAAGTAGGAATTACTTTTCGTGTGTCTGTGTGGAGTTCACTAGAAAGTCCATTTGTCAAGGTCTTGCCTGTCTTACCTGATGAACTATCGTGAGATGGTTTTTAGAGTAGCTAATCATTTTGGAAGTGAGGCCACCAGAACTGCACGCAGGACACCAGGCGCACTCAAGGCGGCCCTGAGGTCTCAGTTAAGCAGTGAGGGAAGCCCTGTATCAATCTGTTCATTCTCTTAAAATTGACACCTTGACACTGAAGCCCAGGCCTATTTTGATATTTGGAAATGTAGCAAATAAAGCTTTTTAAAAATTACACATCAGAGAATCCTCTAGGAAATAAGAAGATCTATGTTAAGAATTTATTTGTAAGCCACTGATGTAAATGTTGGTTTGTAAACAGCTTGTGTATCCGGACTTGGTTCTGGCTCAACTCGAAGAAAAGGAGAAAAAGCCTATAGCCTATGTGAGCTTCTTTCTGATTCTGCACTTACTTTTTTTCCGTTCTGGATCCTGCTGAATTCAGATCGATTTGAACTCGGGTCTTCCTCTACACCCCCCCCCCTGTTGAAATAGAAAGTGTTCTGCGCTCGATTGGGGAAGCTCAGAGCGGGGAGGGGAAGGATCTCCACAGATGCCATAAAATCTGCTCCCCAAAGCATCTGGTCTTGTTTTCTCCTGGAGAACCTATCTGTGTAGTCTCCTGTTCAGTTGTGATTCCTGGAGATCTCCAGGTCCCCCCTGGAGGTTGGAAACTCTACATTTCATTCCTCAGCTGTGAATTAATTGATAGTCCACATAGAGATGCCATTCCCCAGGGGGGACCAGGAGATTCCCCGGAATTACAGCTCCAGACTAAAGAGATCAGTTCTCCAAGAGAAAAATGGATTCTTTGGAGGCAGGGTTGCCAGCCTCCAGGTGAGACCTGGAGATCCCCGAGAATTACAGCTCATCTCCGGCCTAAAGAGATCAGTTCCCCTAGAGATAAGGGCTGCTTTGGAGGGTGCGCTCCTGAGCATTACACTCCAAGAAGGTCCCTCCCGCCCCCCCCCAATCCTGCCCAGCCCCAACTCCACCCCCAGAGTCTCCAGGTATTTCCCAACCCCAGAGCTGGCAACCCTAAGCTAACAAGCCTCTTCCCTTCTACGGGGTGCACAAAAAGACGCATCACAGCTGTGCAGCACAATTTCTTGGTCTGGGCTGCGCACCATGTGACCATGTGGTGGGAGATGGGAAAACATCCCCCTTATAACATTATAACATTCAAGATCTAAGGAAAGCAAACATGTCCGTAAATAGAACCAGCCTGGGAAACAGGGGTCCCCAGCAGGGATCTCCCTTCCTGGCACCCGGTTGGTTATCTGCTTTGAAGACGCGGAAGGAGAGCTATTTATTGATGGGAGATATTTATGACTCCGGTTGATTTTCAAGAGTTATTTATATGACATCTTTTGGCATCGTCTCCAACGCAAACAAGGAGCCTGCTGGACTCTGAAAAATGATGGGGACTCAGACAAGATTTTTGGCACCCGGAACAGGGGAGAAAAAGTCCAACGAGGCCATGAGTTGCCCAAAGCCCGAGGCAGGACGTTCTGTTTTATAATCCCTGGCCTTGATTTTATTTTCGCCTTTTCAGCAGTCGAGGTGGTTAATCGTATCTTGGGTTTTCCTCGGCATCTGCTGGAAATGACAGACTCACCTGGTAACATGTCTCCATCAGTCTGTTAACAGCAGAAAAGTTCAGGAGTCCAGGGTGTAAACTGCACGGAGCTTTTATTCCAACCCCAGATCGATTCAGCCCCTGCCCTCTACACAGAATGCGATGTCCGTTTGGATTTGGGGCGATTAAAAATTTCCTTCTGCAGCAAGAAGGGCTGATCCAGAGTGACCCTACCTTTATTGTGCTTTATCTGAGACTGCTGTTAATCCTGAATAAAGAAAGCTCCATGGTAGAGAACCTCTGATAGGCCACACCTGGTCATGTGACACGCTTGCCTTAAAGGAGAAGCCCCTAATTTCTCTCTTCTGCCGGTCTGGGATTTTTCCTCCCTCCTCTGCCTTTTTTGATCTTCTCCCCCCCCCCCCTCCAAGAAAAGAAAGAGGCTCCCTGCCTGGCTCCTCTTCCCCCCCCCCTTCTGAGCCTCCCTAACCACGTGCAGAAGACTTTCCTGTTTCAATGGAGAGGAAGGGGGAGAGGAAGATCCGAGTTCAAAGCAATCTGAATTCAACAAGATCGACAATGGAATAAAGAAAGTAAGTGCAGACTCTGCCCAGGAGCGACTTCAAGACTAACAGAATTGGTGGGTGGGGAGGAGCTTTCTGGAGTCAGTTCTCGCTTCATCAGACACAGCGAGACCCGGGAGTCTGTCCTTCTATCACAAGGTTGACGGATTCCCATTCTGTACGGTTAAATGTGGTGCCATCCATGGAGGCAGATCAAGATGGGCAGCCGTGGGAGTCTGTCCGCAGCAGGAGAAAAGAGCCAGAGTCCAGGAGCACCGTCAAGACTAATTCAATTTGTGACACAGGAGGAGGAGCTTCCACGAATCACGGCTCACTTCTTCAGAAAACTCCTCCCTGTCCACAAATATCTTTTGTCTTGACTCTTGCTCCTCTGCCTCTTTTCTGCTGCTCCTCTTGACCCGAACAGGAATCCATCAATCTTGTGATATAAGGACAGAGGGACTCTCATTCTCGCTGTATCTGATGAAGTGACTCATGAAAACTCCTCCCCTGCCACCATCCCTCTTAGTCTTTAAGATGCTCCTGGACTCCCGCGCTTTTCTACAGGAAGTGATGTCATCGTGTCGCCAGCGGGCGGGACATTTTGGAATTTGGGCGGAAACTGTACGGTAAAAATGGCTTCTATCAAACAGTTTTTGCCCAAATACCAGAATGTCTCAAACCACCACCAACACAATGACATCCGATCTTTGTGTTCCGGAAGGGACGTTGCCATAATGCCTGGCTAGGCCGGCCCCTCCTTCTGGTGTGTCATCCTCCCCACTGCCAGTTGCCAAACCTGGAAAAGCCTACAAAAATTCCCAAAGTGCTCACAGGTTCACCAACTCTAGGACACCCCAGGTTGGAGTACCCTGCACTTAGGCTAAGATGTTGACCATCTCTGTTTTACGTTAATCTTGAAGCACATTGCCTAGTTCATAAAGGGGATTGTTATATGCTTAAGTGCTTAAAGAAAAAACATCTGCTTGGAAGCACCGAGGTTTTATACAGTATCTCCGATCCTCCACGTTTCCCGGGTAAGGGAGAAATACCGCTGAGGCAAATGACAAAGATGATCTGACTCCAACGGCTGCAAGAGAAAGAAATTTTACTTACCGAAGTAGAAGCATGTTTTACATGACATTCAGGTGGATACATTTAATGTTTGGGGAACAGGTAAACTTCCAAAAAGGTTAACTTATTACAGTTCTAAGCCCAGGTAAGAGAGGAGGAAGAGGAAGAGGAAAAAGAGAAGGAGGAGGAAGAAGAACGCCATAGATATGTCATTTTGTACTAAGACCAGGGATTATACTATATTTTGGATGATAAATTGTTCCTCATTGTACCTTATAGATGCTGAATTTGTTTTTTGTATTTATATACGGATGGGTATATTTTGTGACTGATTGTGAACACACTGATATAATTATTGGAAATTAACGTATGGGGCAAACTGACATTTTATACGCAACTAACATGACTTTACCATTATTTGCCGTATAACCAAAAAAGGAACTAAGGTATCCCCTGTGCAAGCACCGAGTCATGTCTGACCCTTGGGGTGACACCCTCCAGCGTTTTCATGGCAGACTCAATACGGGGTGGTTTGCCATTCCCTTCCCCATAAAAAAGGAACTAGAAACTTGATAATTTATATATTCAGAATCCGAAGCCTCCGAGGAAGAGAATTTTCCTTGAAAATGAATCTTATACCGGATCTTGTTTTGCCTCTCCTCCTCAAGAATAAGCCCCGTCAGCTTCCTCCTTTCCCTTGGCAGGTGTGTCTCCTGACTGGTCTCCAGCTTTTGCCCACCTGGAGGTTGGCAACAGAAGGGCATGCTTTTCCCCGGTTATTTTCCCCTCCACATTAAAATAACCAGCCGTCTCGACGTCCTTTTTTCCAAACAAAAGAGCCCTGCGGAAAGATCTCCCAGATGTGCCGGTTGTGCAAACAAGCTGCAAAGTAGCTCTTTGGCAGAGATCCTAAAAGGATATTATCCTCCGCTTGAAAATAAAATCCTCAAAGGCCAGGAAGGCCAGGGTTTTCGCCTCCGAACACCGATTATTTTGTCTGCAGCAGCCGCTCTCTGGGGCACTCTTCCCCTCTTCCCCGGCTGTTCAGACCCAGGGAACTCAGTGGGGCTTACTCCCAAGTAAACGGGGGTGAGAATTGGACGAGCCATTTTTCTTATATGAAGAAGAGCCCTTGTTGAGCGCTCATCTGTCCAGCATCCTGTTTCCAATGCACGGGCCTTCCCTTTCTGTGGCCCATCAGCAACCCTGAACTGAAAGGTATACTGCCTCTGAACAGGGAGGTTTCACCAAGCCAGCTTGGTGTAGTGGTTAGGAGTGCGGACTTCTAATCTGGCCAGCCACATCTTGCAGGCACCAAAAGCATGGGAACTCAGGGAAATGCCTCTCCCCACTTTGGGATCGGGGGGGGGGCTAATTTCCTCCAGGTCAGATTGGCCAGTTTGGAGGGGGAGAGGCATTGTATTGAAATGGAATTCGGGTCAGTATGGCGGGCAGACAGTTGTAAATTTCTTGCATTCTGTGGGGGGTTGGACTAGATGACCCTGGAGGTCCCTTCCAACTCCATGATTCTGGGCTTCTAATTCTATCTCTCTAGAGATATTGCTCCGTCCGTCAGCAGGTGAAAACTTCTTGGTTCCCCCTGGCCTTCCTGAAGAGGGCTTAATGTGCTAAAGGATGCCCCGATTTGCTTCAACCATGACTGCATGAGCTGGCTCTACATTGTATCCTGTTGTGCAATATCGCGTCATTTAATGTGTCATATTAACACTTATGCTTCGCTTCGGGTTTTGCGTTGTGGGTTTCTGGTGAGTTCTACGACACCCGTGGTGTGGTTTGCTGAATCTCACATCCGGTCCAGTGGGGTGATGCGCTGTGCGTAATCCGCTCTGAGGCCAAGCGACAAAGACTGGGAGGAATGTCAATCGAGGAAAAATAAATATGACAAAGGATCTCATCGACCCCCCCTGCTTCTCTCCCTGCGGTTGGAAGAGCTGGGCCGGTGGTTAGCCTGGCTTCTCCTTTCCTTTCATCTGGTTAAATGAGGAGATCGAGGCGGCATCGGTCTGATTTGCAGATGACCTTCAACTGGGCGGGGTGCCAAACATCCGGGGGAAAGGATCTCTATTCAAGGAGGCCTGGGTAGATTGGGACATTCGGCCATAGCTAATAAAATGAATTGTAATTGTAATCTTCAAGTATTTAAAAGGGTGGCATATGGAGGATGGAGCAGAATTGTTCTCTCTTGCCCCAGAAAGACAGACCAGACCAGAACCAATGGGATGAAATTAATGCAATAGAAATTCCATCTAAACATCCAGAAGTTCCTGACAGTTCGAGCGGTTCCTTAGTAGAACAGGCTTCCTCGGGAGGTGGTGGGTTTTACATCTTTGGAGATTTTTAAACAGAGGCTGGAGAGCCATCTGACGGAGAGGCTGATTCTGTGAACGTTCAAGGTGGTGGCAGGTGACAGTGGATGAGTGAGAGGGATGTGAGTGTCCTGCATAGTGCAGGGGGTTGGGCTAGATGACCCAGGAGGCCCCTTCCAACTCTACTATTTTATGATTCTATTCTATGATTGTATGATTCTAGGGGAAAGTGAAAAATATTAGAGTAATATTTGGGTAATTAAATATTAGGGTATTTAAAATGTGATGCATAAACATCAGACGGGGGGGGGGATACATGGCTTGATAGTCATGTGTGCAAAAGGGACTTGGGAGTTCTGGTGGATGGCAAGTTGAATATGAGCCAACTGTGTGATACGGCAGCAAAGAAGGCAAACGCGATCCCTGCCTGCATTGCTAGGAGCACCGAATCAAGAGCAAGGGAACTTATCATCCCACTCTCTCCGACACTGATGGAGCTTTTTGGGATATTGTGTCCCGTTCTGGACTCTGCAAGCCAAGAAGGATATTGAGAAGTTGAGAACGTTCCCAGAGAAGGGCAGCTGGGATGGTCGAGGAGCAGAGATTCATCAGGGGCTGTTATTGACATGGTATAGAGGGGACATTGTATGGGCTGGTGATGCTCTGTCTTCTTGGGGCTTAGAGGGCCACATTGGGAGGGTTTCTGGAGTTCTGGCCCTGCTGGTGGACCTCCTGGGGACCCCTGGGTTTTCCACACCGTGAGACACACAGTGTTGGACTGGATGGGCCATTGGCCTGATCCAACATGGCTTCTCTTACGTTCTTATGTCTGGGGCAGGGATGCTCTGTTTTCTTGGCACTTGGGGGGCAAGAGTGGGATGGCCTTTGGAGTTCTGGCCCCCCAGAACTCCAGAAACCAGGGTTTGGGCTGGACTGGAGAGGCCACTGGCCTGATCCAACATGGCTTCTCTCCTGTTCTGAGTTTATTTCCCAACAATCCCCAGTGAGACAATTTGCCAGAGGACCAAAATCTGTCTCCAGGTGACAAATTTCAGGCGAAATCATCTACGTCCAGGTAACCTTGTGGGAAACCACATTCGTTCAGAATTATTCGAGTATTTTTACATTCCAATTCTGCGGTGGGAGACGCTCCAGGGTGTGGTTTGGCGCCCGCAGCCCAAAATGGGCGAACTTTAAAAGTCAACCAGACGGTGAGGGGCACAGCGGGGATTTGGGGGGAGGTGACACGGCACCTCTGTGGGCTTGCAGTCTTCGGAGAAGGCCCGGGGGAAGTGGAACCTTCCCCCGCAAGGAGCCAGGAAGAAAAACTCCCCGTCAAGAAGGTGAGATGACGTCAGAAGCCGCTCAGAGGAAATCACAGCGACAACTATAAATAGACAACTAAGGGATCCGGTTCTCAGCTTAGCCCCCCACGGCTTTGGTGGGATTTCCCCGGAATCTTTCCTCCCCAGAAACCAGCTGTGGGGACCGGGGACCCCCCTTTGGGCCTCGCAGGGTTGCCAACCTCCAGGCACTGCCTGGAAATCCCCCCCTCCCCCAAATCACGACACATTTCCAGACTGCAGAGATTGGCTTCTTCGGAGAAAAGGGCTACTTTGGAGGGTGGACTTGGGGATGCCAGCCTCCAGGTGGGACCTGGAGATTCCCCGAAGTTACAGCTCATCTCCAGATTGCAGAGATCGGCTTCTTTGGGGGAAAATGGAGGGTGGAGGGGTGCCAGCCTCCAGGTGGGACCTGGAGATTCCCCGAAGTTACAGCTCATCTCCAGATTGCAGAGATCGGCTTCTTTGGGGGAAAATGGAGGGGGGAGGGGTGCCAGCCTCCAGGTGGGACCTGGAGATTCCCCAAAGTTACAGCTCATCTCCAGATTGCAGAGATTCGCTTCTTTGGGGGGAAATGGAGGGTGGTGGGGTGCCAGCCTCCAGGTGGGACCTGGAGATCCCTCAGAGTTACAGCTCATCTCCAGACTGTACCACTCTACACGAAGTCTGAACCCATTACAACAGGAGCCTTTCCCTGCCCTCCTCCAAGTGACAACCCTTCCGATCCTTCAAGAGAGCCGCCCGGGGTGCAACTAATGCTTCGGGAAGTGCGCTCTGTTGCATCGCTTCCTACGTTTTCGGAGGAACATAGCTTCCCTTTGCGCTTTCCCTTTTCATTCTGTCCCAAACATGCTTCTGCACCTTGTTTATACCACGATGGAGACAGCCACATAGTATCTTTTTTTTGGGGGGGGGGGGGTCCAGCATTTCAGCCATGCGCAGGAGCCATCGGGCGCATGGCCCAGAAAGCAGCCTCATGCGCTCAAATGTACGTTCCAAGTTCCTTAAAAAAAAAAAAATCACGAGTTTTATTAATCCACGTGGGTGCCAGAACGTAAGGGGGTGGAGGGAGACGGAGAAAAGGAAATGAGCATTGCGGTCGATCGCTCTAGTCATAATTCTGGAGTTAATTAGAGAAATTCTCTTATTAAAGTGCGATCCACGAGGGCTGGAAGGTAGGCCATGGATTGGGGAGGGGGGGGGGGAGGACGACCACCAAAAACCCGGAGAATGAGTCCACCTCCCACCTAGAACAGAGGCAGAATCCCCCACCTCCCCAGGACCGTCCTTCTCTTCTTTGACCCGTTTGGCCGAGCTGCCCAGAGACTTCCCAAACTGGATGAAACCGCCGATTGCACTAAGCTGTGCCAGAGAATTTCCCAATCAGGAAGTCACAGATGGGTCTGCTCTCCTCTCCTCTCCCGGCATATATATCCATGAAACACGAAGCGATAAAAGCCTTTCCGGCTGTGGAGAAGCAGGGTGGGACATTCTGTTTTGTGGCCACCAATCCTCACAAACAAGGCTGATCCTCTGGTGCTGTTTCGACAATCCTGGCTTGGATGTTGCAGGGACAGTTGGTGGGTGTTGTTGTAGTTGGGGAGGAGGGTGGACTTGGCTGCCACGAGAGTTCTTTTCTGGGAAATGTTGCGAGACTTGAGCTGCAAGGGCCTATCCACTGACACACTAGCATGGATAGTGGGGGCGGTGGGAGCTCGCTGTTTGCCCTCGTTAGAATGAATAACATTGGAAGAGTCTGGTTGGAACAGATTGGTGGTCCAGCCTCCTGCCTCACCCAGGGGCCAGCCAGTTCCTCTGCAGGGCCAGCCACAGGGCAGGGAGGCCGAGGCCTTCCCCTGAGAAGACCCTCAGAAGAGCCCTGCTGGGTCAGGCCAGGGAGGGTCCCTCCAGTCCAGCCTCCCGTCTCACCCAGGGGCCAGCCAGTTCCTCTGCAGGGCCAGCCACAGGGCAGGGAGGCCGAGGCCTTCCCCTGAGAAGACCCTCAGAAGAGCCCTGCTGGGTCAGGCCAGGGAGGGTCCCTCCAGTCCAGCCTCCCGTCTCACCCAGGGGCCAGCCAGTTCCTCTGCAGGGCCAGCCACAGGGCAGAGAGGCCGAGGCCTTCCCCTGAGAAGACCCTCAGAAGAGCCCTGCTGGGTCAGGCCAGGGAGGGTCCCTCCAGTCCAGCCTCCCGTCTCACCCAGGGGCCAGCCAGTTCCTCTGCAGGGCCAGCCACAGGGCAGAGAGGCCGAGGCCTTCCCCTGAGAAGACCCTCAGAAGAGCCCTGCTGGGTCAGGCCAGGGAGGGTCCCTCCAGTCCAGCCTCCCGTCTCACCCAGGGGCCAGCCAGTTCCTCTGCAGGGCCAGCCACAGGGCAGAGAGGCCGAGGCCTTCCCCTGAGAAGACCCTCAGAAGAGCCCTGCTGGGTCAGGCCAGGGAGGGTCCCTCCAGTCCAGCCTCCCGTCTCACCCAGGGGCCAGCCAGTTCCTCTGCAGGGCCAGCCACAGGGCAGAGAGGCCGAGGCCTTCCCCTGAGAAGACCCTCAGAAGAGCCCTGCTGGGTCAGGCCAGGGAGGGTCCCTCCAGTCCAGCCTCCTGCTTCACACAGGGGCCAGCCAGTTCCTCTGCAGGGCCAGCCACAGGGCAGGGAGGCCGAGGCCTTCCCCTGAGAAGACCCTCAGAAGAGCCCTGCTGGGTCAGGCCAGGGAGGGTCCCTCCAGTCCAGCCTCCCGTCTCACCCAGGGACCAGCCAGTTCCTCCGCAGGGCCAGCCACAGGGCAGAGAGGCCGAGGCCTTCCCCTGAGAAGACACTCAGAAGAGCCCTGCTGGGTCAGACCAGGGAGGGTCCCTCCAGTCCAGCCTCCCGTCTCACCCAGGGGCCAGCCAGTTCCTCTGCAGGGCCAGCCACAGGGCAGAGAGGCCGAGGCCTTCCCCTGAGAAGACCCTCAGAAGAGCCCTGCTGGGTCAGGCCAGGGAGGGTCCCCTCCAGTCCAGCCTCCCGTCTCACCCAGGGGCCAGCCAGTTCCTCTGCAGGGCCAGCCACAGGGCAGAGAGGCCGAGGCCTTCCCCTGAGAAGACCCTCAGAAGAGCCCTGCTGGGTCAGACCACGGAGGGTCCCTCCAGTCCAGCCTCCCGTCTCACCCAGGGGCCAGCCAGTTCCTCTGCAGGGCCAGCCACAGGGCAGAGAGGCCGAGGCCTTCCCCTGAGAACACCCTCAGAAGAGCCCTGCTGGGTCAGACCAGGGAGGGACCCTCCAGTCCAGCCTCCCGTCTCACCCAGGGGCCAGCCAGTTCCTCTGCAGGGCCAGCCACAGGGCAGAGAGGCCGAGGCCTTCCCCTGAGAAGACCCTCAGAAGAGCCCTGCTGGGTCAGGCCAGGGAGGGTCCCTCCAGTCCAGCCTCCCGTCTCACCCAGGGGCCAGCCAGTTCCTCTGCAGGGCCAGCCACAGGGCAGAGAGGCCGAGGCCTTCCCCTGAGAAGACCCTCAGAAGAGCCCTGCTGGGTCAGGCCAGGGAGGGTCCCTCCAGTCCAGCCTCCCGTCTCACCCAGGGGCCAGCCAGTTCCTCTGCAGGGCCAGCCACAGGGCAGAGAGGCCGAGGCCTTCCCCTGAGAAGACCCTCAGAAGAGCCCTGCTGGGTCAGGCCAGGGAGGGTCCCCTCCAGTCCAGCCTCCCGTCTCACCCAGGGGCCAGCCAGTTCCTCTGCAGGGCCAGCCACAGGGCAGAGAGGCCGAGGCCTTCCCCTGAGAAGACCCTCAGAAGAGCCCTGCTGGGTCAGGCCAGGGAGGGTCCCTCCAGTCCAGCCTCCCGTCTCACCCAGGGGCCAGCCAGTTCCTCTGCAGGGCCAGCCACAGGGCAGAGAGGCCGAGGCCTTCCCCTGATAAGACCCTCAGAAGAGCCCTGCTGGGTCAGGCCAGGGAGGGTCCCTCCAGTCCAGCCTCCCGTCTCACCCAGGGGCCAGCCAGTTCCTCTGCAGGGCCAGCCACAGGGCAGAGAGGCCGAGGCCTTCCCCTGAGAAGACCCTCAGAAGAGCCCTGCTGGGTCAGACCAGGGAGGGTCCCTCCAGGCCAGCCTCCCGTCTCACCCAGGGGCCAGCCAGTTCCTCCGCAGGGCCAGCCACAGGGCAGGGAGGCCGAGGCCTTCCCCTGAGAAGACCCTCAGAAGAGCCCTGCTGGGCCAGACAAGTGAAGGTCCCTCCAGTCCAGCCTCCCGTCTCACCCAGGGGCCAGCCAGTTCCTCTGCAGGGCCAGCCACAGGGCAGAGAGGCCGAGGCCTTCCCCTGATAAGACCCTCAGAAGAGCCCTGCTGGGTCAGGCCAGGGAGGGTCCCTCCAGTCCAGCCTCCCGTCTCACCCAGGGGCCAGCCAGTTCCTCTGCAGGGCCAGCCACAGGGCAGAGAGGCCGAGGCCTTCCCCTGATAAGACCCTCAGAAGAGCCCTGCTGGGTCAGGCCAGGGAGGGTCCCTCCAGTCCAGCCTCCCGTCTCACCCAGGGGCCAGCCAGTTCCTCTGCAGGGCCAGCCACAGGGCAGAGAGGCCGAGGCCTTCCCCTGATAAGACCCTCAGAAGAGCCCTGCTGGGTCAGGCCAGGGAGGGTCCCTCCAGTCCAGCCTCCCATCTCACCCAGGGGCCAGCCAGTTCCTCTGCAGGGCCAGCCACAGGGCAGAGAGGCCGAGGCCTTCCCCTGAGAAGACCCTCAGAAGAGCCCTGCTGGGTCAGACCAGGGAAGGTCCCTCCAGTCCAGCCTCCCATCTCACCCAGGGGCCAGCCAGTTCCTCTGCAGGGCCAGCCACAGGGCAGAGAGGCCGAGGCCTTCCCCTGATAAGACCCTCAGAAGAGCCCTGCTGGGTCAGGCCAGGGAGGGTCCCTCCAGTCCAGCCTCCCGTCTCACCCAGGGGCCAGCCAGTTCCTCTGCAGGGCCAGCCACAGGGCAGGGAGGCCGAGGCCTTCCCCTGAGAAGACCCTCAGAAGAGCCCTGCTGGGTCAGACCAGGGAGGGTCCCTCCTGTCCAGCTCCCGTCTCACCCAGGGGCCAGCCAGTTCCTCTGCAGGGCCAGCCACAGGGCAGAGAGGCCGAGGCCTTCCCCTGAGAAGACCCTCAGAAGAGCCCTGCTGGGTCAGACCAGGGAGGGTCCCTCCAGGCCAGCCTCCCGTCTCACCCAGGGGCCAGCCAGTTCCTCCGCAGGGCCAGCCACAGGGCAGAGAGGCCGAGGCCTTCCCCTGAGAAGAACCCTTTTTTTTTAAGCCAGCTCACTGGAGGTAAATCCCTAGGATTTATCTAAGTCCTGCATTTATCAGCGCAGATCTTGTTTCCTGGGAAAAAAGGACTTTAAACCAGACTGTAAACGTGCACTGAGAATTGACAAGCAGCATTTGCTGCCCGGAGATCTAAAATGGGAACGATAAACAGATGACGTGGGCATGGAAAATATTTCCGCCCCCAAACCCCCCTGAAAACATTCGGATCTGGATCACTTGCACATCAAGCTCTGCAGCAGTAGCTTCTCCCCCTCCTTTGATTTTTTTTTCTTTTGATGCGTAGCCAGAAGGCATCTTCTGCGTCACCCGAAAACTTGCCCCCAAAAGCATTTTTTTTTTACAGCCACCGTTTCACTTTTGTCCTAATGGGGGCGCCTGCCTGCCTGGCTTCGGGCTTTCTAGGGGCATCGGACTCCGGAGGGGTTGGGACTCAGTGGCAGAGCCTCTCCCTTGGTGTGCGGAAAGACCCGGGTTCAATCCCCGGCGTCCCCAGCAAAAAAGGACCGGGCGGGAGATGACGTGAAAGATCCCCGGCCTGAAAACCAGGAATGCAGCTGCCGGTCAGAGCAGGCAACGTCGATTTACTCAAATTATCCTGGGCAGTGCAGGCTTAGGCCTGGAGATCTCCTTGAACAGCAGCTGAACCCTAGACGAGAGCAATTTCCCTGGAGAAAAATGGCTGGAGAGCTGGGTTTGATTCCCTACTCTTCCACATGCAGCCTACTGGGTGACCTTGGGCTAGGCATAGTCCTGACAGTGCTATTCTCACAGAGCAGTTCTCTTAGTGCTCTCTCGGCCCCACCTACCTCACAGGGTGTCTGTTGTGGGGAGAGGAAAGGAAGGTGATTATAAGCCATTCTGAGACTCCTTTAGGGAGTGAAAAGCAGGGTACAAAAATCAACTCCCTATTGAGATCCATCTCACGAACCCCGCTCCCCCAATCTCCAGGTATTTCCCAACCCAGAGCTGGCAACCCTAGAAGAGAGCGACAGAAATAAATAAGAAGACAGGAGCCAAACGATGGCCAACAGCGCCACCTGTAGGACAGCAGTGCTAGACCATCTGACACTTTGAAGAACAAGAGACTGGCTTTATTTTTCTCCCCCGCCCCCTTTTTGGTATCATACTTCCCCTTTTGGAGTGTTTTCTCTACCAATAGTTTCAAGGTAACCATGCCCCGCCCCTGGTCGTAAAATCACAGCTTGGAAAATATTGACCAAAAAAACTGTATTAACCTTCAGAGAACCTTCTACTTAAAAGTAACATTTGAGCACCAAAAAAACGGGCAGTTCAGCTGATAACATGTATGTACAGGATACATCCCAAAAAACCTTAAAATGCTTATTTATAATGGAATCTATACAAAAAAGAAAAAGTTAAAAACCTTGTTCCTATATACAATTTTTCTCCATATGTTTTTTTTTTTAAAAAGCACTGTTCTTCATTACCAAAATGTACAAGAGGATTGTTTTTCTTCTTTCTTTCTTCCTTTCCTTTTTAAATCCATTTGCTTTAACCCGCCGAAACACCCCACCCCTCTCCACCCCTTATCTATTGCTTGTGCAAGTCAAAATAAGGCAGAGAAGGGACACCTGACAAATGAAATCAAACCAACCTGTAAAAAGATCAGCAAATGTCAACTTTTAAAGTCCCCCAACGGACACAATTTGATTATAAAAAGAAAAAGGGGAAAACAAGAATTCCACGGCTCAACCTGTATTCCGAGTCAGACGCAAACTCTCCGTTCCTTGGGCTTCCGGCGATCCGTGTTGAGGAACCTTTTTCGCTTTCCTCTGCAGCTTAAGAGGTGAAAACCGTTAGTCTGGATGACCCATGGTTACTGGCCTGCTTGACAGGATCCGAACCCTTGGCTGGGCCCTCCGCCGGTTACTTTTCAATAAATAAGAAGCAGGGGCAAGGTGAGGCAGGCGGGGCATTTTCACCTGTGTGTGGCAGACAGGAAAAAAAACACGCTTCTTGGGAGGAGCAAAAACCCACCGCCCCAAAATTCTGCTCTGTTCCCACCACTCGCCAACACTGTCATTAGAAAGACAAACCAACGGAAAGAAACAAAGACCAATTCTTGCTCCTGCTCGCTTAAAAACAAAAGCAAACGCAGAAGCCTCCGGGTTGGAATTTCGTTCGGCGATTTCTCGGCCCTGCGAAGGACTGTTTTTTCGGAGACCTGGCACGCCGTGTAAGAAACCCCCCAAAAAAGCTCTTTGTGTTGGAGCTTCTGCCTGTTGCTCACGCAGGGAGTCTCTCCGGTAATTTTATGTCTTTCGCTTTGAAGAGGCCGTAGTAGGTGATCTGATGACCCACCCCCCAAAAAAAGAAAGGGAGAAAGAGGGAGGGAGGGAAAAGGAAGGGAGGAAGGAAGGAAGAGGGTAGGGGGAAGGAAGAAAAGAAGGAAGGAAAAAGGGGAGTAAGGAAAGGGGAGAAGGAAGGAAGGAAGGAAGGAAGGAAGGAAGGAAGGAAGGAAGGAAGGAAGGAAGGAAGGAAGAGGGTAGGGGGAAGGAAGGAAAGAAGGAAGGAAGGAAGGAAGGAAGGAAGGAAGGAAGAGGGTAGGGGGAAGGAAGGAAGGAAGGAAGGAAGGAAGAGGGTAGGGGAAGGAAGGAAGGAAGGAAGGAAGGAAGGAAGGAAGGAAGGAAGGAAGGAAGGAAGGAAGGAAGGAAGGAAGAGGGTAGGGGGAAGGAAGGAAGGAAGGAAGGAAGGAAGGAAGGAAGGAAGGAAGGAAGAGGGTAGGGGAAGGAAGGAAGGAAGGAAGGAAGGAAGGAAGGAAGGAAGGAAGGAAGGAAGGAAGGAAGGAAGGGGGTAGGGGGAAGTAACGAAGGAAGGAAGAATTGACAAGGAAACAACCCCCAGGCCCCATCCTCGCTCAGCTGCTTAAAGTAACACATCCGGCTGCCATAAACCTCAACTCTGGCCCGGCGGGCTCCGCCTCACCCCGTTTCATGATCCAGCCTCGCCAATACTGTCAAATTAACACTCCCCGGGTGCAGAGGATCTGAGCTCGACGCATCCTCCGGGTGGACACAAAGTGCTTTGCGAGAACACAAGGACGGCGAGGATGCCGCCGGCCCAAGCTGCGTTCTTCCTGCGTGTATAAAGTGCGTGCTGGTGGGTCCCGCCCCCCCGGGGGGGGCGGTGCTAGGACTGTTCCGAGCTTGGCATGGGGCTGGGTTCGGCGCCTTCCTCGTTGCCGCTGTCGACGTCCTGCTCCATGACGGTCTCCTCCTCGTCCAGACGCTGGCTGGTGAAGTTGTTCAGTTCCAGGAGGCCGCTGGGCTCTACCACCACGTTGGAGGTGGAATGGCAGGCCACGGAATACTGGGGGATTGTCTGGGAAAACGAGAAGGGGACACCACGGGTGAGTAAAGCAGCCTTTCTAGACTTTTGTTTTACCGTCGAGAAGCCTCCGGAACATCCTGCAGGCGTCGAGACACCCCGGAAGTGGAGCAATCAGGCAGAAGATGGTTGGGAAGCATCGCTGTGGACACGCCCACAAGGACCATCATTGGCCGTTTTGGGGAGGGTGGGTGGGTCTTTGTGATTACGTATGGTCGTTTCGCCGGATGCATTTTTAACAAATTTAAAATATACATGCAAGGTTAATTAACTCCCACCCATTTGGGAAACCTTTCTAGGGCCCTCGAGATACCCCAGGGTTTCACGACACCCTGGTTGAGAAAGCCTGGGGTAGAGGGATAACTGTGCAAGATGAGGTTATCCTCACTAGGCAAGAGAATGCTGGGGGAAAATGGGAAGGCCAAAGGAAAAGAAGAAGACCCAACGTAAGATATTGTTAGAATCATAGAATCCTAGAGTTGGAAGGGGCCATACAGGCCATCGAGTCCAACCCCCTGCTCAATGCAGGATCAGCCCAAAGCGTCCTAAAGCTGTTGTTGTTAGGTGCGAAGTCGTGTCCGACCCATCGCGACCCCATGGACAATGATTCTCCAGGCCTTCCTGTCCTCTACCATTCCCCGGAGTCCATTTAAGTTCACATTTAAGTTCACATCACGTAAGATGGATGGACTCAAATGATGGATGGAGAAACAGTATAGTGCAGGGTTAAAACCGGCTGCTCTAATCTGGAGAGCTGGGTTTGATTCCCTACTCTTCCACATGCAGCCTGCTGGGTGACCTTGGGCTAGTCATAGTCCTGACAGTGCTATTCTCACAGAGCAGTTCTCTTAGTGCTCTCTCGGCCCCACCTACCTCACTGGATGTCTGTTGTGGGAGAGGAAGGTGATTATAAACCGTTTTGAGACTCCTTTAGGGAGTGAAAGCAGGATACAAAAACTCCTCTTCTTCTACTTCCCTGAGCAGATGCTTTTGGGGGCCAGAGGTCACTTGACCATCAGTGGGTTGTCGCCACCAACTTGGCAGGGAAGAGTCTTTCATCACCAGTGTGGGAGCGGCCAGGGAATTCCTAATACGAATTTTATTCATTTTAGAAGAAGAAGAAGAAGAGTTGGTTCTTATATGCCGCTTTTCCCTACCCGAAGGAGGCTCAAAGCGGCTTACAGTCGCCTTCCCATTCCTCTTTACTGCATTTATACCCCACTTTTCTCCCTAGTGGGGAGCCTCCCTTGTTCTCTTCTCCATTTTAGCTTCACAACAACCTTGCAAGACGGTTAGGCAGAGACAGCACGACTGGCCCAAGATCACTGCTGAGCATGCTTTTCAGGCAGAGTGGGGATTAGGGGTGAACATTCGGCTAATCAAAGCTGAAAAAACAGCTGAAAAATACCCGATTGGCATTTTTTGGGTATTATTCCAGCCGGTTTATTTTTCTGCTATCTGAAATAACTAAACCTGAAAAATCCCAACCGCCAGTTAGATATAGCTGAAGTGCATTTAAAGGGCTATCAGTCCCTTTAAATGCCTTCAGAGTGAGAAGGCATTTAAAGGGACTGAGAGCCCTTTAAATGCTTTCAGAGTTTACTCACCACGGACAACCTGGGTAAGACTCTCTCTTACTACATTGACGCAGTGCTATTTTTAAGCAATCCTAAAGGAGGATTCACAAGTGTGCTGACCTCTTACATGTTTTTTTTTTTAAGTTCAGAGAATCGGATGGTCACCTCAGGTGTATGTGAAAACATCAAATATTGAAAATCCGTATCTTTGACTTTTTCTTTTTTCAATTTTTAATGTCAAATGAGAAAGATCTGGACCAACTGGAATTATTGGGGTTTTTTTAAGTTTTGAAAATATCTGAAAAATAACGGCGATATTGTGATGCAACATTGGAGCAAAATGAAGAGGAGACGGTACGGCTGGTGCGGTGAGGCTGTTGGAATGAAGGACACCCTACCGCTCTCACCCCCACCCCCCTGCCCCCTTCCGGAATACCTTTTCATTGCTCACCTGAATTAAGATCTCCGTGGGGATCTCCTCGGCTTTCTTCGGGGCAATGTTCTGGATGTGGATGAACTGGCTAGCCGTGGGTGGCGCCGACGCCCCCTGCTTCCTTTCCAATACCGTGGGAGGGGCCGGCGTGGAGTCCAGGCGCTTGGGCGGCTGCAAGACGGACGTGGCCACGGCGGTGCCCGATCCGACCGTGGCCACCCGCAGCACCGAGGTGGGCGCAGAGTCTGCTTCGCCGGTGGGGTTGCCCGAGGGGGTGGCCTTGCTGCCGAGGGGGTCCGCCCCTGTCCGGTCGGCGCTTGGGTCGATCTGGGCTTCCAGCATGGACATTTTCAAGATGTCCGCTACCGCAGTCTTCGTGGGCACCTGGGCGGGAAAGAGGCTTGGGAGGGGCGGGGCTGGCTTAGGCACCGGACCGACTGAAGCCACCTTGGACACGGTAGGAGGCTGATGGCCTTCAAAGGTGATCTTGGTCACGGAGGAGCCTTGGGATATGATGGGCTGGTGCACCTGAGAAACAAATGAGGTTTGAGCAGGTTACGGGCAGGCTGGTGCTCCCTTCTCTCTCTTAAAAAAGAATCTTAGATCATCAAAATTCTTTTTGTTGTCGTCGTTTTAAGGAAAAGAAGCAAAGCCACCAGCAAAACGCTCTACAGAGAAGGGGGTCCGGAAATTAAAAGAGATTAAAAAAGAAACTTTTTCCCGGGGGTTTTGCAATAATCTTAGAGCAAGAAAGTAATTTCACGATAGGACGTTACTTTGAACGGACGGTCAAGCGCATTTGGTTTTTGTCGCCACGGAATTTGAAAATTCAACGGATGCCTTTGATTCATTTCTTTTTCTTATCAACACTTTTCCGCCCCTGAACTTTTATCCTTTGAAAAATTGTTTTAAAAAATTCAATCTATCTGTTCCACTTAATATTTCTGGTAAGGGCTTGGAGGAGGAGCTTAACACCCACTCAGGGCAGCTGTCCCGCCCCTGAGGGCCTCCTCCTCCAACCGGCTTGCCTGTCTGTCCGGCGGCCAGCCAATCACCTTCTGTCCCCCACCCTGGACCATCCCCTCCTCCTTCCACTTCCCTCGGAGGCTGCAGATCCCTGTCGTGTGAGAGGTGCCCTTGCTGGTGAGCTCCCTGAGAAGGCGCCTCCCCCCCAGACAACTGAGCCACTTGGCGGCAGACTCAGCTGCGGATACACCACCCTGACAGCTGCCTGTAGCCTTATATAAATATATCTAGGAAGAAAAAAGAAATTGAGGATTATAAACATAGAACCAGCCAAAAATGGGGGCCAGAGAATGCCTAGGAAGGCACTGGGGTGAAAAGTAGAGATCGCCCGATGGCTGCAGAGGAGAGGACACGCAATAATGGGTTTAAACTTCAAGTACAACGATATAGGCTAGATATCAGGAAAAAAAAATTCACAGTCAGAGTAGTTCAGCAGTGGAATAGGCTGCCTAAGGAGGTGGTGAGCTCCCCCTCACTGGCAGTCTTCAAGCAAAGGTTGGATACACACTTTTCTTGGATGCTTTAGGATGCTTTGGGCTGATCCTGCGTTGAGCAGGGGGTTGGACTAGATGGCCTGTGTGGCCCCTTCCAACTCTATGATTCAAGATGTCCATTTCCGCAGTAAAAAATCCCAGCAGCCCTGTTTTCCTTTGGGATTTACATCCCCCAATCGCTCCCTCTCTTCACCCCCACACCCTTTTAAAGCTCATCGCATTTAGGGGCAAAAGTGTCCCCCCCTCTTTTTTTAAAACACACTTATTTGGAGGTGAACGTCCAATTTTGTTCCTTAATTTGTCTGCCCTCCCCAGGAAAATGAGATTTGCTTCCTCCAGGACAGAAGCGACTAAGCCGAGGGTGACGTGTACTACATAGGAGGACGTACAATGGAGATCCTTAGACCACCGCCGGGGGCTTCCTCTTTAATTCCATTAGAATTTTTTTGAGGTTATTACGGGGACGAAAATGAATTACTTTATACCTACAAAACAGAAAGGAAGAAAAAAAAAGTCAAGCGGTACAGAGCAGCAAGGAGGAAGAGGAGATACAAGACGAATACCTCCTGCAGAAGCACAGTTGAGAATTGCAACACAAGCTGCTGTGAGCCAAGATCCACGGAGAGCTTCTGTCCCGACATTTTGATAATGCAAAAGAAGAAAGTCATGCCATGGGCAGGACTGTTCAGTGGGCATGAAGGAGAGTTTTTCCTCTGGCTCGCCGAGTATTGGAATTTTGATTAACAGCTTCCTGCAGCCTTTCTCAACTTTTTTTTTCAGCCATCGGGCAGAATTCGGGTCCCCTCTCCGTCCTCACCCCTCCTGGCCCATCACTGGCCAGCTTGCAGCTGGGTCTGCGTGACCATATATGATCCTATCACCCGAGAAACGTTGGACAAATTCTAAAAATATATTAGAATTTTAACTCATTCGGGAAACCCTTCCGGAGCGTCATGAAACCCTGCTTGAGAAAGCCTGGCTGAATGCATTATTGCTTATATATATGTACACAAACGGCGTTTTTTGTTGTGATCTTTATCGTGTGCTCCTGTCGTTTGAGAATTGCAGCAGAGTGCATTCGCTTCACGCCCCCCCCCCCCCCCCGCTCCCCAGCAATTACCTGGCTGGCCGGCTGCTTCTCCGGGGCGGGCGGCAGCTGCGGCTGGGGCTGGACGTAGATCTTCTGAGCGGTGGGGGCCTGCTGCAGCTTGGGCAGCTGCTGGGTGGTCTTCACGGCCAGGACTTGCACGACCGTCTGCTGGGGCTGGGCCACCAGGGTGGGCAGCTGCCTCTCGCGGACGAGGGCGTGGTGCGAGGCGGGCTGGGCGTCCGCCAGCTTGGGCTGGGCCGGGTCCGGCGCCTGGAGGGGAGCCAGCTTCTGGTGGCGGACGGAGAGCTGGGGCATCTGGGGCAGCTTGTGGGGCAGCGCCTCGGCCTGCAGGTGGATGGTCTGCTTCTGCTGGGCCTGGAAACACTGCAGGGTCTTGACCTGCAGCTGGGCCTGCTCCAGCGGGGGCTGGCTCAGCTTCGGCGGCTTCTGGGGGGTGAGGGCGGAGCGGTAGAAGAGCCCCGTCTGAGGGTCCAGCGTGTCCATCTCCTCCACTTCGCCCTCCTCGGTGCCCAGCGGCTCGCTGTGCTTCGTGAACGCCGTGTGGCTGCTCAGGGCCTGGAGAGGGGAAATGAAACAGGTGAGTGGCGGGAGCGGGAAGTGGGAAGCAGCACGCTCTCGAACTGAGACGGGAGTATCAGGCACAGCCGGAGTGGAAAGCGGTAAACAGGAATGGGATTTTCGTCAGCTACTCCGTACCCTCTTGGAATAAGTTCTGTAGGACAGCAGGCAGGTTAAAAACAGAAGGCAAGTCATGTTAGAACAGGCTAGTGGCCCCTGCAGTCAAACACTCTGGGCCAAACTCCGAGGGCCATCAAGAAAGTCCACTGGTAGCGCCAGAACTCCAGAAGCCTTCCCAATGGGGCCCTGCCAAGCACCAAAAACACAGAGCACGACTGCCCCAGATATATAAGAACGGAAGAGAAGCCATGTTGGATCAAGGCCACTGGGCCCTCCAATGCAATGCTCTGAGCCACACAATGGCCAAAGCCCAGGGGCCGACACGGGGACCACTAGTGAGACTCCGGAAGCCCTCCCACTGTGGCCCCGCAAACACGAAGGAGACGGAGCATCACTGCCCCAGACAGAATGTTCCAGGCTTCTGATTGGCTACGTACATTTCCTAAAAAATTCCTTTGCAAGAGCTGCCACCTGAGATCTTCATGGTGTGACTGAAGAAAAGCCACAGCGGCCAATTTGTGGCAAGCTCCGCCTCCCGACGCCGCCATTTTGTGGCCGCCCCCCACTGAGCCCCAACAAACCCACTTTGCAGGATCAACAAGTTTGGGGCCCCCTGTGCTACTGTCATTTCCTTCGAGAGGCCTTCCCCGTGATTAATGGTAGCGGCCGCCCTCCCCTAGGCCCCCCCGCCCCTCCCCCTGAGCATGGCGATGTCTAGGCGACAGCGACCCGCTGACCTGCTGCATGATGTGCGTGATGGCACCTGTGGAGGATGCCGGGATGGACTTCACCACGACGGACGTCTGCGTGGCTGTCTGCGACTGAGCCACGTGCTGCAGGAGGGTCCGCTGGGGCTGGGAGGACGGCTGGTGGGGCTGGGACCGGTGGCTCACTGGAAATTGGGGAGGAGTCGGGAGAAAAGGGGGGGGAAGGTCAGCTGTGGCTTCTCCAAACCCTGCTGCGAAGCCCCCTGTCCGTAAGGCGGAGCGTGGAACGGAGAGATCCGCCCCGATCGATAGGAGGAGAAGATGTGGGATGTGAGTGTCCTGCCTAGTGCAGGGGGTTGGACTAGATGACCCAGGAGGTCCCTTCCAACTCTAGGATTCTATGAAGACACCAAGGCCCCAAACTGGTTGCAACCGGCCGGAGACTGGGGGAGGGAGCCACTGAACGTGCTGGGATATTTATCGTCAGCGTGATTCGATGGAGCAGCAGGAGAGTATAGTGGTTACAGCTAGGGTTGCCAGCTCCAGGTTGGGAAACTTTGAGGGTCTCTGCTGAAGAGGGCAGGGCATTGGAAGGGGCGGGACTTCAATGCCCATAGACTCCTCCTTCCAAAGCAGCCATTTTCTCCGGGGGAACTGATCTCTATCGCAGGGGGAGTCCAAGTGACCACCTTTCCGATACTTCAAGAGAGCCACCCTGTCGCCTCTCAGCCCCCTCTTCTCCTGGCTGAACCTTCCCAGGTCCCTCAGCCTTTCCTCCTAGGGCTCAGTCCCCAGGCCCCGGATCTTCCTCGTCACTCTCCTCTGCCCCCTCTCCGTTTTGTCCACGTCCTTTTGGAAGTGATTTAAGCAAATCGCCAGACAGGCCTGCTTGAAAAGAACACGAAGGAGCTACAGGACGCTTACCGGTGGTGATATATTCGGCCACGAGTTCGGATTCCACGACCGCGATGGAGGGGCTTTCCGGAGAATGGCGCTTCTCCTGGGCCATCTGGATGGGGACGGCCATCTGGCTCAGGTCGATGGTCGGCTGCCGCGGCTTAGAGTCCAGCTTCTCCTTCACTGCAAAGGAAAGCGAAAGGAAACAATCCCACCAAGTCCAAAATGAAAGAGGGGCCCATAATAATTTGACCTCTGCGGCGTAATTTACGAGGCCAGTGCGCCTCCTGTCTTCCAAGGAGCTTGATAATGTGAGAGGATTTGACCCTTTACAACCATGCCTGCGAGGTAGGCCAGGTTGAGAAAGAATGAAAGGTCACCTATGCTTGTTTCCTGGCTGAACAGGGAGCTGGAACTTGGGCATATGCAAGTGCTGGTTTCTAAATGCGTATTCCATGTTTAATTAGAAGAAATGCAATGAAGCTGATGGGCAGTAGGAACATACAAAAGGAAATACCACTTTACACAGGGAGTGATTAAAATGGGGAATGTGCTGCCAGAGGATGTAGTGATGAGCACAGGAATAAGCAGCTTTCTGCGCCTTCTAACGAGGGCCTCTTGGACTGCTAGGCTGGGCCTGCTAACGAGGGCCTCCCAGGCCAGGCCTGCTAAGGAGCTCTGTCCCGGCCCTGCTAAGGAGCTGCCCAGCCCCCACCCGCCCCATTTGATCCACCTGCGAGCTGTGGCCCAAAGCCACCTTAAGGGGGCCCTTTCAAGGCCGGTTCTTTTGGAACGGGCTTTGAAGTTAGTATCTGAAATATTTGTAAAATTCTTTATTTCTGTAACTCTTTGTAACTTTTCTGAACTATTGCTAAAAAAAATTATTTTAATTACAAAACCCCCGCAAACCCTAAATTTTTATTCAAGACGCAAGCTTTTGTGCGCATGGGCGTCCTGATGGCTACGGCATACCTGACCACGTGTGCATGCGCACGTAAGCTGATGCCTCGAATAAAACTGTGTTTGGTCTTAAAGGTGCCGGTGGATTCTGACTTTGTCCCAACAGCCGTCGGTTTACCTGAGGCAGGCAAAAGCAGGGGACCCAAACCATGACTGGCACACCTGTGGTCTGCTGGAGCTCCAAGAGGGCTTTTATCGTCGACGTGGCCGACTGGGATTCCCCGGAGACGTCTTGGTAGATAATGGTGGGGCTGGAGTCCACGGCAATTTCGTGCTCGGACCAGTCCTGGCTCCGGGAGGCGATGACGTGGACCACCGGCTGGGAATCTGAGACACGGGAGAAAGAAGGAGAGGCTTCCGGCATCGGCCACGCGATTCCTTCGGCCGGCTGCGGGCTCGGCCTTCCGGATTTCAAGCTCGAGACAGACAGGGAGGCCGGAAAGGAAAAAGAGCCCTGCCTGAGAGATCAAGCCGGAAGTCTGAAAGCTGAGCTAATGGAGAATTGAAATGAAACGCAATCATTTATTAGCTAGTGCAAAGAAGCGGGGCGGAAAAATGGCGACCAAAACACCGTCGAAAGCAGAAATCCGCGTATACGACAACCTATGAAATGTTGAATGCACAATTCGCAAAGATGACATCGATGGCTACATGTAGCATGACCAGTGATCTAATGTGTTCTTCGGTGGCCACAGCGTGGCTCTCTCTCCAGATGGCTGTGGACTACAATTCCCATAAGCCCCTGCCAGCTGGCAGGGGCTCATGGGAATTGTAGTCCACGGCCATCTGGAGAGCCACGCTTTGGTCACCCCTGCGAATAGACACACACAGACCCTTTTCAAACTTTCAAGATTTGATAAAAAGCCAGAAGCAAACGAAACCAATAGGCAAAAAGTGGCATCTTCTTGAGATTTATTAAATGCAGTCCTGGATTGTTTAAATAATTTTGCAACCGTAAGAAGCCAGGCAGGTAGTGCTTAAATCATTAAAAGCGAAGGCCCAAATAATTCCATGTAGTGCAATTCTCAGGGAATACGGAGCCCACAGTCAGAAATCAAGGTGGCCAAGAAAAATAACCCACCCTAGGCCGCAGTTGAAGTCTCAGGGCTTGTTCTCATGCGTGTAGCCAAAAAATACTGTTTTTAATGATATTTCTGTGGGTATATTTTAATCCGATTTATTTGCACTAGGTAACAAACAGAAGGCCTGGTTCTTATACCCTACTAAAAACGCCTTACGGTAGCCTTCCTGGGAAGGTAGGTGAGGCGGAGAGAGCTCTGAGAGAATGGAGACTGGCCAGCAGCAGTCAGGATGCCAATCCCCAGGTGGGGCCTGGGGATTCCCCGGAATTATAGCTCATCTCCAGATGACAGAGATCAGTTCCCAGGGAGAAAATAGCTACTTTGGACAAGGGACTCTATAGCATTGTGCTCCACTGAGGTCCCTTACTGCCCCAAAGTCCCGCCCACTCCCAGCTCCACCCCCAAAGTCTCCAGGTATTTCACAACCCAGAGCTGGCAACCCTAGCCAGCAGACCTCATGTGTCTTAAAGTGACTTACAATTGCCTTCCGAGCCTTTCCCCACAGGAGATACCCTGTGAGGTAGGTGGGGCTGAGAGAGCTCTGAGAAAACTGTGACTGGCCCAAGGTCACCCTGCGTGCCTCATGTTATCTCAGGGAGGCTGACAATCACCTTCCCTTCCTCTCCCCATGGCGGGCTCCCTGTGGCCCCAAATAACTCTACAGGCCTTGTGAGCCTCAAAGTGGCTGACGATCGCCTGCCCTTCCTCTCCCCACATCAACCTGTGAAATAGGTAGGGCTGAGAGAGCCCTGGGAGAACTGTAACTGGAGAACTGTAACTGGCTGAAGGTCACTCAGCAGGCTTCATGTGCCTCAAAGCGGCTTCCAATCGCCTGCCCTTCCTCTCCCCACAACAGACACTCTGTGAGACAGGTGGGGCTGAGAGCTCCGAGAGAACTGTGACTGGCCCATGGTCACGCAGCAGGCCTTGTGCGGCTGAAAGTGGCTTACAATCACCGTCCCTTCTTCCCACAGAAACCTTGTGCGGTAAGTGGGCCTAAGAGAGCTCTGGGAGACCTGTAACTCGTCCAAGGTCACCCATCTGGTTGCATGTGGAGGAGTGGGGAATCCAACCCGGTTCTACAGGTTAAAGTCTGCCGCTCTTTAACCACTACAACAGGGGTAGTCAAGCCTGCGGCCCTCCAGATGTTCATGGACTACAATTCCCATGAGCCCCTGCCAGCGAACGCTGGCAGGGGCTCATGGGAATAGTAGTCCATGAACATCTGGAGGACCACAGGTTGACTACCGCTGCATTACACCACGGAGATGGGGAAGACTAGGCCGGGAGAGGTGGTCCTGGAGGGTCCCAGGTTGTTGGCAACACACAGGTTGGTGCGAACACACACGGCCTGACCCGGAATAAGCATGTGCATCGCTCCTCCCGTTTGGATCATACTCACGCCACGCTTGCTCTCTGGGGGTAGCAGTGAGTGTGTTCCTCAAACACTTACGGCCTAATAGGAGACAAAGATGACACAGATGGGAAGAGGACACCTCTGGAAGGACAAGGCTACACTCCAGGGTCCCCACCCATTCTGAGCCTTGGGAATCATGACACAGAGGGGCAGGGAGAGGAAGGCGCTGGACGAGATGGACCCTTGCTCTGACCCAGCAGGGCTTATCAGGGGAAGGCCTCGGCCTCTCTGCCCTGTGGCTGGCGCTGCAGAGGAACTGGCTGGCCCCTGGGTGAGACGGGAGGCTGGATTGGAGAGACCCTCCCTGGCCTGACCCAGCAGGGCTCTTCTGAGGGTCTTCTCAGGGGAAGGCCTCGGCCTCTCTGCCCTGTGGCTGGCCCTGCAGAGGAACTGGCTGGCCCCTGGGTGAGACGGGAGGCTGATCTGGAGGGACCCTCCCTGGTCTGACCCAGCAGGGCTCTTCTGAGGGTCTTCTCAGGGGAAGGCCTTGGCCTCTCTGCCCTGTGGCTGGCCCTGCAGAGGAACTGGCTGGCCCCTGGGTGAGACCGGAGGCTGGACTGGAGGTACCCTCCCTGGTCTGACCCAGCAGGGCTCTTCTGAGGGTCTTCTCAGGGGAAGGCCTCGGCCTCTCTGCCCTGTGGCTGGCCCTGCAGAGGAACTGGCTGGCCCCTGGGTGAGACGGGAGGCTGATCTGGAGGGACCCTCCCTGGTCTGACCCAGCAAGGCTCTTCTGAGGGTCTTCTCAGGGGAAGGCCTCGGCCTCTCTGCCCTGTGGCTGGCCCTGCAGAGGAACTGGCTGGCCCCTGGGTGAGATGGGAGGCTGGACTGGAGGGACCCTCCCTGGCCTGACCCAGCAGGCCTCTTCTGAGGGTCTTCTCAGGGGAAGGCCTCAGCCTCTTTGCCCTATTGTTGACCCTGCAGAGGGACTTGTTGGGCCCTGTGTGAGATTTCCAAGCCCCTTGGCCAAGATCCTTGTGCAGCAGGAGAAGCAGCTGCTGAACCAACGTTTTAAAAATCAGCAAAGCCCATGAGCTCTCCAAAGGTCACCCGGGAGACCCTCCTGGCTCTAAAAACGCTCTATGGGAGTCAGGAAAGGAGTCACTTCTCAGGGGAAGGCCTCGGCCTCTCTGCCCTGTGGCTGGCCCTGCAGAGGAACTGGCTGGCCCCTGGGTGAGACGGGAGGCTGATCTGGAGGGACCCTCCCTGGTCTGACCCAGCAGGGCTCTTCTGAGGGTCTTCTCAGGGGAAGGCCTCGGCCTCTCTGCCCTGTGGCTGGCCCTGCAGAGGAGTCAGGAAAGGAGTCAGGAAAGGAGTCACTTGTGTCACATCCCCTTTTATATACGGAGAGTCAGCGTGGTAAAGTGGTTTGGAAGGTTGAACTGGAACTGGGGGGAACCCCAGAGTCAAAGACACCCAAATCCCACTCTGTTGTAGTTTACCAATTGCTCTCATGATCGAGCTAGCCTACCTCACAGGGTTAGCGTGGGGACGAGAACAGAGAGGACTTCGGCATCATGCTATGAAAGGTGTATTCTTGTTACTTGGGGTATGGCTTGTTTAATATAGGCTGGGAGATCCCAAGATTGCTCAACAGCTGGGCAAGAGACATTTAGAGTTGGTTTTCCGCTGCCTGTCCCTGTGTCATAACCCTGGTCTTCTTGGAGGTGGTTTCCCATCCAAATACTGACTGGAACCTGCTTAACTTCTGGGATCTGATGGGGTCAAGGGCTGCCTGAGCTATCCAGGTCAGCTTTGTCATGAAGGAAAAAGAGAAAAGCTGTTTGTTTTTTTTATGCCCTTCTTTTTACTGCTTGAAGGAGTTTCAAAGTGGCCTTCCCTTCCCTCTTCCCGCCACAGACACCCTGCGAGGGAGGTGGGGCTGAGAGAGCTCTGAGAGAACTGTGATGGCCCCAAGGTCATCCAGCTGCCTGCGTGTGGAAGAGAAGGGGGCAATCAAACCCAGTTCTCATGGTTAGAGGCCGCCGCTCTTAAACACCGCTGGCAATCAAAGGTGTGACAAAAATTAAACAGAAATTTAAGAATTTAGAAGGAATTTAGAAGAAGGAGTTTAGAAGAAGAGTTGGTTCCTATATGCCGCTTTTCTCTACCCGAAGGAGTCTCAAAGCAGCTTCCAATCACCTTCCCTTCCTCTCCCCACAACAGACACCCTGTGAGGGAGGGGAGGCTGAGACAGCCCTGATATTACTGCTCGGTCAAAACAGAACCCTCCAACTCAACATTTCTGTTTAGATGTTAATGTAAGCAGCTTCCAATCTGGAGAGCCGGTTTTGATTACCTGCTCGTCCACATGCAGTTAGCTGGGTGGCCTTGGGCCAGTCACAGTCCTGTTAGACCTGTTCTCACACAGCAGTTCTGTCATGGCTCACCCTTCCCATAGGGTGTCTGTTGTGGGGTGAGGAAGGGAAGGCGATTGTGTGGTCCTTTAAGACTCCCTTGGGTAGTGAAAAGTAGATGTAATGTCTTTTTTATATAATGTCAAAATTGCTTGGGGGGGGCAAAAATGGGTAAACTACCAAAAATGGAACACAATACTTGAGGGTCAGAAGGTGAATTTCCTCCAGGCCACATTGGGCAGGGATTCTGGTTTTTTTGGGGGGAAGGGGGGTATCCTTTGGGCATGGAGCTGGGGTCACTGTGGGTAGGCAGGGAGTTGGGAATTTCCTACATGCTGCGGGGGGTTGGACTAGATGACCCTGGAGGTCCCTTCCAACGCTATGATTCTTTAACGGTAGGCACAGGCTAAATTATAACAGATAACGATGATAAAAACATTTCACAAACATGCAACAAAATTAAGAGACAGAAGAAGCTCTGGCGTAGAGCTGGGGTGCCACAACCAAGGCAGCCAGCAGGGGGCAGCGGTGCCAGATCTCACCTTGGGAGCCCTGCGAGGATTCCGTAGAGGAGGAGCTGCTGTCCGTGTAGGCCTGGGGCTCCTCCTTCACTTCCGGCAGCGCGGCGGCCCCGGCCTCCACCACCCGGGAGGCCTGCTGCAGGGTTTCGGTGACCAGCTGCCTAGTCTGCTCGCTCACCACCGTGGCCTGGAACGTCACCGGTTTCGGCTTGATCAGCACCTGAGAGGCGAGAGGAGAACCTCACGTCAGCAGCAGAGCATCAAGCTGAAAGGAATCCAATCCTGCTGGGTCAGACCAGGGAGGGTCCCTCCAGTCCAGCCTCCCATCTCACCCAGGGGCCAGCCAGTCCCTCTGCAGGGCCAGGCACAGGGCAGAGAGGCCGAGGCCTTCCCCTGAGAAGACCCTCAGAAGAGCCCTGCTGGGTCAGACCAGGGAGGGTCCCTCCAGTCCAGCCTCCCGTCTCACCCAGGGGCCAGCCAGTTACTCTGCAGGGCCAGCCACAGGGCAGAGAGGCCGAGGCCTTCCCCTGAGAAGACCCTCAGAAGAGCCCTGCTGGGTCAGGCCAGGGAGGGTCCCTCCAGTCCAGCCTCCCGTCTCACCCAGGGGCCAGCCAGTCCCTCTGCAGGGCCAGGCACAGGGCAGAGAGGCCGAGGCCTTCCCCTGAGAAGACCCTCAGAAGAGCCCTGCTGGGTCAGGCCAGGGAGGGTCCCTCCAGTCCAGCCTCCCGTCTCACCCAGGGGCCAGCCAGTTACTCTGCAGGGCCAGCCACAGGGCAGAGAGGCCGAGGCCTTCCCCTGAGAAGACCCTCAGAAGAGCCCTGCTGGGTCAGGCCAGGGAGGGTCCCTCCAGTCCAGCCTCCCGTCTCACCCAGGGGCCAGCCAGTTCCTCTGCAGGGCCAGCCACAGGGCAGAGAGGCCGAGGCCTTCCCCTGAGAAGACCCTCAGAAGAGCCCTGCTGGGTCAGACCAAAGAGGGTCCCTCCAGTCCAGCCTCCTGTCTCACCCAGGGGCCAGCCAGTTCCTCTGCAGGGCCAGCCACAGGGCAGAGAGGCCAAGGCCTTCCCCTGAGAAGACCCTCAGAAGAGCCCTGCTGGGTCAGGCCAGGGAGGGTCCCTCCAGTCCAGCCTCCCATCTCATACAGGGGCCAGCCAGTTCCTCTGCAGGGCCAGCCACAGGGCAGAGAGGCCGAGGCCTTCCCCTGAGAAGACCCTCAGAAGAGCCCTGCTGGGTCAGGCCAGGGCGGGTCCCTCCCGTCCAGCCTCCCGTCTCACCCAGGGGCCAGCCAGTTCCTCAGCAGGGCCAACAATAGCGCCGAGGGGCCAAGGCCTTCTCCTGATGTTGCCTCCTGGCTCTAGGATTCAGAGGATTAGTGCCTCTGAATATGGAGGTTCCCCTCAGTCACCATGGCTAGGAGCCACCAATAGACCTTATCCCTGCGTGAATCTGCCTAGTCTCCTTTGAAAGCCGTTTATTCCTGTGGCCATCACTACCTCCTCTCACAACTAATTCTACCTTTCAATGCCTCTCAGTGTAAGGGAGTGCCTCCTTTGGCCCCTCCCCAACGCACTGCCCACCAGCCTCACTGCATGCCCTGCATTCCGGGGGCGGGAGCACGATGCCTCCCTGTGAAGTCTCTCCACCCCATTCATATTTTTATACATCTTTTCTAACAGCCCCCCCCCCCCTCCCGGCCCAAAACCACGCGGCCTTTAAAGCAACGTCTTCGGCTCACCTGTGTCTTCCCTTGCTGGCCGTACACAATCTTGGTGGGGATGATTTTGGTGGCTGGCTGAACGGCGGACCCGATCCCTTTGGGCTGCGTGACGATCATCTTGGTGATGGGCCTGGTGGCCGTGATGATGGCGGGTTTGGCACCGGCTGGCACCGCCTGAATCGTCTTCTCTCCCTGCGGGCGAGACGGACAGGTGGCATCTGGGAGACGAAGCAGCTTTCTACCACGGCAGACCTGCTGGTCCCTTGAGGTCAGTCTTCTCTACCCAGACGGGCAGCTGTTCTCCAGGGTCTCAGGCCAAGGTCTTTCCCCTCCCCTCCTGCCTGGTCCTTTCAACTGGAGATGCCGCGGATAGAACCTGGGACCTTCTGCATGCCAAGCAGAGGCTCTGCCCCTGAGCCAGGGTCTCAGGCCAAGGTCTTTCCCATCCCATCCTGCCTGGTGTCTTCAACTGGAGATGCCAGGGATTGAACCGGGGACCTCCTGCATGCCAGGCAGATGCTCTACCACCAAGCCACAGCCTCTCTCCATGGCTGTCCAGGATCTCAGGGGAGGTCTTTCCCATCCCCTCCTGCCAGGTCCTTTTAACTGGAGATGCTGGGGATTGAACCTGGGACCTTCTGCCTGCCAAAAGCAGAGGCTCTGCCCCTGAGCCAGGGTCTCAGGCCAAGGTCTTTCCCATCCACACCTGCCTGGTCCTTTCAACTGGAGATGCCGGGGATTGAACCTGGGACCTCCTGCATGCCAGGCGGATGTTCTGCCACTGAGCCAGGGCCTCTCCCCTACTGTGAATCTACAGAGCTACTTTATAGTGAATCAGACCCTGGGTCCACCAAGCACCTATTCAGTCTGGCAGCTGTTCTCCAGCATCTCAGGTGGAGGTCTTTCCCCTCCCCTCCTGCCTGGTCCTTTCAACTGGAGATGCCGGGGATTGAACTTGGGACCTCCTGCATGCCAAGCCAGCCTTTTTCAACCTTTTGACCAGGAGGAGCTCCTGAAATAATGTGTTAGGCTTCAAGGAGCCCCATATGAGCCAGGGAAGCATGCCTGGCCTCAACCCAACCAGGGCCAGGGCCTTTTTGGTGGAATTTATTTATTTAGATTTCTATACCGCTCTTCCATACGGCTCCCAGAGAGCCCCCCCCCCCCTGCTGCTAAGAGATGTCAGCAATATAGCAGCCTATCAGCTATACTCTCTCTTTTCCTGTGTGGTTTTGTCTTATTGTATGGTTTTATATCCAGAATGGTTTTTAATGGGGCTTATTAGCTTTTTATGTGGGCTAATTGCAACCTGCCACAAGCCGGTTCTGGGAGCGGCAATTAATAAGTCCAATATATAGATAAACAATAAACAAACAAACAAGTTGTGTCAATTGGCCACACCTTTCTGCCATGCCCCCCCCCAAGAAGTGGCATGTCACTATTTGCCTTAATAGGCAGACTGGAGGAGGGCTGAGACGGGGGGGGGGGGGGGAGAGAGAGACAGAGGAGGCTGTTTAATGTGGGAGCAAGCATGCAGGCGCCACCCCCTCCCAGGCGCGCCTCCACATTTACCCCGGCATTCAGCAGCGTCGTGACGACGTTCTTGCCGGGTAGGCCTTGGATGGTGGTCCCTTTGCCGGTGGTCTTCTGCACGACGATCACGTTCGGCTTGGACGTCACGGGGATGGTGGTGATTTTGGTGGTTGTCCCTTGAAAGCGAAAGAAAGGGGGCCTAGGTGTTAAGACAGGGAACCCGTGCAGAAGAAGAAGAAGAAGAAGAGTTGGTTCTTATATTCCGCTTTTCTCTCCCCGAAGGAGTCTCAAAGCGGCTTACAATCACCTTCCCTTCCTCTCCCCACAACAGACCCCCTGTGGGGTGGGTGAGGCTGAGAGAGCACTGATATCACTGCTCAGTCAGAACAGTTTTATCAGAGCCATGGCGAGCCCAAGGTCACCCAGCTGGCTGCATGTGGGGGAGCGCAGAATCGAACCCGGCATGCCAGATTAGAAGTCTGCACTCCTAACCACTACACCAAACTGGCTGGTTGGGAAGCAGGGCTCTGGAATTGGCCAACCGGGGCCCCTCCCCTCCCCTCCCCACTCACTGGCTGCAGGAGGCAGACCCAGACAATAAATGCCTGCTGCAGCTCACCTTGTGCCACCCAGGGAAAACCTTTGCGCTGTGGTGACAGTGGCTGCCAATGTCAATGTTTGAAAATAACCTGCCTGGCCAAGCATACCTCCCACAGCCAATCGGAAGGCTCCCCGGGAAAAAGCCCCACTTGGCAAGGCGTGGGCTAGTGCCACGGTGCCCGCGGGCACCGCTTTGGGGACCCCTGTCCTAAGGAGGCGTCACGCAAAAGCACAGCACAGAGGGCGCTCTGTGCCAACGGTGTCGAAATCGGACTGCAATTTCTCGAGCCAGCGTGGTCTGGATACCTTTTTGTTGAAAGTAGGTCTTCATCAGGGAGTTGCCTTTAAAGAAAGGGAAAATAAAACAGCTTGGTCTACAAACAGTGAGAGTCACTAGGGTTCCTGCCGGTTTGCAGGTACTGGGGGGTGGGGGGTGGGGGTGGGAAGGGGGGCAGAGACACACTTGACACAACACGTGTTAAGAAAACGCATTCCTTTTACCAAGATGCTTTTCGACAGTACGGAAGGACAATGTCGTGTTTCTTTGGTGCCTGTGCAAATGTACCCTAGAACAAGCTCAGAATGTTGCACCCAGGGCCAACGCCGGCAGATTCTGCAGGCAGTTGCCAGGACCCATGGCTTTGGGGGAGGGGCACGGCAAGCGACCCCCCTCCTCACACATCTGCAATTGTACCCCCTTTCACCTCCTTTCCTACCTGGTCTCCCACAGGTATGTGCTGCCTGGATATTACCGGGGGCCATGGAAAGGGTGCTCCCAGCTCCACCCACCCCCCCTCCCGGCATCATCGGGGAAAGAGCATGCTGACTGCAACCGCAGGGACTGGGAGGCCGTTCAAATAGGCGAGGGGACTTCTGTGAACTCAGGCAGAGGGGGAGTGGGTGGGCAGAAGGGATTGTATCTGAGCTTGGCTCTTGTGGCCCTTTCTTGGATACCCAGAGAAACGCCAATTGCTGCTTTGGGATCGAAAGTTGAATTTCTTCCAGGCCAGGCTGGCCAGGGATTCTGGCGTTTTTTTTTGGGGGGGGGGGCATCACCTGGGCATGGATGGGCAGGTAGTTGTGACAGCACCTTACAAAGAGCCGTGGGCGGCTATGACCCGATGACAGCAGCTACGGTTCCAAAAGAGAAGTAGAGCAGGGGTAGTCAACCTGTGGTCCTCCAGATGTGCATGGACTACAATCCCCATGAGCCCCTGCCAGCAAACGCTGGCAGGGGCTCATGGGAATTGTAGTCCATGAACATCTGGAGGACCACAGGTTGACTACCCCTGTTTTAGAGAAGACTTAAAAAAAAAGTTTTTTGGGGAGAGGGAAATCTTCTGTCACCAGTTGGGCCAGGATCCTGGACATACGTTGGTCGCGGGAGAAATGTGCTGATTCTCCCTTCAGCTCATCTAGGGCTTTCTACAGCATGACTTGGGCACATATGGAGACATCATGGGGGTAGTTGAAATTAACATTAACATTATTATTATCAAATAACATTAGAGTCAGGGGGGCAGCCATGTCTGTATGAAGCAAGAGGGCAAATTTTGAGTCTGGTGGTACCTTTAAGGCCAACCAAGTTTAATTCCGGGAATAAACCCCTCCCACCCACCACCTACCCCGTTGTCCCCTTTTCTGAGCTGACACGTCACAGACTCTGTGGCCTTTCCTCCTTGGGAAGAAGAAGGTTCTTAGATGACGCCCTTTTCTACCTGAAGGAGTCTCTAAGCGGCTTCCAGTCGCCTTCCCTTTCCTCTCCCCACAACAGACACCCTTTGAGGTGGGTGAGGCTGAGAGAACTCTGACAGAACTGCTCTGCAAGAACAGCTCTATCAGTGCCGTGGTAAGCCCAAGGTCACCCAGACGGCTGCATGTGGAGGGGTGGGAAATCGAACCCAGCTCGCCAGATTAGAAGTCGGAGCTCCTGACCACTACACCAAGCTGGCTCTCTAAGGTGCTCCAACCCCCTAACCCTCTTGGATGCTGTCCTCTGCACTATCTCCATCGGTTCAGTGCTCATGGGATGGAACACTAGATTTCCAGATTGGTTTTAGAGCACACACTCTGTTCACGGGGAACTGAATGCTCCATTCAGCCGGACTGAACCAAGAACGTGACCCAGTCAACCACAACTGAATGCTCCATTTCAGCCATCCCGCAGCCACTGGGAGGGCATCAAGGGTAGTCTGAGCCTATTTCTGGGTTCAGCAGTTGCTGCTGGCAGAGCTGGTTTTAAGCAGATCAGACCGTTTCCCACAGATGAAAAGGCTCACGGGTGGCGAAGGAGAACGAGGTCTGTATTCTATGTTGGCAAGCTGACCTGCTTCTGATTATGCCCCACCCCCTACCCCGCAATAGTTGTTAGATCTAACATGCAGAATTTGCTTAGGACCCCCGATCCCAAAGAAATCAGCTTGACCCCAACCAGGGCATGGTGGAACATGTTTGCTGGCAGGGGCTCCTGGGAATTATAGTCCATGGACATCTGGAGGGCCGCAGTTTGACTACCCCTGCTTTAAGGCAAGAGCAACCAAGCCTATGGATGGTTCAGGCCTCCGGAAACACCGAATTCCAGCCAGCCTCCTTGCCTAACGCCATCTAGCCAAGCAGACTGGTGAGCCGATGTCTCTATATACCTTCCTCTCTCCGCAGACAATATTCAGCACAGGGAAAACTGCAGAACTGGGCAAGCGCTGCGCTGTTTTACGTTTCGTGTAAAGATCGTATTTTGGCATTACAGCAGTCTTTCATATTATTACAACCTGCATACGTTTTTAGCTTGCTATTTCTCGCTGCTTTTATGTAAAAGGCCTTTGGCCATACACAACATCTGAATATCTGTCTGTCTGTCGGGCGAGACGTTGAAAATTAAAATATTTTTTCCTTTGCCTTGCTTTTTTCCTTTGCCTTAGTGCAGGGGTAGTCAACCTGTGGTCCTTCAGAAGTTCATGGACTACGATTCCCATGAGACCTTGCCAGCGTTTGCTGGCAGGGGCTCATGGGAATTGTAGTCCATGAATCTCTGGAGGACCACAGGTGGACTACCCCTGCCTTAGTGCTTCATGGATATTATTGCAGGGATTCTGACACTACTCTTATCCCACACAGCCCTTCATGCATGTGACTGCAGTGATTTTCACAACAATCATGCAAGGTAGGTCACTGCTCTTACCCTGCATAGAGAGAGGCTGATGCAAGCTCAGGGCTCTTGTCACGGTCTTTCGCCCCACCACTGTCTTGGCTCCCCCACCCCCCCCCCGCCCTGCTTGGACAATCTGGGTTTAATCCTGCACATTTATTCCGTTAACAGTAACGACAGCCTTCTCTGGCAGAAAACACGTCCCCCAGGCCAAAGGTGCTCTAAATCAGGGCTCCCTGACCTTTTCGAACGTGCAGGAGCCTTCAGAATTCTGAAACAGCACAATGGGCACAGCCAGAAAGTGGCTGCCAGTGGGGGCGGAGCCCATCCCAAAATGGCTGCGGCTGGAGGCGGAGCCAGACACAAAATTCTTGCGGCATCTTACTCTTAGTCATGCAGCGGGAATCCCGCTGTGATGGCAGCTGGGGACAAGCGGACATTTAAAAAAAAAAACTGCACAATCAAATCTCCAAAGGTCGATCTGAAACTTGGCTGGGATGAAGCCCCACCTGGTCCCACCCACTTCAAAAGCACTTGGCAGGCACCAGGAATGGTACTAGCGGGCACTCCTGCGCCCACGGGACGCACTCTGGTGGCCCCTGTTCTAAGAAGAAATGTGTCTTGGAACCAGGGGAAGCACCAATCCGTGAGAGCAGCCCCATCGCTGCTTCTGAATCCGCCAGCTCTCCAATCCCCTCCTTTCCTCCCCATCTAGCTAGACCGCCGGTGAGTTCCCAGGGAATATGGCCGCTCCTCTTCACAGCTGCCTTTCGAAGCCCGTCCGGCGCTCTCTGCCCGTACTTACCGGAAACGATGTTACTGCTGATCAGCTTCCCGCCGAGCGTGGCCAGCGATTTGGGGACGACGGTGATGATGCTGCCGCTGGTGGTCTTGACGTACGTGGCGGCCCCCGGTGTTCCAGTCAAGCGCGTCCCGAGGGAAGGGCTCACCGTTGGTCGGGTGTAAGTCGCTTGAGTCCCTAGGGCGAGGAAACAAAGGCGTGACCTTGAAATGGAACGCAGCAAGGCCTGGATGGCATCCCTGCAGGAAAGCAGCGGAGAACGGCCTGCGCCAGGGAGAACCCGCTTTTAAACGCAGGCGCATAACTCTGTGCAAACGGCAAGCTCCGAAGCAGTGAGACATTTTCCCCCTCCTCTGCTTCGTGCTTGAGAAGTCCCTCTCTCTCCGCTTCTTGTTAAGTGTATTCTTGAGCTGCAGGAAGCTTTTAATACAGGGGCTATACCAAAAAGTAAATGCCCACAATGCCCCCCCTCCACAGCAATTGGAAGTAGCATGGTCTAGTCCAGGGGTAGTCAAACTGCGGCCCTCCAGATGTCCATGGACTACAATTCCCAGGAGCCCCCTGCCAGCAAATGCTGGCAGGGGGCTCCTGGGAATTGTAGTTCATGGACATCTGGAGGGCCGCAGTTTGACTACCCCTGGTCTAGTCTACTGCTCCCTGACACCGTCCATGGGTATTGAGCCCTAAGGCAGGGGTGACCAAACGGTGGCTCTCAGATGCCTATGGACTACAATTCCCATGCAGGTCATAGGATCATAGAGCTGGAAGGGACCTCCTGGGTCATCTAGTCCAACCCCCTGCACTAGACAGGAAGCTATGTGGAGCAGCAGAAAACAGCCAGAGTCCAGAAGCACCTTCAAGACGGACTAAATTGGTGGCCGGGGTTGCTTTTGAGAGTCACCGTGACTCTGAAAACTTCTCCGCTGCCACCAATTCTGTTAGACTGGAAGGAGCTCCTGGACTCTGGCTCTTTTCTGCTGCTCCACGTAGCTTCCTGTCTCGCTCTGTCTCCATGGAAGATTTGGGGAGCATGGGCTTTTGAGTCCAAGCAGCAGACATGAGCCGGAACGGAAGTCACTACCTGACGAAGGGAAGCCTTGATCCTCAAAAGCTGATACCCTGAAATATTCGACGCCAGCAAGATTTTCAGAGTGCGATCTTTGGACAGTCCAAGCTACCTTCATCGGACACCAACAGGAATGGAGGTCCCTATCTGATGAAGGGACCTTTGAGTCTCGAAAGCCCTTGCCCTGAAAATCGGGTAGGTCTTTTCAAGGTGCCGCTGGACTCTAATCTAGCTATTCCTCCCGAGAGGTTCTCAACGTTCCTTGAGGACTCAGGCAGAAAAACTTAACCACAGCACGCTGCGACTCGAGCAATCTGCATTCTGTGATCTGCAACGTGCATGTCACAAGGCTGACCCGGCAGACACTCACCTGTAGGGGCGGTGACCAACTTGGTCGTCATGATGGTGCCGTTGCTGCTCACCACCATGATGGGAGAGCTGCTGCTGCTGGGCAGGGTGGCCGAGACCGGCTTGGGGAGGATTTTGCTGGGCTGCACCTGCTGGGTGATGATTTTGACCCCTGGCGGAGGAAACGGGGGAAGCGTCAGGAAGGGACGAGGCATGGGAAGATTCCCATGTGACGGTCTTCTTCTAAACCAGCGTTGGTGGCCAAACGGCGGCTCTCCAGATGCCCATGGAGCCCCTGCCAGCATGGCGAATTGGCAGGGGCTCATGGTTATTGTAGTCCAAGAACATCTGGAGATCCACAGTTTAGCCACCACTGTATCAAAACCATCACCCTTTTTGCGGGTGCACAAAGAAGTCATAAGAACATAAGAGAAGCCGCGTTGGATGAGGCCAGTGGCCCATCAAGACCACTGGGTCACACAGCGACACACATAAAACCCAGGGGCCATCAGGAGGTCCACCAGCTGGGCCAGAACTCAGGAAGCCCTCCCACTGTGCCCTCCCCCCAAGCACCAACAATAAAGGGTATCCCTGCCCCCAGATAGAATATCCCATCTATGCCTTGGGGCTCATAGCTGCGGATGGACCTCCAGGAGGGCGGGAGAAGCAGCCAATCACAGGAGATTGTATTGTGCCTCTCCTTTGCCCCATGGGCCCCTTTGACCCCTTCCCACTTCCCACTGAGCCTTGTGCTGGGTCAGAGTGACAACTCCCCTGGGCTCTTCACAGTAGTCTTAAGGACAGCCCACTCCGGGTGCTACCTTGCTCTTTCCCTCTGGAGCAGCCAGCGAGAGGATGTGACGGTCCCATCAGCCATTTGCCTCTAACAGCCCCCCTCCCCCCCAGCCCTTAAACCATTCTGCAGCATTGCATCTTGCGATAGCAAACTCCATTAAACAGTCCCTTTCCTGACCCCGCGTCCAACAATCCAATCAGGTGGCTAGGGGATGAGAGACCCCGGGGACGGGGTAGGGGGGGCACATATTGGGAATGTTCTAATTTCCCAGGAAGCCACGAAGTGATACCTTGCCTCTCCAGGCATCGCCAGCAACTCTGTGTCAAAACCATGTGGTTAAAAATATGACCTCTCTAGGAATCGCTAGAAAGTCTATGATAAACCGTAGAGTTTTTGTCAATTCCTGCAGAGGAGTGATGTCACTTCCTGATGGCCGTATTCTTTTATTTTTCTCCCACGGCCACTCCTCCTCACCCCCAAAAGGAAGGAGGGAGAAAGCGCCTGCCCTGCCCACCCCTCGAGTGGCGGCGGAAAACAGGAAGTGGCAGTCCCAGGGCTCTAGGGCTGTGACCCACACGACACGGCCCCCCTTACCCGATTCCTGCTTGATCTGGATGGTGGGCTTGATGCCGGGGGGCAGTGGGGACGGCTGAGGAGGTGGGGGAGGCGGTGGCGGCTGCTGTGTAGGCGTCGGGGCGGCTGGCGAAGCCTGAGTCAGCTGCGCCTGCTGCGGCTGCTGTGGTTGCGGCTGCTGCTGCTGCTGCTGCTGCTTGGGGAACTGCGCCAGGATCTGGGTCGGTGTCCCCACCAAGCTCTTGGGAGAAGGCAGCCTGGCCGAGGCCACCTTAATGGCCGACGTGGACACGCCTGGAAGAGAGGAGGCAAGCACAGGGGTCGTTGAGGTTATGAAGACCGAAGGCCTGCAGCTGTTCGGCGGTTGCTCGCTTGGGATCGAGAAAGCCCTGGGCCTGGGCGGGCCTGGGGTCCAGTTAACGACGTTTAGAAACAAAATAATAGTTAAATAACCTACGGCAGGTAAAAAACAGTGGCTGGGGGTGTTCTGAACAGCCAAACTGAAATCTGGCAAATGTTCGGGAAAGGTACCTTCCCTGAACATCGGTTCGCGGGTTCTGCGCCAGGCCAAGTTTGTGCCAAATATTGGCTCGTGAAGCGGTTTCTGCCCATCAGAATCACAGAAACACAGAATCCTAGAGTTGGAAGGGGCCATACAGGCCATCTAGTCCAACCCCCTGCTCAACACCGGATCAGCCCAAAGCATCCTAAAGCATCTGGGAAAAGTGTGTATCCAGCCTTTGCTTGAAGATTGCCAGTGAGGGGGAGCTCACCACCTCCTTAGGCAGACTATTCCACTGCTGAACTAGAATCATAGAATCATAGAGTTGGAAGGGGCCATACAGGCCATCTAGTACAACCCCCTGCTCAACGCAGGATCAGCCCTAAGCATCCTAAAGCATCCAAGAAAAGTGTGTATCCAGCCTTTGCTTGAAGACTGCCAGTGAGGGGGAGCTCACCACCTCCTTAGGCAGCCTATTCCACTGCTGAACTAGAATCATAGAATCATAGAGTTGGAAGGGGCCACACAGGCCATCTAGTCCAACCCCCTGCTCAACGCAGGATTAGCCCTAAGCATCCTGAAGCATCCAAGAAAAGTGTGTATCCAGCCTTTGCTTGAAGACTACCATCCTTTCAAATGAATCTGATGAAGGTCCCTCTCCCGTCTGCCTGGGCCGTCCACCGCCCTCTTAAAGCTAGCAAAAGCCCACCGAAGGTGACCAGCGTCTCACCTTGCGCCACGGTTGACATCACGACGGAAGGCGTGGAGGACACCACGGTGGTCACGGCCACGGTGCTGGGAGTGGAGGAGGGAGTGGCACAGCTGCTGGCCAGGGAGGCCTGGGGGGAGGTGATGACCACGGGCTGCTTCTGAGTGGTCGAGGCGATGACGGAGGTGGGAACGAGCTTGGTGACGGCGGCGTAGTTGTGAGACTTGGACAGGATGTTGGGGACGAAGGTGGAGCTGGGAGACGTAGTCACGATGATCACCTAGGAAGGAAGCAAAAGGATACGGCGTTTGTGCTTTTCGCAGGTGGAGGAAGGCTCTCTTGACCATCTGGGCTTCGGTGATTGGCCATGGGGCTTTGGCAGTTGTCCATTCAGAGTCTCTTGCAGGGTAAAAGCTAGATTTAAATCCAGTCGCACCTGAGAGCCAACAAGATTTTGGGGGTGTACAAGCATCAAGGCTCCCTTTGTCAGACCGCTGAAGGCAGAAACCCTGAAAAAATTGTTGGACTCTCAGGAGCTGCTGAACTCATAGCTAGGTCTTCTACTGCAGGGGTCGTCAACCTGTGGTCCTCCAGATGTTCATGGACTACAATTCCCAGGAGCCCGTGCCAGCAAATGTTGGCAGGGGATCATGGGAATTGTAGTCCATGAACATTTGGAGGACCACAGGTTGACTACCCCTGTTCTACTGTATCAAGATGGCGACCCCCTCGAACTTGGATTGGAGAACTTTCCTTGCACCAGAGAATTGCTACTGTCAGCAGGACAGATAAGAACACGAGAGAAGCCATGTTGGATTAGATCAATGGCCCATCCAGTCCAATGCTCTGTGTCACTCAGTGGGGCCAAAACCCAGGGGCCATCAGGAGGTCCACCAGCAGGGCCAGAACTCCAGAAGCCCTCCCACTGTTGCCCCCCAAGCACCAAAAAGACAGCGGATCACTGCCCCAGACATAAGAGAAGCCACGTTGGATCAGGCCAATGGCCCCTTCAGTCCAACATCTGTGTCACACAGTGGAGAAAAACCCTGGGGCCATCAGGAGGTCCACCAGCAGGGCCAGAACTCCAGAAACCCTCCCAGTGTGCCCCCTTGTGCACCAAGAAGACAAAGCATCACTGGCCCAGACATAAGCACATAAGAAAAGCCCTGTTGGATCAGGCCAATGGCCCATCCATGCCATCACTCTGTGTCACACAGTGGCCAAAACCCCTGGGTCCATCAGGAGGTCCACCAGCGGGGCCAGAACTCCAGAAGCCCTCCCCCTCTTGCCCCCCAAGCGCCAAGAATACAGAGAATCAAGACTTCAGACAGTAAAATCAAGCCCACCCACCCCCCAACCGCAGGCCCAAGGCCATCCCTACCTTCTGGGTGGTCGTGTTGGTCGTCTGTGTCGAGGGCTTGGTGAACGTGATCTTCACGGGGGACATGTGGGGTGGCAAGGAGTTGGCGATGCTCTGCATGATGCTGCTCATCTTGGGGCTGCCGGGCACCGTGATGGTCTTCGGGACCGGCGTGACGGCCTTCGGGACCTCCTTCAGCAGGACCGGGGACGAGCTCGAGGAGTTCGTGCGCCGCCTTTTGCGCGGTTTCTCATCATCGTCCGAGCAGCTCACGCCTGGAAGACACACCCCCCCCACCCCCGGCATTTGATAGCTGCATGGGAGCCCCGGGGTGGTGCTGGCGGTGAGGGCCGGATTTGGATCCAGGTTCGAATTCCCATCTCCGTCGCGAAGCAGGCCGGGGCGATCCGGAGCTGGGTGCCTTCTCCGAGCTAACCTACCTTACCCGGTGGTTTCGGAGTCAACGGGGAGCAAGAGGCACCCAAAAAGAGGCCAATGCAGAAAACGGCGGCCTTGCAGGAGAGCTGGTGCAGAGCTTAGAAAATACTTAACGCAACCATTAATGAAAGAGTGGAATGCAGTAGCAGAGGGTATAGATGGCTTTACAAGGGGATTTGGATGGATTTCTAGAGCACAGGGAGATCAACGGTTCCGAGCCATGGTGACTAAAGAGGACCTCTCCTATTCGGAGGGAGCAAACCTCTGAATCCCAGGAGGGGACCTTTATGGCCTCTTATTGGCCCTCCAAAGCAAATGGTTGGGTGCTGTGGGAGACAGGAGGGTGGACTGGATGGTCTGACCCAGCAGGACTCTTCTGAGGTTCCTATGAGGGGAAGGCCATGGCCTCCATGCCCTGTGGCTGGCCCTGCAGAGGAACTGGCTGGCCCCTGGGTGAGACGGGAGGCTGGACTGGAGGGACCCTCCCTGGCCTGACCCAGCAGGGCTCTTCTGAGGGTCTTCTCAGGGGAAGGCCTCGGCCTCTCTGCCCTGTGGCTGGCCCTGCAGAGGAACTGGCTGGCCCCTGGGTGAGACGGGAGGCTGGACTGGAGGGACCCTCCCTGGCCTACCCAGCAGGGCTCTTCTGAGGGTCTTCTCAGGGGAAGGCCTCGGCCTCTCTGCCCTGTGGCTGGTCCTGCAGAGGGACTGGCTGGCCCCTGGGTGAGACGGGAAGCTGGACTGGAGGGACCCTCCCTGGCCTGACCCAGCAGGGCTCTTCTGAGGGTCTTCTCAGGGGAAGGCCATGGCCTCTCTGCCCTGTGGCTGGCCCTGCAGAGGAACTGGCTGGCCCCTGGGTGAGACGGGAAGCTGGACTGGAGGGACCCTCCCTGGCCTGACCCAGCAGGGCTCTTCTGAGGCTCTTCTCAGGGGAAGAGTGAGACAGGTGCAGATCAGCAGTCCTCTCCCCCCAAAACATGGCCAATGATGGGCCTTGGGTGCGGGTGGGAAGGGGAGGGCATCCTGAGTGGGCGTGTACACAGTTCAGGAAGGCCTGCAAGAGACAGCTGTTCTGCCAGGCCTACAGCTGACGCCAGGAAAGTTAGACCAAGAAAATGCCGGCTGCCCTCCTCACACGATCAGCCATGCGCCATGCACAACACAGCAACCAGCTTTGGGCTGATCCTGCGTTGAGCAGAGGGTTGGACTAGATGGCCTGTATGCCCCTTTCCAACTCTATGATTCTCTAACCACCCAGCAGAAATAGAGTCCTCTTTATAAGGTCTTAAGGAGGTGGTTTAATAATATAATTTAAGTAACATTTCAATTTTAAAAATTGTTGTCAGCATAACTTGTGACTTGTGATTGTTATTATTATATTATTCAAGGCAAGATTTCATCAGTAGTTGTTCTCCGGACTCCAGCTGGACACTTTCCCCGTGGCCCCCTCACTTACTTTTCACGTAAACTGCGCTTCCGCTCGGCAGGACGACCACGTTGGAAGCCGGGCTGGCTGGCCTGGGGGACTTGACCGTGGCGACGCTGCCGCTCGGTACCGGAGTGGACGTCGGTGTGGAAGTTGTGCTCGTGTAGGAATAGCACACCACCACTGGAAAGGGAGAGGAAACGGCTGCTGCATAAAGGGGGGAGCGGAATCCCGCTGGCAGCTTTAAAAGGTTAACTCTCCAATTAGTTTTAAAAATAATTCATTCATAAATAATGAATTTGTTTGTTTGTTCATTCATTATATTTCTGTACCAACCCCTTCATTCATTCATTCATTCACTCATTATTAGATTTCTATACCCACCCCTTCAGCATTCATTCATTCATTCATTTTCATTCATTATTATATTTCTATACCACCCCCTTCAGCATTCATTCATTAGATTTCAATACCCACCCTTCAGTATTCATTCATTATTAGATTTCTATACCCACCCCTTCAGCATTCATTCATTCATTCATTCATTCATTCATTCATTCATTCATTCATTCATTCATTCATTCATTCATTCATTCATTCATTCATTCATTCATTCATTCATTCTTAGATTTCTATACCCACCCCTTTGGTATTACCGGCTTGGGGGAGTTCACGTCATTTAATAAGCAAAAAGATTAATAGATAAATAACCTAAAAACAATTTTAAAAGTTAAAAGCATGCCAAACCCACATCAGCCAAAGATCTCAGCTTCAGCATCCCCTCCTCCCATTCAGGGGCTGGGTTATTTTATCTTTTTTTTTGTACAGCCCTTTGAAATGAACGAGTCATTCGGCTGCAGAAGAACAGAAGACCAACTGGGACTGCGGATGGCCTCCACACAGTTTTTGGCATTAGATGCTGTCTTGAATTTCTCTCCTTACGATTCCAAATCAATTTTAACGAATGGTTTTGCCAGTCGATGTCGCTGAATAGGCTGCGTACTGCCCTGAGCCAGTACGCTGGGTAGGGAGGATCAAATAAATTAAAAAACAGTGCCACAGAATTTATTTATTTTAGAAGCTATTTATTATTAGGTTTCTATACTGCCCCTCTCCTTGACGGGCTTGGTGGGCGGCTTACGACATAAAACAGAAGCAATCAATAGGCCATCGATCAAACCAACATTACAATTCATAAAAACAATAAATAAGTCACTTCCCCCTCCTCCCCCTCCCCCCCCCCGCTGCCTCAACCAAGGTTCTTTACTGGTTGGTGGAGTTCATCTAGTGCAGTGGTTCTCAACCTGTGGGCCAGGACCCCTTTGGGGGTCAAACGACCCTTTCACAGGGCAAGAAGCTTGGCCAGGGGGCCGCCACCCACACAACAACCTTGCAGGCTAGATCGAGATAGAGCATTCGTCTGTCTGAAGCAGCGGCAAAGAGGCAAAACTGAACTGAGGAACCCCGGGGAAAAAAAACAATTTATATCCAATCATGGACCATGGATCTGCACGCCATGGGTCCGTTTCAGTTTAATTTCTGTGAAAGATCACTGGCATCATTTTATGGTTGGGGGTCACCACAACATGAGGAACTGGATTAAAGGGTCGCGGCATTAGGAAGGTTGAGAACCACTGATCTAGTGGCTGCCTGTCCAGCCGCTACTTGAAGACCGCCAGTGCGGGGGGAGCTCCCCACCTCCTGAGGCAGTTGATTCTACTGCTGGACTACTTGGAGTAGGAAAGTTTTCCCTGATATCAGTACTGCTCTAAAGGTAAAGGTATCCCCTGTGCAAGCACCGGGTCATGTCTGACCCTTGGGGTGACGCCCTCCAGCGTTTTCATGGCAGGCTCGATACGGGGTGGTTTGCCAGTGCCTTCCCCAGTCATTACCGTTTACCCCCCAGCAGCAAGCTGGGTCCTCATTTTACCGACCTCGGAAGGATGGAAGGCTGAGTCGACCTTGAGCCGGCTGCTGGGATTGAACTCCCAGCCTCATGGGCAAAGTTTCAGACTGCATGTCTGCTGCCTTACCACTCTGCGCCACAAGAGGCTCTATGTGCCACTGTTCCACCTGTAGCTTAAAGCCATCCCTGCGGCTCCTCTCCTCTGCTGCCAACAGGAACCTATCCCTGTTCTCCTCCCTGCCCCTGCAGCCTTTCAAATACTTCCAAAACAGCTCCCCTTCTCCATTCACCGGTGGCCCGTGTTTTGATCCCTTTTTGCAGAAGCAGGAAAAGGGGTGACGGCGGAACCCCAAACCGAGCATCCCTCTTGAGAACTCAGAGACCGTTTCTCTCCCTGTTCCCGATTTGCAACGGCGGCCTTACCCTCGCTTTCTTTGCTCCCCGTTTCCGCGGGAGACGGAAGGGCCGCGTTGTGCTGGAGGGCGGCGTTGGCGACGGCGTTCGCCGTGACGGTAAAAGCCGTTTGCGGGACCAGCCGCGGCATCAGGGGGACCAGCCGCCTCCCTTCGATGGACCATTCGGAGGAGCTGTTTGGCCCGGACATGCTGCGGAGGAAGACAAAGGTCCGGATTCGGTGCTCGGTTTGGTTTCAGCTCTTCTCACCCGCAAGGCTCTGCCGTTCATCTCCCCCTGCCTGCCGCAGCTCAAGCAGGCTGGACAATTCAATGACCAAGTCACACTGGGAGAAGTCTTGCATATCACCTTTTGCCTGGTCCTTCTCACTGGAGATGCTGAGGATTGAACCTGGGACCCTCTGCGTTCCAAGCACAGGCTCTGCCACTGAGCCACAGTTCATGTCCACAGCTCTCCAGGGTCTCAGCCTGAGGTCTTTCCTACCATCTCCTGCCTGGTCCTTCTAACTGGAGATACCAGGGATTGAACCTGGGACATTCAGCGTGTGAAGCAGAGTCTCTTCCACGGAGCAACAGCCCCTGTGTATGTCCAGTGTCCTAGGAAGAGGTCTCTCATATCACGTCCTGCTTGCTCCTTTTAACTAGAGATACCAGGGATAGAACCTGGGATCTTCTGCATTCCAGTCAGAAGTTCTACTGAGACAACCTAAGTATGCTAAACATTCAAACAGCTAAGGCCCTCCAGGATCTCAGGTGAAGGTTTTTCAGATGACCTCCAGTTAGAAGGACCAGGCAAGAGGTGATGGGAAAGAACTGGGGTTTTTAACTGGAGATGGCAGGGATTGAACCTGGGACCTTCTGTTTGTCAAGTGGAAGGTCCCACCTTGGAGTCAAGTTTAGGCAAGCTGAGCATTCGAGTAGTTATGGTCCTCAAGGGACCTCAGGTCCTTCGTATCATCCGCTGCTCAGTCCTGCCTGCCCAGGAGAAGCTCTACCACTGAGCTACGGCCGCTCCCAAGCTTTTTGTGGCAGTAATCGTGGCTAAGTACCTATTTCCTTCCTCCAGATTCCATGGCAGGGGTTAGTTTCAAGGAATCCTGGGTAATTTTAACACAGCAAACAGTTTAGATTTTTCAGCACTTTTACGCTCTTCGTCTTGAGGCACTGATGTTGTTTTGCTAGAAACAGCCTGGAAGACCCAGGTGCGAATCCCTGCCTTGCCACGGATGGATGCTTGCTGGGTGAATTTGGGTGAGTCACCCTCTCTGCCTCACCTCCCTCAACAGGTGTGAAGGAGAGGAGAGTGATGCAAGTGGCTAAAGTTGGGATCTGTCCCTGCGTTAAAGATCCATTGTCAACTCGGCCAGTTCTCTAGAGCCCTGGAGTTCCCCAGACTCTGAAGCCAAAAACCAAACACGCAAAAAAAGCACACAAAACAACACAGCAAAGAAGCCAAGATTGAAAGATTGGGGAGGGGGAATCTTACTTATGCGCAATAGTTGTCAACCGCTCATCGTTCACCGCCCTCCGGACTTCGGCTCGATGCCTTTCAGTTGAAATGCTGCCGGAAAAAACAAAACATTAGAAGCAGAAAAGGTTACTCAGCTGTAAATTCTTGGGAGGTGGTATGCTAAGACCCTCAGAAGAGCCCTGCAGGGTCAGGCCAGGGAGGGTCCCTCCAGTCCAGCCTCCCGTCTCACCCAGGGGCCAGCCAGTTCCTCTGCAGGGCCAGCCACAGGGCAGAGAGGCCGAGGCCTTCCCCTGAGAAGACCCTCAGGAGAGCCCTGCTGGGTAAGGCCAGGGAGGGTCCCTCCAGTCCAGCCTCCCGTCTCACCCAGGGGCCAGCCAGTTCCTCTGCAGGGCCAGCCACAGGGCAGAGAGGCCGAGGCCTTCCCCTGAGAAGACCCTCAGAAGAGCCCTGCTGGGTCAGGCCAGGGAGGGTCCCTCCAGTCCAGCCTCCCGTCTCACCCAGGGGCCAGCCAGTTCCTCTGCAGGGCCAGCCACAGGGCAGAGAGGCCGAGGCCTCCCCCTGAGAAGACCCTCCGAAGAGCCCTGCTGGGTCAGGCCAGGGAGGGTCCCTCCAGTCCAGCCTCCCGTCTCACCCAGGGGCCAGCCAGTTCATCTGCAGGGCCAGCCACAGGGCAGAGAGGCCGAGGCCTTCCCCTGAGAAGACCCTCAGAAGAGCCCTGCTGGGTCAGGCCAGGGAGGGTCCCTCCAGTCCAGCCCTCTCGTCTCACCCAGGGGCCAGCCAGTTCCTCTGCAGGGCCAGCCACAGGGCAGAGAGGCCGAGGCCTTCCCCTGAGAAGACCCTCAGAAGAGCCCTGCTGGGTCAGGCCAGGGAGGGTCCCTCCAGTCCAGCCTCCCGTCTCAACCAGGGGCCAGCCAGTTCCTCTGTAGGGCCAGCCACAGGGCAGGGAGGCCGAGGTCTTCCCCTGAGAAGACCCTCAGAAGAGCCCTGCTGGGTCAGGCCAGGGAGGGTCCCTCCAGTCCAGCCTCCCGTCTCACCCAGGGGCCAGCCAGTTCCTCTGCAGGGCCAGCCACAGGGCAGAGAGGCCGAGGCCTTCCCCTGAGAAGAGCCTCAGAAGAGCCCTGCTGGGTCAGACCAGGGAGGGTCCCTCCAGTCCAGCCTCCCGTCTCACCCAGGGGCCAGCCAGTTCCTCTGCAGGGCCAGCCACAGGGCAGAGAGGCCGAGGCCTTCCCCTGAGAAGACCCTCAGAAGAGCCCTGCTGGGTCAGGCCAGGGAGGGTCCCTCCAGTCCAGCCTCCCGTCTCACCCAGGGGCCAGCCAGTTCCTCTGTAGGGCCAGCCACAGGGCAGGGAGGCCGAGGTCTTCCCCTGAGAAGACCCTCAGAAGAGCCCTTCTGGGTCAGGCCAGGGAGGGTCCCTCCAGTCCAGCCTCCCGTCTCACCCAGGGGCCAGCCAGTTCCTCTGCAGGGCCAGCCACAGGGCAGAGAGGCCGAGGCCTTCCCCTGAGAAGAGCCTCAGAAGAGCCCTGCTGGGTCAGACCAGGGAGGGTCCCTCCAGTCCAGCCTCCCGTCTCACCCAGGGGCCAGCCAGTTCCTCTACAGGGCCACCCACAGGGCAGAGAGGCCGAGGCCTTCCCCTGAGAAGACCCTCAGAAGAGCCCTGCTGGGTCAGGCCAGGGAGGGTCCCTCCAGCCCAGCCTCCCGTCTCACCCAGGGGCCAGCCAGTCCCTCTGCAGGGCCAGCCACAGGGCAGAGAGGCCGAGGCCTTCCCCTGAGAAGAGCCTCAGAAGAGCCCTGCTGGGTCAGACCAGGGAGGGTCCCTCCAGTCCAGCCTCCCGTCTCACCCAGGGGCCAGCCAGTTCCTCTGTAGGGCCAGCCACAGGGCAGAGAGGCCGAGACCTTCCCCTGAGAAGAACCTCAGAAGAGTCTTTCTGGGTCAGGCCAGGGCAGGTCCATCCAGTTTTTAGGTTGAGTTGTTCTCTTTTGGTCTTTCTTTAACCAGTTTATGACTCCATGTAGAGAGCACCATGTTATTACCCCAGGAATCTTGTTGCAATTCTGAAACTACCACAAGTGTCACACACAAACCTTGGGCAACAGAGCACTTGGACTACCTACATGAGCTCTCTATGAGACTGCCCTTGAAGACTGTTCAGAAACTACAACTGCCCCAAAAGGCCACTACTAAGTGTTGCCTACTGTAAGATTGCGGAAAGCACAGGACTCCAGCGTCAAAAGTACCTGAGCACTTTGGAGAGTTCGCCGAGGAGGTCTTTCTTGTCCTTCGTGAGGTCCCCCTGAGCACGCAAAGCACTGATGACGCCGGCATACGCCTCCAATTCTAGAAGTTGGGAGAAGAAAAGAGAAGAGCTGGTTTCTATGCCCCACTTTCCTCTCCCCACAACAGACACCCCATGAGAGAGGTGGGGCTGAGAGAGCCCTGAGAGAACCGTGACTGCCCCAAGGTCACCCAGCTGGCTGCATGTGGAGGAGGAATGGGGAACTGAACCAGGTTCTCCAGGTGAAGGGTCCACCGCTCTGCTACAGGAACAAATCTGCAGGACCGAATCCCTTGAAATCAAAAACCAGCCACCTATAATGCGTCTAGGACAAGTGGAGCGGTTCCCTCCCACACACCTGTAAACTAGGATTTTAAATCCAGAGATTTTTTCAAGGAAGGAGACGAACAGAGGTCATTTGCCATTGCCTCCCTCTGTGTAGCAACCCCGGACTTCCTCAGGGGATCTCCCACCCGGACACTATTCAGACCTGATCCCGCTTGACTGGTGGCCCCAGGAATAAATATCTTTAAAGGGGGATGAGAGAGATTTGTGAAGGTTGAGTCTTATCGATGGATACTGGCCTTGGTGACTGGGAAGAACCTCCTCATTCAGAGGCACTAATCCTGAGGCAACATCATGGGAAGGCCTCAGTGGGCAGCCAGCGTCTGCTTGATATTATTTCCTGGCCTCAACCACAGACCTGGCAGAACAGCTCTGCCTTACAGGCCCTCCGGAACTGTTTGACGTCCAGGAGGGCCCTAATGTCACTGGGGAGAGCGTTCCAAAAAGAGCCAGCGATGCCCGACTGCACCAATTTTGCCTGGAGCAGCGATGTTCAACCATCTTGGCGCATGGGAGGAGGGGGCGACAATGGGAGGGGTTCTGGAGTTCTGGCTCCACCAGTGGACTTTCGGATGGAATCCGGGTTTTGGCCACTGTGCGCTGCAGAGCATTAAACTGGAGGGTCCCTGGCCACCTGGCCTTCTACCGACAAACTCAATGCATCCGGCCAATCCGGGAAAACAGGAATTCGCAACCCGGGGCCGCGGGGAAACGATGGCCCTTGGCGGAGGGGATCGGCATACCCAGCTTGCGAAGGACTCTCTTGCATTCATCCCTGCTGAGATCCAGAAGGGTCGGCCACACGACAGGCATTGTTCCTTCGGCAGTTCGCTCCCGCGGAGCTCAGCCTCCCTGCCGGAAAACGGAAGGACGAGAAGCGTCAAGAGGAAAGCCAAACTCCCAACCGCTGAGGATGTACCAAACGCCCCCCAACAGCCAGTCTCGAAATGCCTCTGGTGCAGGCTAGTTTGGGATGCTGCGTACAGTTCTGGTGACCGCTCCCCACCCCCAAGATATTCTAGCATTGAGAAAGGTGCAGGAGAAGCACCTATAATGAGTAAGAGGACGGAGTTCCTTCCCATAGAATCATAGTTGGGAGGGAACTCATGGGTCATCTAGTCCAACCCCCTGCACTAGGCAGGACACTCCCAAACCTCTCGCTCACCCACTGTCACCTCCCACCCCCTTGAGCCTTCACAGAATCAGCCTCTCCATCAGATGGCTCTCCAGCCTCTGTTTAGATATCTCCAAAGATGGAGAACCCACCACCTCCCGAGGAAGCCTGTTCCACTGAGAAACCACTCAGGAACTTCTTCCGGAGGTTTAGACGGAATTTCTTTTGAATTAATTTCATCCCATTGGTTCTGGTCCATCCCTCTGGGGCAAGAGAGAACAATTCTGCTCCATCCTCTATATGGCAGCCTTTTAAATACTTGAAGATGGTTATCAGATCCCCTCTCAGTCGCCTCCTCTCCAGGCTAAACAGACCCCCAACCTTTCCTCCTACCTCTTGGTCTCCCAACCCCTCACCATCTTAGTTGCCCTCCTCTGGACACGCTCCAGTTTGTCTACATCCCTCTTCAACTGTGGGGCCCAAAACTGAACCCAGGACTCCCTAGGAAGAAAGGTTAGAGAGGTGAGGGCTTTTGCTTAGAGAAACAACTACTGAGGGGTGAAAAGACAGAGGTGTGCAAAATTAGGCAAGGGGGAGAGAAGGTGGAGAGAGAAGTTCCTTTTCTCCCTTTCTCCCAAGACAAGAACTCTTGGGCACTGCATGAAATTAAGAAGCCGTAGGTGTAGAATGGACCGAAGGAAATCCTTCTTCACCCAAAGAGCAATTAACACGGGATATTTGCTCCAGCAGGAAGTGGTGGCTTCAAGCACAGTCCAAGAGGGGGCTGGAGGAACATCTGGAGCAGACACCTATCCGTGGCTATCGGCCACAAGGTCCCACTAGAATGTGGCGTTGATGCTCTGTCTTCCTGGAACATGGGAAGGGCTTCTGGAGTTCTGGCCTTGCTGGTGGACCTCCTGCTGCACCACAGTGTCCGCCTAGATGGGTCCCTGGCTAGATCCAACATGGCTTCTCTTATATTTTTATCTCTGGGGCAGTGACAATCTGCCTTCTTAGTGACTGGGAGGCTACAGTGGGAGGGCTGAAGGAAGAAGGAAAAGAGAAAGACCCTCCATGAGCTGGATCAACTCTGTCACAGAAGCCAGCACCTCGGTTTGCAAGACTTGATCAGGCCAATTAAGGACAGGAGGATTTGGAGCACATCAATACACAGGGTCACCAGTGTCTTGACAGCATGAACGCACAAACACAAACGCTCACGACTCTTCCCTTAACAAACCCCTGATCACAGATTCGCTTGGCTTCACCCAGAGCCAGGGCCTTCTCCTCTGTGGCCGCAGCCCAGTAAAACAAGCTCCCCACTGAAACTCCCCACTGAAATTAAGGCCCTACCAGAACTCAGTTCCATAAGGGCCTGCAAAACGGAGCTCTTCTGCCAGGCGTTCAGTTGAGACTTGTGCTAGCACCCCCCCAACCCGCCCCCCTGTCTAGCAACCCTGCCACCCCTCATGGCCCAACCTAAAGCTGCCGCTCATCTTCTCTGTCCCCCCCTCTGGCCTGACCGATGATCCTGCCCACAAAGTCCTAAGTTTTAACTGCTGTTTGTTTATTACACCTTTTAGAATCACAGAATCATAGAGCTGGAAGGGACCTCCTGCGTCATCTAGTCCAACCCCCTGCACCATGCAGGACACTCACATCCCAATCGCTCATCCACTGTCACCTGCCCACCCCCTTGAGCCTTCACAGAATCAGCCTGTCCATCAGATGGCTCTCCAGCCTCTGCTTTAAAATCTCCAAAGATGGAGAACCTACCACCTCCCGAAGAAGCCTGTTCCACTGAGGAACCGCTCTGACTGTCAGGAACTTCTTCCGAAGGTTTAGACGGAATTTAGAAACATAGAATCATAGAGTTGAAAGGGACCTCCTGGGTCATCTAGTCCAACCCCCTGTGCTATGCAGGACACTCACAACCCTCTCGCTCACCCACTGTCACCCTCTCCGTCAGATGGCTCTCCAGCATCTGCTTAAAAATCTCCAAAGATGGAGAACCCACCACCTCCTGAGGAAGCCTGTGCCACTGAGGAACCGCTCTCACTGTCAGGAACTTCTTCCGGAGGTTAAGATGGAATTTTTTTAAAATTAAATTCATCCCATTCATTCTGGTCCTTCCCTCCGGGGCAAGAGAGAACGACTCTGCTCCATCCTCTATATGGCAGCCTTTTAAATACTTGAAGATGGTGATCAGATCCCCTGTTCATATTGTTATACGTGCTTTAAAAGTACTTGTTCCACTATTCCATGTATTTATTTATTTATTATTTAATTAATTTATTTGATTTATTATTTATTTATTATTATTTATTGGATGTAGACCGCCCTGAGACTTCACAGTGAAGGGCAGTTGATAAACCAAGCGGATTTTTTTCAAAAGGCACCTCTGTCTGGTGAGTGGACCTCTGGGATCTGTCCTTTGCTTCCTGTTGGTTTGACAACCATTTGTGTTGTCTGTGTTTGCTCTCCTCTGGTGGCCCACCAATCCTGATTTAGCGGTAACAATGATTTTGACGGGTTTAATGTTTCTTATGTTGATTTGTACATGCCTGGAAAACATCCTGGGCCGGGGGGAAGAGGAAAGGCAAACCGTATTCTTCTCCTCCCCCCCATCCAGTCTCCCCCAAATAAATGTATTTTCAGAGAGTTGCAATTCAAAAGGAAAGAAAGCAATGAAACTTTCTTTTCTACTTGATCACCTGGAGAAAAGCGATGGGGTGGATCAAGCCAAGAAGAAGGAAAGCTGGTTATTATACCCTGCTTTTCACTACCCGAAGGAGTCTCAAAGCCGCTTCGAATCGCCTTCCCTTTCCTCTCCCCACAACAGGCACCCTGTGAGGGAGGGGAGGCCGAGAGAGCCCTGAGATTACTGAAGAAGAAGAGTTGGTTTTTATATGCTGCTTTTATCTACCCGAAGGAGGCTCAAAGCAGCTTACAGTCGCCTTCCCTTTCCTCTCCCCACAACAGACACCCTGTGAGGTAGGTGAGGCTGAGAGAGCCCTGAGATTACTGAAGAAGAAGAGTTGGTTCTTAGATGCCACTTTTCTCTACCAGAAGGAGTCTCAAAGCCGCTTACGAAAGCCTTCCCTTTCCTCTCCCTGTGAGGGAGGTGGGCCTGAGAGAGCTCTGCGAGTACTGCTGTGTGAGAACAGCCCCAAGAGAACTGGGACACCCAGCTGGCTGCATGTGGAATCAAACCTGGTTTTCCAGATTAGAAGATTCTACTACACCACGCTGATTCTCTAAGGAGAGATAGTTCTTATACCTGAAAGTTTCACCACCCGAAAGAGGTCCAGAGTGGTTTACAAACACCTTTCCCTTCCTCTCCCCATAACATACACCCTGCAAGGTAGGCCAGACTGACAGAGCTCTAAGAGAACTGCTCTATGAGGACAGTTCTAAGAGAACTAGGACTGGCCCAAGGTCACCCAGCTGGCTGCATGTGGGGGAGTGGGCAATCAAATCCGGTTCTCTGGACTACAACCCACCGCTTTTAACCACTATGGCTCAGAAAGGCTTGTGGGTTGCTTCAGAAGTCAAAACACCCTTGGCTTGAAAAACAGACTAGTGGATTTTGGTTCATTTAATAACAGAACACAACAGGGCTGGTCACTTCATCTAGCTAAGTGCTGGTCAGCCACACATTGATTTAATTTGTTGGGCTGCAGTGGCTGGAGATACGTCCGTTGCTACGAAACCAGGAAATTCTATTCTAAATCTCTCCGTTCCAAGCACTTGAGCGTTTGCAGCTAACAAGGTTAAGAAAATGTGTAATGGATGCATCAGAGACACTTAATCGTGTTTCTTGGCTTTCCTCTGGAAAGCAATGACTGTTGCAGAGATTTTTTCCAAAGGAAATTAAACGTATAAAACTCTTGAGCAGATGAGATGGAGCTTAAGAGGAGCTATAGGACAGGTTTAAGGACTGCTTGCTCCTTTCCAGCTTGTTCAGAGCGCTGGCCTCCTATCTGGAGAACCAGGTTTGATTCCCCACGGGGTGACCTTGGGCTAGTCACAGTTCTCTCAGAGCTCTCTCAACCTCACCTACCTCACAAGGGTGCCTGTTGTGGCAAGAGGACAGTGAGAGAGGTTTCTTGGTGGAACAGGCTTCCTCGGGAGGTGGTGGGTTCTTCATCTTTGGGGATTTTTGAACAGAGGCTCGATAGCCATCTCTGACGGAGAGGCTGATTCTGTGAAGGCTCAAGGGGGTGGCAGGTGACAGTGGATGAGCGAAAGGGTTGTGAGTGTCCTGCCTAGTGCAGGGGGTTGGACTAGATGACCCAGGAGGTCCCTTCCAACTCTATGATTCTATGAAGGGCCACTTTGAGACTCCTTTAGGTAATAAAAAACAGGGTATAAAAAACAACTCATCTTCTAAATATGAGCAGCCCATGTGATACTGTGGCAAAAAAGGCAGAGGCAGTCTTGGAGAATATCAACACAGGCATAATACTGAAATCACGTAGCATCGAACAGCTATATGCCATAGCTGGAAGCCTCAATTCATAAAGGATGTGGACAGAATGGAGCTGGCGCAGAGGAGACACACTATTATAATTGGGGAGGCCAAGCCCTGCTTGGGGATGCTCAATCTGGAGAACGGGAGCTTGAAGGGGGGCGGTGTCAAGATGGCTCCCTCTAACTCAGGGGTAGTCAAACTGCGGCCCTCCAGATGTCCATGGACTACAATTCCCAGAAGCCCCTGCCAGCATTCGCTGGCAGGGGCTCCTGGGAATTGTAGTCCATGGAGATCTGGAGGGCCGCAGTTTGACTACCCCTGCTCTAACTATTTGAAAGGCTGTCCATTACAGGAGGGTTTCTGTTGGCACCAGAAGATTGGACTTGCAAGAATGGGCTTAAATTACGGGCAAAAAAGCACCAACTGGATATGAGGAATTTGCAGGGTGTTACAGTACGAAGCAGAAGAGCTGGTTTTTTACACCCCACTTTTCAAAACCCGAAAGAGTCCCAAAGTGGTTTACAAAGACCTTTTCCTTGCCCACAACAGACACCCTGCGAGGTAGGTGCGGCTGAGAGAGCTCTGAACTGTGTTTGGCCCAAGGTCACCCAGATCACCATTGATCACCCTTTCCCCGTCACAGACAGCCTCCGAGGTGTGTGGGTGGTGGTGAGAGAGCTCTGAGAGAACTGTGGTTGGGCCAAGGTCACCCAGCTTACAATTGCCTTCCCCTCCTCTTCCCACAACAGACACCCTGTGAGGTAGGTGAAGCTGAGAGAGCTCTCAGAAAACCGTAACTAGCCTAAGACCACCCAGCTGGTTGCATGTGGAGGAGGAATGGGGAATCAAACCTAGTTTTCCATATTAGAGTCTGCCAATCGTAAACATTATAGCACACTGCCTCTCAAAAAGTAGTTCAGCCGTGGCATGGGCTGCCTAGGGAAGAGCTGAACTCCCCCTCCCAGGCCGTCTTCAAGCAGTGGCTGGACAGATCCTTCTCCTGGGTGCTTGAGGCTGATCCTGCACTGAGCAAGGGGTGGGACTAGATGGCCTGCATGGCCCCTTCCCACTCTAGGATTCTAGGAGTCCAGTTCAGCAGTGGAAGGGGCTGCCTCAGGAGGTGGGGAGCTCCCCCTCACTGGCGGTCTTTAGGCAGTGGCTGGACAGATCCTTACCCTGGATGCTTTAGGCTGACCCTGCCTTGAGCAGGGGGCTGGACTAGATGGCCCCTACGCTCTCTTGTTGTGGGGTGAGGAAAGGGAAGGTGATTGGAAGCCACTTTGAGACGCCTTCGGGTACAGAGAAGTGGCATATAAGAACAAACTCTTCTTTTTCTCACAGGGTGTCTATTGTGGGAAGACAAAGGGAAGGTGACTATAAGCCCCTTTGAGCCACATGAGGCCTACTGGGTGCTCTGAGCAGTCCCAGTTCTCTCAGAGCTCTCTCAGCCCCACCTACCTCCCAGGGTATCTGTTACGGGTCGATGAAAGGAAAGGTGTTCGTAAGCTGATTTGGGGCTCCTTTTGGGTAGTGGAATGAGGGTTATTAAAAAAAGCTCTTATTTTTCTGATTTCTGAGTCTTCAAATAAGTTGATAACCGCTCCGGCTGCAAAGAGACCAAGAAATACGGGCCCAAACCAGACTATCTCATAAATAAAATAATAAATAGTTCGAGATTTTGCTGCCGACAGGCTTTTATTGACTGGTCGGTTTGTTGCTGATTCATTACTCTCCATCCCGACGAAATAATTACACGGACGATGCAGAAAGCTGACCGGGAAAGAAAGCAGATTCATTTGAAACGTGAAAAGAGTAGAGTCCTAGAGATGCTGTGGCCCGCCCAAAAGACAAATAACTGGGCTCGAGAAAAAGTCAAAACTGCCCTCTCCCTAGAACAGGGGTAGTCAAACTGTGGCCCTCCAGATGTCCATGGACTACAATACCCATGAGCCCCTGCCAGCGAATGCTGGCAGGGGCTCATGGGTATTGTAGTCCATGGACATCTGGAGGGCCGCAGTTTGACTACTCCTGCCCTAGAAGCTAAAATGACCAAACTAAGTTTTGTTGGCCTTTGGTAACCTGACACAAGGCCAAGAGTCACCAGCAAAGGCGATCCTGCTAGGAACATTTGTAGTAACTGACCAGGCAACTAACTGACCTGCTAGGAAGGCAGATTTGCTACTAACTGACCAGGCGCTACAACAGGGAAAGGACGCTTTCAAAAAAGCCCACTAGCCAGCACGGGAAGGAAGCAAGAGATCGGCATTACAGGGTATCAGCGCTACAAACTGTTTCATGAATATTATTACTGTTTTCCTTCTTGGTTAAATTTCTATCCCGCCCTCTTGAAGGACGGCTCAGGGCGTTGAACAACAGAACTAAAACATACAATACAAAAAGAGAGCCATAATAAAAATTGATTCCAATAAACTTCTGCAAATTGTCATGAAGAGTCATAGACTGTTTAGAACTGTGATGAAGCCCCTGGCTGTTCAGTTTATTCTTGGATGTTCTCCTTGGGCATGGAAGGGGGGGAACAGATATTTACAGTTCACTGTCCCCTGGTTGAAGAGCTCTGCTTTACAGGCCCTGTGGAACTGCCCCAGCTCCGACAGGGCCCAGATCGCCTCTGGGAGGTCATTCCACCAAGTCGGGGCCGGGACTGAAAACGTCCTGGCCCTAGTTGAGGCCAGACGTACTTCATAGAATCTTAGAATCACAGAGTGGGAAGGGACCTCCAGGGTCATCTAGTCCAACCCCCTGCACAATGCAAGAACTCACAACTACCTGCTCACCCATGGTGACCCCAATTTCATGCCCAAGTGATCCCCCCGCTCAACAAAAATTTCCAGAGCCCAGCCTGGCCTGGAGGAATTCCACCCACCATCCCAGAGTGGGGATGAGCAATTCCTTAGGTATGCAAGGAAGGGCCACAAGAGACCAACACTTCCTGCCCACCCGCTCACACTCTGCCTAAATTTATAAAATCAGCATTTCTGTCACGTGCAAGCCATGAAATCCTCGCAAGCAGGCAGCCTCCACGTGCTTGATGACGCTCCCCTTGATTTTTGCATGACTGAATGCAATGCACGCAAATCTCACAGACTCGTAACAAATATGGCAGGGGATCTATCCCACTGGTTTAACCAGCAGGGCGGTTCATTCAACCCTCTTTAAGTATTTGAAAGGTTGTCACTTGGAGGAGGGCAGGATGCTGTTCCCGTTGGCTGCAGAGGAGAGGACACGCAGTAATGGGTTTAAACTACAAGTACAACCATATAGGCTAGATATCAGGAAAATAATTTCCACAGTCAGAGTAGTTCAGGCCAGGAATTTGGGCGTGATCATTGATGCCTCCCTAACTTTGGAGGCGCAGATCAAAAGAGTAGCAGGCCAGGCATTCTTCCAACTTCGCCAGGCCCGACTACTAGCGCCCTACCTGTCCCCCGAACACCTGGCCACGGTGATCCATGCAACGGTCACCTCCAGAATAGATTTCGGTAACTAGCTCTACGCGGGCCTACCCTTGTCCTTGATCCGGAAACTTCAGCTAGTGCAGAACGCAGCTGCCAGGGTCCTTACTGGCAAACCTTGGAGGGCCCATATCCAGCCGGTGCTGAGGCAGCTGCACTGGTTGCCAATTGCTGCCCGGATCCGGTTCAAGGTTTTGGTTTTAACCTTCAAGGCTTTACGCGAGTTGGGACCCACATACCTGAGGGACCGCTTATCGCCCTATGCCCCCCGTAGAGCTTTACGTTCTGCGGGAGAAAATCTATTGGTCGTCCCCGGCCCTAGGGAAGCACGCCTGGCCTCGACCAGGGCCAGGGCCTTCTCGGTCCTGGCCCCTGCCTGGTGGAATGAGCTCCCGGGAGAGCTGCGGGCCCTGCGGGACCTTCCATCGTTCCGCAGGGCCTGCAAGACGGAGCTCTTCCGCCAGGTTTACGGTTGAGACCAGGCTTAACATCTACGCCCCCCCAGGACCTGAGGATTGGGATTAGACACGAGTACCATCAGTATCCCCTCTCCACTTGCTAGGGGGGGAATGGGTAGTTGATTAGCCGCTCTTGCCAGGTAGTCATTAACATGTTAATTGGTTTTAATGTATTTATGGGGTTTTTATACTGTTGTAACCCGCCACGAGCCGCAAGGGAGTGGCGGGAAATAAATTCAATAATAATAATAATAATAATAATAATAATAATAATAATAATAATAATAATAATAGTTCAGCAGTGGAATAGGCTGCCTAAGGAGGTGGTGAGCTCCCCCTCACTGGCAGTCTTCAAGCAAAGGTTGGATGCACACTTTTCTTGGATGCTTTAGGACAGTGGTCCCCAACCTGCGGGCCGCGGCCCGGCGCCGGGCCGCAAAGGCCATGGCGCCGGGCCGCGGCTCCCTCTCCCCGCCCCCCCCCACCCCACCCCCGCAGTAAAAAACTTCCCAGGCCGCAAGCCTGCGGCCCGGGAAGCTACTTACTGCGGGAGGGCGGGGAGAAGGAATCAGGGCCGGGCCGCGCCCGTGCAGGCCGCGCCCTCTCGGCCCGATCCACGGGCGCGGCCCGCGGGTGTGGCCCGATCCGCGGGCGCGGCCGGACGCGGCTCGCGGGTGCGGCCGGCGGGCGCGGCTCGCGGGTGCGGCCGGGCGCGGCTCGCGGGTGCGGCCGCCGGGCGCGGCCGGGCGCGGCCCGATCCGCGGGCGTGGCCGCGGGCGCGGCCCGAAGCGTGGGCGTGGCCCGCGCCGGCGCGGTCCCTGCGGGCGAGGCCCAATGCCCTGCCGGTCCCCAGCCTAAAAAAGGTTGGGGACCACTGCTTTAGGATGCTTAGGGCTGATCCTGCGTTGAGCAGGGGGTGGGACTAGATGGCCGCTATGGCCCCTTCCCACTCTATGATTCTGTGATTCTATCGAGCGGCCGGTTCGATTTTTCACACACCACCCCATTGCTTCGCCAATGCTCCTTGCTCTGTAATGTATACACGCTGTGGCCTGCTCTTTATGTCAAAATGTCACAGTCCATTCTGTGACTCTTCGCAAGATCTCTCGTCCTTATGCCCTGAGCCTGCAGCCCAGAACTCCTGGGCCAAACAGAGTTCGATGCAAAGCTGATTCTATGATTCTGTAACCCCACCCTAGAGCGATACAAATTTAAATATATAATATATAAATTTAAATATATATATCTATGTTCACGAGAGCCTCTTGTGGCGCAGAGTGGTAAGGCAGCAGTCATGCAGTCTGAAAGCTTTGCCCATGAGGCTGGGAGTTCGATCCCAGCAGCCGGCTCAGGGTTGACTCAGCCTTCCATCCTTCCGAGGTCGGTAAAATGAGGACCCAGCTTGCTGGGGGGGGGCGGTAAACGGTAACGACTGGGGAAGGCACTGGCAAACCACCCCGTATTGAGTCTGCCATGAAGACGCTAGAGGGCGTCACCCCAAGGGTCAGACATGACTCGGTGCTTGCACAGGGGATACCTTTACCTTTACCTTTACCTATGTTCACACCCAGCTAGGAACACATCTTATTTTGCAAGCGGGCGCTAAAATAATGGAATTGCATTTGATCGGAGTCTCCCAGCTCAATCCTGATGGCCGTGACACGACAGCCGTGCTGAAGTCTTTCCATGTCATGCACCTGGCTGCCGGCAGAAAGGAACACACCCCGCACCACAGGCCGAAAAGCCACTCAACTTGCGACAGGGCGTGCTCTGAGCACTGCAATCTGGAAACGCAGGCGTGAGGCCCACGGGGCATGGATAAACGATTCAGACTTGGCACCGTGAAGAGACTAAATTGCACAGCACGGACTGCAGGGCACTGAAGGCCAGGAAGCGCGAGGATCTGCACCGGGGAGCGCCTTCCGTCATTGGGGCCACAAAGGAATGACCGTCTAATATCCAGTGGCGCACGATCAAGAGCTGCCATACTGAGATGTTAAAAGGAAGCAAGAGGAAAACGTGATAGCTCAAAGCGACTGTTCCCAGAGAGGCAGGAACCCCCTTTTCGGACGACAGTAACAAACCACAACCCAAACAGAGGCCAAAAATCAACACATGCGCCTTTAATGCGGTGCCTTGCCCAATTAAAAGGGGCCAACCGAGACATGTCTGCGTAGACTTCCAAAATCAACTTAAGCTTTGGTTCAGTACATCTACCAACGCGAACCTCCTCGTCTTTTTCCGGACGGGCTGAATTCCCTGACGTTCCAGAAACACACCGGCGCCAAAAACACACAAAAAGAAGATGAAGATCTGCAAACAGATGGGAAGTAGAGGCCTGTCTTTTGGCAAACCTGCTTATTTGCGACCGCATGGGAGGTGGGGGGGAGGGAATTCCACCTGGAGTGGAAACCACATCCGGAAGAGGCAACAGAGGAGTAAATCCCAACAGGGCAAACCCCTCCCTCCCCCCCAGGCCGGCCCCTCTGACCATCCCTGTGTTGGCAGCTCCCCGTTCACAAGCCCAGCAGCCCAACTGCATGGGCCTGGGAGTACAACGCCCCAGATTTCAGGGGCCTGGCTCCGCAGCCTCTGTCCTGGAAAGGAGATTCAAAATGGCCCGCCCGCCTGGACCCAAACGCCAAACAAGGGCAGGGGAAGTCGAGGAGCGCCTTGCAGAGAGGACGACTGTCAGGCGGAGGCCTGGAGAGGAGGGACGGATTTAGCGATTTCCCCCTTGCCAACGAAACGGGGAGGGGAGAGGGAAAAGTGTAGGGATCGCCTGTGGGAAGGAAAGGGGGTGTCATGGCTCGACCAGGCACAGCAAATACAGAGATATATACAGATATAAATATGAATAAGGGGGGAGAGCAGACGTGATGTGAAGCGGCAGCAGCCAATCGAGGGGGATGGCAAAAAGGGGGGGTGGGGAGAATGCAAATTGTTCCCCTCCCCCTCTCCAAAAGGATGGGGAGGAGAGGGAAGGAGAAAGCCAAGGGAGTAAAAGCAGCAAGGAACCAGGGGAGGGTGTGTGTATGTGTGTGTGTGTGGGGGTCTTTTTTCTCTCCCCACTGCAATTCAAAGAAGAGGCAGGCAGGAGAAAGAGCAGGCAGCCTGGGGGGGTGGGGGAGAGGGCAAAACAAGCCCACAGCAGTGACTGCTCCATTTCCACAATCCCACCCACCCAATTACAAAATCAGGCATGGGGGGGATGCATGTGTGTGTGTGTGTGTGTGTGTGTCTTACTCCATTCCAAAAATGGGTGGCTGGCGGGGAGGGGGGGATGAGAGGAAGCAGAGTTGCCCCCCCCTCCTGTAAGGAAATGGGCTGGGGTCTCCAAGCAGCAGCCAAGGCCAAGGGGCTGGTGGGCGAAAGCCAGAAGACCCCCTTGCAAGGCCGGGATGCCCCCCAGGCCACCCCCCCCAGCATCCTTCCCAGTCTCCCCCCTCCCCCCAACACCACCCTGCAAGGCCGTGATCCTTCCCATCCCCCCCCCCCATCATCTACCAGGAGGGGGGCTGCTAAGCAACCATGGCAGCTCCTATTGGGGGGGGGGGAGAACGAGCCCCCTCCCTGTCAGGCCAAAGGGGGGGGGGACCTCAACTAGAAAGAGGAGCTCCTGACCAAGTTGGGGGGGGGGAGAAAAGCAGCCACTGGTGTGACCCCCCCCCAAAAAAGGAGAAGGGAACAGAGCAGCAGCAGCAGCAGCTATTTAGGCAGGGGGGCTTCCTCCATCCCCTCCCCCCTCAGCAGCCCCCCTCCCCTCCCCTCCCCTCCCCCCCCCGGCACCCACCTGCCAGCGCTCCCCCGGCGCCACCATGGGCCCCTCCCCCGTGCGTGTCCCGCGCAGAGCCCGGCCGGGGCGCCTCCTGGCAGCGGGGGGAGGGGGCGGGTTTGTTTGGCGGCGCTGGCGCCCGCTGAAGGCAGCCAAGATGGCAGGCCGGGGAGCGCGCGGCGCGCAGGCGCGGCGGCGCCCCGAGGCACGCTGGGGGATGTAGTGTCGGCGGGGGAGACGGGGCCGCGCTGACTCCCCCTCCTCCGCCGTGACGTCACGACGGCTCGGGGTTCTTTCGCCGGGCGGCGGCAAAGGTAGACTGCGGCTGTCCGGGGAGGCTCCGCGGGGACCAGTGGGACGGCTGCGCCGCCGCCTCCTCCTCCTCCTCCTCCTCCTTCATTAAGGGTTCATCCTCGCCCTAAATGCGGAGCGTTGCTGGGAGGAATGGAAGGGGGGAAGGATCGCTGCGCGCGAATTCGGTTTGGACGAGATCCAGGTGGGGGTGGCCGGGCTGGGCTGGGTCCGCAGCGGCAGGGCCAAGGCTGCGCCCAGCGGGCCCTTTGAGGCCAATGAAGTTGCATGCTGGGCAGAAGCGTTCGTGGGCAGGCCCACCAAAGCTGATGCCCAGAATTAAACTTTGCAGGTCTTCAAGGAGTCGCCGGATTCGAACTCAGTTCTCTCTGTAGAGCTGTGCCTGCACACGGTTAGATCTGTGCATTCAGAGGCACAGACATTGGGAGTTCATTCCCACTCTTTAGTGTGACCCCAGGTGTAAGGTGCAGAGCAGGGGTAGTCAACCTGTGGCCCTCCAGATGTTCATGGACTACAATTCCCATGAGCCCCTGCCAGCGAACGCTGGCAGGGGCTCATGGGATTTGTAGTCCATGAACATCTGGAGGGCCACAGGTTGACTAACCCTGCTGCAGAGGACCGAAACGGAAAATGAGAAACCCCCAGCTTGTATCTTCCCACCAATGTGCCGACGGGATCCGGCCTTGCGCTCGCCAATCGCACACTCGAGCTCAGTCCTGGTCGGGTCTTACAGACACAGCACACGCAAAAGTGCCTATCTTGAATCAAGCTTCCTTGTTCTCCGAGGTGCCATTGCATTCTTCTGTTTTATTGATAGTCCAGCTTTTCCGCTGGGGCTCCAGGCAGATTATGGGGAGCGAATCCGTGCAGCCGACCGACGGAACCTTCAAGGAACGCCGCAACGGGAATTGGGGTTGTTGAGCCAACCGGAAGACTCACAGCAGAACTGAAGCAAAGCAGAAGGACAGGCAGGACATGTTCAATTGTGCAAAAAAAGTAACCTTAGCAGGATCCTGATTTCAGCAAGCAACAGCACAGTATACAGTCCCCAGTCATCTAAGAAATAATAAATAATTTGCCCAAATCACTTTGTGGCCCATTTACAACAGGGATATTCTTTTTTTTAATCTGCTGGCTGGCTCTTGTTTTATGACTCTAAATTTATTAGTTATTTTTTAAGTTGGTGTTTTATTGGGGGGTTCTACTCGGTCACCTAAGAGCCTCTTGTGGCGCAGAGTGGTAAGGCAGCCATCTGAAAGCTTTGCCCATGAGGCTGGGAGTACAATCCCAGCAGCCGGCTTAAGGTTGACTCAGCCTTCCATCCTTCCGAGGTCGGTAAAATGAGTACCCAGCTTGCTGGGGGGTGAACGGTAATGACTGGGGAAGGCACTGGAAAACCACCCTGTATTGAGTCTGCCAAGAAAACGCTAGAGGGCGTCACCCCAAGGGTCAGACATGACTCGGTGCTTGCACAGGGGATACCTTGACCTTTAACTCTGTCACCTGCCACGAGTCAGCTTCGGTAACAAATCCAATGAAGAAATAAATAAACTTTCCTGTGCAGGCCCACGTCTTCAGATGCCTCGAAACGGACTTCTTCAAGCCTCACCTATAAGTCGAGAGACTCAGGTGGGTGGCGTGTCGCTCTGAAGCAAATAGAGCAAAGTTTGAGTCCTGGGGGCACCTTTGAGGCCGGCAAAGTTTGATTCTGGGCCGAAGCTTTCGTGTGCAGGCACCCTTCTTCCGATAATACGGAAACAGATCACCTTGACCCTTGCATAAAGGTGGATTCAGGTGGGTCGCCCGTGTTGGTCTGAAGCAATAGAACAAAGGTGGGATCCAGGGGCATCTTTGGGATCATCACGATCAAAACCGATACAGGGATGACCATGAACCAATTAAAAGAAGCACTCAGAGACAGGGGCACATGGCATAGTCTTTCCTATACAATCGCCGAGGGTCGGACACGACTAAACGGATGACATCATCACCATCATTATCAAGGCTTAATTCTGGGGATTCTCTTCCCTCTGAAACTGCAGCTTCCTCCAGGGAGAACTGATGTCTGTAACCTGAAGATCCGCTGTTATTCCGGGACATCTCCAGGTCCTGCCAAGAAATTGGCAACCGACCACCACTGGCCAGGTTTTCCAGGTGCCACTACAGCAGTGCTCACCTGCACCAACAGAGTCGCATGCCTTGTTGTTGTTGTTATGTGCGAAGTCGTGTCCAACCCATCGCGACCCCATGGACAATGATCCTCCAGGCCTTCCTGTCCTCTCCCATTCCCCGGAGTCCATTTAATTTTGCACCGACTGCTTCAGTGACTCCATCCATCCATCTCATTCTCTGTCATCCCCTTCTTCTTTTGCCCTCGATCGCTCCCAGCATAAGGCTCTTCTCCACCCTGCTAAAAAAAAAGGGGGAGGGGGGACAGGATTGCACAAGAGCGTGGGAAAAGAGTCACTAAAAACTTCCTTGCAATTAAAAGCCTCACCGTTTGGGCTTCCCATGCGGGGACAACCACAATGAATGGGGCCTCGAACCCAGCCTGCTCGGTTTGAATGTTCCTGCTCATTCCCACGCATTCCCGCCAGGCACGTAGCGGGCAGGCCTGCCATCCGGAACCCGAACTATCGATAGAGAATCATTAGGACTGCAGCCCCTTAGATGAGGCTGCGAGGGAGAGGAAGTGGAGGACGGGATCCGAAGAGGGACCTGCTGATTCTTTTTTGGCGTTTGGCGTTCCTCTTGCACCTGAAGTGGGTCTAGACCAGGGGTAGTCAAACTGCGGCCCTCCAGATGTCCATGGACTACAATTCCCATGAGCCCCTGCCAGTGAATGCTGACAGGGGCTCATGGGAATTGTAGTCCATGGACATCTGGAGGGCCGCAGTTTGACTACCCCTGGTCTAGACAATGGGGTGGGGGGGAAGACCATGACGTCACTGGATCACCAGGGCAACTGGAATGCATCAAAGCAAAAGTCCCTCTGTGATCCTAAAATGAGAGCCCAGTAGCACCTAAAGCTTGTCTGATTGCCGGGGACCCCCCCTACTGGCTTAATCTGCATTTGAAAACCCAGGCCCTTTATATATCTGCAGTTTATTTGCGGACAAATCCATAATGTATCATATCATAGAATTTAGAATGGTTGACTTATTTTTTTAATGTATTTTAATAATACAAATAATAATATATTTATAATAGATTTGTTTATAATTGGAAAAACCATATCCCTTCTTTATCAATCATTTATGTACAGATAAATGAATAGTTTTATCATTGAAATTCATTTATTAATCATAATACATACTTAAAGGTAAAGGTATCCCCTGTGCAAGCACCGAGTCATGTCTGACCCTTGGGGTGATGCCCCCCAGCGCTTTCATGGCAGACTCAATACGGGGTGGTTTGCCAGTGCCTTCCCCAGTCATTACCGTTTACCCCCCAGCAAGCAAACTGGGTCCTCATTTTACCGACCTCGGAAGGATGGAAGGCTGAGTCAACCTTGAGCCGGCTGCTGGGATCGAACTCCCAGCCTCATGGGCAAATCTTTCAGACGGCTGCCTTACCACTCTGCGCCACAAGAGGCTCATAATACATATTTAGAGTTATTTATTTAGAATTGGGGGAAACTAGAGCATTTATTTATCGTTTTTATTTTTAATATAGACATAATTTATCATTTTATTTATTTACTATATTTATACACTGCCCTCCCTCTCAGCTCAGGGCGGTTTGCATAGAATATGGGAGGACATAAAAATAATTACAGTGTAGTTCAGTAATAATAAACAGTAACAGTGGTTTCAATAACCTTCCAATAACTGGAAAGTTATCATTTATCTATTATCTATCTGTCACCTTCACTTCCAGGATGTATAATTGCAAGGATGATTAGGAATGGGATGAGTTTTGCGCCCCATCTTCATCCCCATGGGGTTTTGACTGTATTTTGTATTTGTTTTTATATCTGTTTTAAGGGGTTTTATTGGGGTTTTATATTCCGACGTCTGTAACCTGCCACGAGCCTTCGGGGAGTGGCGGGCAATAAATTGAAATAATAATAATTGATAAATTATTATGATTAGAATCACAGAATCAACAGAAGTCTTGTAGCATCTCAAAGAGTTTTAAGTCTGGCATCCGCAGGGTACAGCTCCCTTCATCTGGCGTGTGCGGTGTGTCTTCGTGGTGGTTGGGCATATACATGGCTTGACAGGTTGGCTGGGTACTAGATGACCATTCTAGAACTTACATGGTCTCACAGCCCTTTAAAAGAACTCCATCCCGACCCTTTTCCCAGGAAAAGAGAAAAACAGATTGTTCCTTGTCCATAGGGGACACAATGGACCTCCCAGGGTGGTGGGAATGCAAAAATCTGCACATCTGGAAAGGTCTTTAAAAAAGCATACCGTAAATGCATATTTCAACATAGAGGGTTTAAAATAGAAAGCAGATGCAGGGTAATACGGGAAGGGATTTTTGCAAAATCTAAAAGGGTTTTCTCAGTTAATTTAAAGCACGTATATGCTTAAAAGTTCACTACCAAACCGGGGGGGGGGGAATCTGTTTTAATGGATTGGTTCTGGATATTCTATAATGGCTGGGCAGTTTCCAAACTACTTCCGTCTCGATTTGTCCCCATGAACGAGGGCTTTTAAAACAAACAAAAAAAAACCTGGGATTTTCTGCTTTTCAGAAAAAGAAAACGGCACATGTCATAGAATCATAGAGTTGGAAGGGACCTCATGGGTCATCTAGTCCAACCCCCTGCACTATGCAGGCCTACAGAGGGGGAAATGCAATTCAAACATCAGATACTCTCACGGGTACTTGTTATGTCTGGAGAGCTTCCGAGGGCCAATACGAATTGACCAATACGTGGCAGGATCCCATCTGTCAGTTTAAAGTGAAACTGGCCAATCGCACACACTGGCGGAAAGATCCGTTGTGTGGCTTTGTATATAGGTTGGGGTGGTTTTCGGTTCAGCTCTTAGCTCCGCTTGCACGATGATGGGGTCTTAATTAAGAGCTCCGATCACTACCAGCGTCCACTCATGGATTTCACCGTATTGACCGGCGCACAGGATCCGTCCTGCCACTGGATCATATAAAAACAGCCCAATCACTTTCAACTTGTGGAACTTGCCCCACTCCAATCACAGGTTTGGCCAGGAACCTCTGACCTGTACGTAAGTTTGGGCAATGAGCTGTTCAGTTCAGTCGTGTGCGATCTAATAAAGAGGTGATGTTTTGGCACAGGAGTGACTCTGCGCCTTATTGAAGCCACTATTCAGTTAAAAACACCCCAGGAACTAGAGTTGCCAACTCCTTTACGGGCCTGGAGATTTTCTGGAGTGCCACCTGACCTCCTGGACTGCAGAGATCAGTTCCCCAGGAGGAAATGGCTCCGTGTCATCAAACACGACTGAAATTACTCCACTGCCCAAACCCTGCCGTCCTCAGACTCCACCCTCCCCCACCCCAAATCTCCAGAAATTTCCTAACCAGAGCTGGCAAAGCTACCAAGAACACTTTCCAAGGGCTGGTTTGCAGTAGAAAATCTGGATTCGAACCCAGAAACGGCTGAGAGTTCAAGTTCCCTTTTTGTTATGAAGAACACATTTCTGAAGGAAGACAGGGGCCGACTCTCAGAAATCAAACGAAGATTTCAAAGTGCTACCCAAAGATAACCACAAGGCGCTCCTAAGCAGAGTCACACCCGCAACAGGCGGGCCCCTCCCTACGCCTGGGACTTGTCGTTTGTCCAGGATTAGATTTGAGTCTTTGGAAATCAAGACGAAGCTTTTTGCGAATCGGAATTTTCGTCGGAGGGGGATGTCCACCCTTACTCGCACCTGAACAAGGGAGTTTGGACTCTCAAAAGATTTGACCCCAAAAATCTTGGTCTCTGAAGTGCAAATGGACAAGGAAAGAGCGCGGAGCACCAATAAAGGAGGCTTTAGTTATTTGCAAATGGTCTGTTTGAAACTCAAACTAACCACGGTCAATAAATGAGCCTCAGGGGAGGGCGGTATATAAATAGAAATATGGTTAAATAAATAATGCCCGTTTTCTCTTGAGTCACTTTTCCCCCTCTGCTCCCGGAGCTGGTTTATTTGCAGATCAAAATGAGGAATATTTCAAGCAGGTTTCCGTTTGCACATTTGGCAGCACTGAGCTGTCGGAGGGACACTACAGTGGCAGAAGCTAACTATCCTCTGGTGAATAAATCTTTGTTGGCATAAAGGTGCCATGAGGCTCAAATTTTGTGGCCCTCTGGTGTGCGGTAGCTGAGGAAGAAAAGGTTATACCTAGAACAAAGCAGATGGGCAGTAGGTTCGGGATGGACAAAAGTTAAGACCACTTTACACAGAGATGGATTGCAATGTGGAATTTGCTGCCAGAGGATACAATGATGGCTACAGGCATGGACTGCTTTAAAGGGGGATTAGGTAGATTTGTGGAGGATAGGTCTATCAGTGGCTGAGGGGAACTTCCATTTTAGTAGGCACCGATCCTCTGAATCCCAGAGCCAGGAGGCAACCTCAGGGGAAGGCCTCAGCCTCTGAGACCTGTTGCTGGCCCTCCAGAGGAACTGGATGGCTGCTGTGTGAGACAGGGCTCTCCTGAGGGTCTTATGAAGCCCTCAGCCTCTCTACCCTGTTGTTGGTTGTCCAGGAGAACTGGCTGGCCCCTGTGTGAGACGGGAGGCTGGACTAGAGGGGCCACTGGCCTGATCCAGCAGGGCCCTCCTGAGGTTCTTATGAAGGCCTCGACATCTGTGCCTTGTTGTTGGTTGTCCAGAGGAATTGGTTGGCCACTGTGTGAGACAGGATGCTGGGCTAGATCATCGGTCCGATCCAGCAGGGCTCTTCAGACCTACCAGCATCTGTCATCTAGCTTGTGCTCTTGCTGGTCTTTCTCCGTGGAATTCAGGGGACCATGCATAGCTCTCCCTTGCAACCAACCTTCAAGGCAAGCTTGTTAGGGAAAGGATGCCCAACGACTTCATGTCCAAGGGGAGAGCCTGCGACGGTTTCGCGCATCCCACTATTGTGTTGCAGCAAAAGGTCCTTCCAAGCAAAGGAATTCCAGCAAGCTGCAGCCTAGTCGTCTTCTCGCTGCTCGAGCACTCCCCCTCTCCCGTAGCAGAGCGCGGGTAAATAAGCCCCATAACAATGTTCCATTTATTAAATGCGTCAGCGCACCACGGGCGCACAAGTCCCGGGTTTCCACCAGCAGCGAGCGCGCATGCGCGATCAAACTTTCCTGCCCCAGGGAGAATCCCTGCACGTTGCGCGTGCGTCGTAGCTTGGAGTATCCCACGCGGCTCCAGTCGAGTCCATAGAGTTACGAAGAAAAGCGCGATGCAAAAGGAGATTCCGGTCGCGAGTTGAAAGCGCGGGGAAAGGGGTGGGGGACTCAATCTGCGTTCATACCTCTGTTATAATTGCATTAGTGTTAGCAGTCGAATAAGAAAATCCGTTGCAGCAGCGTGAACTCCCGTCGCTCATTGAACCGGCTGCAATAGGCTAGGGTTGCACTGTCTTTTGCATTCTCTGAAGCGTCGCTGCACCCTCCATTTTACACCTCCACCCTTTCATTTTATTATATTTTTTATTTTTTAAATCTTATTTCTGTATTAATTTCTATCCCGCCCTCCCCTGACGCTCCTTAAACAAATAGGATATCGGTGTAGGAGCCTTAGGGAAAGCGGTATATAAATGTAATAAATAAATAAGTAAAGGGGGAAAGAGCTGGTCGGTAGGGCTGGGAGGCAGATGGTCGGGAGACAGCTTGTAGGGCGGCGTCCCCCCTATCCCAGCACCCCTTGAAAGCGCATCCTCCAACTGGTGCAGGAGAGAAGAGGCGAGGAGGGCCTGTTCAACACAAACCGCCATGATTGGAGTTCATAGTCCGAGGAAGAGTGCTTGCCCTCGAAAGCTCACGCCTTGAATAGATCTTTGTTGGTCTTAAACAGGGGTAGTCAAACTGCGGCCCTCCAGATGTCCATGGACTACAATACCCAGGAGCCCCTGCCAGCGAATGCTGGCAGGGGCTCCTGGGAATTGTAGTCCATGGACATCTGGAGGGCCGCAGTTTGACTATCCCTGCTCTTAAAGGCGACTCTGATTTTATTGCATTGAGAACTCGGCTTCCCTCTCCCAGCGGCAGTCGCCTGTTCGCAGGAGCGCGTGCGCTCCAGAAGCGTTCGAATGGAACCCGGACGTGTCACGTGGTCGGCGCGCCTCAACTCTTAGCCGCGGAGGGGAAAACGAGCCAATGGGCGCGCGCGGCGGGGTGCGCCGCTCGGATTGGCGGGCCGGCGGGGCGCGGGGGCTGCCGGGAAGGCGGCTTCTGCGCCGGCGCGTCCCTGCCCTGCCCGCGGTGGCGCCGCTTCCCTCCGGCCGCGCGGGGCGTTTGAAGGGGCGGCCGCCGGCGGGACCTCGCCATGCCGAACTTCTGCGCCGCCCCGAACTGCACCCGCAAGAGCACCCAGAGCGACCTCGCCTTCTTCCGCTTCCCGAGGGACCCCGCCCGGTCAGTGCGCCGCCTTCACACGAGACGCCCACTCGACACGCGTCTGTTTTCGCTGGAGGGGGAGGGTTCGCACGTTACGCGGTCTTGACACGTGTTTCTGGCGGCGGGCACGCGCAGGCGCGAATCGGACTTTAGAGATGCCTTTCAGACTTGCACGTGTGGATGCGGCTTTGGCGTGGAGGGAGACGGGTTTGCGCGCGCGCTTCCTGCGGGCTGGCTTTTTCTGCGCGCTGCAGGCTGGGCTGCGTCGCCTGTGCACGCCTCCGACTCGGGTTGCGGGGCCTTTCCGGGGACCGTTTGCACGTGTGAATCGAGAAAGAAAGACATGAGCGTGCAAAAGTGTAAATGCTCTTGGACACGTGTACTCGTGCGTGTCTGGATCTTTAGGGTCGCTCATGCTTGACCCAGAGAGCAGCCTTGTGTGTATTTTGGGTTCTTTATGGGCTAGCTGTTGTGGACCTGCAGGTCTTATTTTATTCATTCATTCATTTTAATTATATACCGATCCTCACCGCAACGTCTCAGGGTGTCCTTCGGGGAGAGAAAAACGGGGTGTCAAAATCCACTCTTCTTTTTCTGCTTTATGAGCTAGCATTTGTGGATGTTGCAGACTGGGCAGGGTTGCATATGCACATCTGTCGCTCTGCCTGCAGGACATTTTGGTGCACCGTTTCCACTCGTAAACCAAGAGACATAGATGTGCACGTGTAAGCTTGCAGTTACACAGAGACATGCACGTCTGTCAGAGACATGCACGTCTTTAGATTCACGCATGCATATCCCAGAGAGCAGGCTGAGGTGCATTCTGGATTCTTTATGGGCTAGCTTTTGTGGGCACCACAGACTGGGCAGGTTCGTGTACGCACACCTGCGTCAGATTGTTGTCCTTTTGGTGGATCATTTGCACGTGTGGACCAAGAGACACAGCTATGCATGTGCGAACCTGTCTTTTAGCATCAATTTGGGTCCCATGGCACCTTTAAGACCAACTAAGTTTTATTCACGGTATAAACTTCCGTGTGCACTTCACGGGACTCAAAATTTGTCCTTGCCCCAAAGCAACACAGCCACACCCACATGAATCCATGACATACCCGTAATTTGTAATTGTTTGCTGTGCCTCTTGGTTAGAATTCCCACTTGAATAGAGTGACACTGGTCCAGTGTGGACCAGCAAGGAGCAGATACCATGGTGTCGTTGCTACGAGCGGCAGCTTCTAATATGGAGAGCTGGGTTTGAGTCCCCACTCCTCCTTCGCATGCAGCCAGCTGTGGGACTTTAGGCTAGTCACAGGCCTGTTAGAGGTGTTCTCACAGAGCTTTCTCAGCCCCATATAATCCACAGGATATCTGTAGTGGGGAGAGGAAGGGAAAGTTGTTTGTTAACTTCATATGAGGCCCCTTCAGGTAGTGAAAAGGGGGTGTAAAAAGCAGAATCACAGAGTTGGAAGGGGCCTCCTGGGTCATCTAGTCCAACCCCCTGCACTGTGCAGGACACTCACCACCCTCTCGCTCCTCCACTGTCACCTGCCACCCCCTTGAGCCTTCACAGAATCAGCCTCTCCGTCAGATGGCTCTCCAGCCTCTGTTTAAAGATCTCCAAAGATGGAGAACCCACCACCTCCCGAGGAAGCCTGTTCCACTGAGGAACCGCTCTGACTGTCAGGAACTTCTTCCGGAGGTTTAGACAGAATCATAGAGTTGGAAGGGACACCCTGGGTCCATCTAGTCCAACCCCCTGTGCTATGCAGGACAATCACAGCCCTATGGAGCTCTTCCAACTCTGCATAGCAAGCCTGCACTTCCTTGGAAGTCTCCCAGTCCAAAAACTAACCAGGGCTGACTCCGATTAGCTGATGAGATCAAGCTAGCTTGGGCCATCCAGGTCACGCAGCTCTTACTCTCTGGTGTAGCTCGTTCACAGCCCAGCTCGTTGGGGATCATTACTACGACTACCCAAATTTAGCCTGTGCGCCAAGTGACAGAGGGAGGCCCACCCACCCCTGGCCATTTGTTATAACTATATAGTGGTGCTGTCTCCCAGCCAATTGGGGGATATGAGCATTTGATATTGGTATACTTATGAATTCACTTATTATTGCATGATAACATCTATAGTCTGCCTTTCCTCTTCTTGGTTCAAGGAGGATTACTATAATAATTGCAATGCCCCAACGTTAAGAGTGTCGCCACATCACAGCTCACTTATGGCGACAGTGTAGGGCAGGAGCGGCCAAATTGTGGCCCTCCAGATGTCCGTGGACTACAATTCCCATGAGCCCCTGCCAGTGGACATTCAATGGCAAACACGCCTGAACCAAACTGGGTCTTAATGCAGAGGTAGGAAATGGCCAACCTCCTCTGAACATCTCTGCCCTTAAAAACCCCACCGAAGAATTGGGCCAGAGGGACGGACCAGATCCAATGGGATGAAATTAATGCAAAAGAAATTCCTTCTAAAGATCAGGAAGAAGTTCCTGACAGTCAGAGCGGTTCCTCAGTGGAACCTCAGTGGCTTCCTCGGGAGGTGGTGGGTTCTCCATCTTTGGAGATTTTTAAGCAGAGGCTGGAGAGCCATCTGACGGAGAGGCTGATTCTGCGAAGGTTCAAGGGGGTGGCAGGTGACAGTGGATGAGCAAGAGGGTTGTGAGTGTCCTACACAGTGCAAGGGGTTGGACTAGATGACCCAGGAGGTTCCTTCCAACTCTAGTTTTCTGTGAGACATTGAGTCTAAGTGGGGCGGCATAGAAGTCAAATAATAAATAAATATTCCATCATTCTTCTTTTCTAAATTTTTGCCACAACTTCCAATATAACCAGTTTTTAAAAAGAGCCTGTTATTTGTGTCACATTTTGTCCAGGATTTATTTTTCTTCTAACAACTTAACCCATTTTCTTTAGAGGGCCGTTTGGTCGCAAGGAAATCCTATTAAGTACGCCACACACACCAAGCTGTCTGATACTGAATCAGACCTGTGGGCCCGTATTTCCTACTCTGACTGGCAGCAGCTCCCCAAGGTCTCAGCCAGAGGTCTTCCTCACCCTCTTCCACCTGATTCTTTTAACTGCACATGAGGGGACTTGAACCCAGGACTTTTGTCTGCCAAGGTGATGCATTCCCGCTGAGCCATAGCAGATTCCCAAAGAGACATTAATTGGCTCAGTAGCTTGCTGGGATGCATCCCTGTTCCTGATCGGGTTAAATGACAGCCAGTCTTCCATCAATTGCTGCAGGATAGAAGGAAGTCACTCCTCATTTCAAACAGGAGATCGGGACCCTAGCGCAGGGGTAGTCAAACTGCATCCCTCCAGATGTCCGTGGACTACAATTCCCAGGAGCTCCTGCCAGCAAATGCTGGCAGGGGCTCCTGGGAATTGTAGTCCACGGACATCTGGAGGGCCGCATTTTGACTACCCCTGCGTGGATCTAAAACAGTTCCATAGGGCCTGCAAAAGGGAGCTCTTCCGCCAGGCATTGGGTTGAGGTCGACCGAAATTAGCAACATCCCCAGGGCTCCCGAAGGGCCTTCCAGTGAATCCGCACGCTTGAACTGACCAACCAGCGGTCTGCTAGATTGTTACCCTCTCTGGAAAATTTACTTTGAGTGTGCTTTGAAAATGCATCGCCCAGCGTGTGCGGAACTGTGAGATGCATAACTTTTTAGTCTTCCTTTTCTAGGTTCAAAAGTTGTTTGAGGCAGCCAATAAGCCGAGCCAAATAGCACGAGGTTCCCCAGCGAGTTCTGTTTGTGTTTTGTTGTACTCTTGAAGGCCGGTAATTAAAACTGATTTTAGGTTTTGACTTCAGCGACAGAAGAAAATGATCTTCACAGCCTTAATGTCGAGGTTTTAGTTTTAAAGCAGTCTTTCTCAAATACCTGCGGGCTTCAGGGAGATCTCTTTTCTGGAGTTACGATTGAAAGTGACTTTTCTTGGTTCCTTCGAAAAGGCAGACAGTGTCGAGCCAGCCGCCTGCCTCCCATGTTTGCGTGAGACTAGACCTCTGTTAGAGAGCAACAATTCAGTCGTCTCAGATGCAGGGAACGCACACTTAGTCATCTTTGGAAAAGGGGCAAGGCGAGAACAGTAACTCATTCAGAGACTAAGTGGTGAAACTCCCTCTGTGGATGGGGCTCAGAGAAGCTCTCAGTTTCTCCAGTGGGTAAAGTGTGTTGGTCCACAGTCAAAGAGCAGAATCAGAGTCTGGTAGCTACTTAAAGAGCAACCAGATTCCTCCCTCCCTCCCTCCCTCCCTCCCTCCCTCCCCCCTCCCTCCTTCCTTCCTTCCTTCCTTCCTGAATTTAAGTGCTCCCTCCCTCCCCCCTTCCTTCCTTCCTGAATTTAAGTGCTCCCTCCCTCCCTCCTTCCTTCCTTCCTTCCTGAATTTAAGTGCTCCCTCCCTCCCTCCCTCCCTCCCTCCCTCCTTCCTTCCTTCCTTCCTTCCTTCCTTCCTTCCTTCCTGAATTTAAGTGCTCCTTCCCTCCCTCCCTCCCTCCTTCTTTCCTTCCTTCCTTCCTGAATTTAAGTGCTCCCTCCCTCCCCCCTTCCTTCCTTCCTTCCTTCCTGAATTTAAGTGCTCCCTCCCTCCTTCCTTCCTTCCTGAATTTGTGCTCCCTCCCTCCTTCCTTCCTTCCTTCCTTCCTGAATTTAAGTGCTCCTTCCCTCCCTCCCTCCCTCCCTCCCTCCTTCCTTCCTTCCTTCCTTCCTGAATTTAAGTGCTCCCTCCCTCCCTCCCTCCTTCCTTCCTTCCTTCCTTCCTTCCTTCCTTCCTTCCTTCCTCTGTCTCCTTCCCTTCCCTTCCTCTATCCTGGATGCTATTCCTCCCTCCCTCTTTGATTTTTTCAGTCGCTTGTGGCATGTGAGCTGGGGAGCCCTTTGCGACAGTTTAAAAAAACAACCCCTGTCTCTCTCGCAGATGTCAGCGGTGGGTCGAGAACTGCCGGAGGGCTGACTTGGAAGATAAGACTCCAGACCAGCTGAACAAGCATTACCGGCTGTGTGCGAAGCACTTTGAAGCATCCATGATCTGCAGAAGCGTAAGTGAAAAGAGGGACTGGCCCGTGGCGTCTGAAGCACAACTTGGTTACTGACATTAACGGTGCAACCAAAATCAGAGTCCTGATTTTAAGGACCTTTAAGACCAACCAAGATTTATTCAAGATGTGAGCTTTCGAGTGCAGGCACTCTTCCTCAGACTAAATGAACAACCATCATAACTGTGGAGATAGAAGGCACAAGCAAATTCCGGCAAATTAGTCAACTGTGTCACAATATCCAAATTAAGCCATATGATGCCATACGAAGGAGCTTTTCCACCAGGTCTATGGTTGAGGCTAGTGCAGAGAGAAGATCTGTGGGCCCCCCAAAGGAAGGAAGAAGGGATTCCACCACAGTCTAACAGTGGTGGCCAGCATTTCTCTCCTAGTCCCCAGCGGGGATGGGGGGGGGGTTGGTTTGCTACCGCATTTGTAGCTGTTCTCAATATTTTGTTAACTGTTGTGCTATTAGTGGGGGTTTTAGGGGACTTGTGTTTTATTTCTTATTTTAAAATCAGAGTCCAGTGGCACCTTTAAGACCAACAAAGATTCATTCAAGGCGTGAGCTTTCCAGTGCAAGACGAAGAGTGCAAGACGAAGAGTGCTTGCACTCAAAAGCTCACGCCTTGAATGAATCTTTGTTGGTCTTAAAGGTGCCACCGGACTCTGATTTTGTTGCGCTAATTCAGACCAACACGGCGACCCATTTGAATCATTTCTTATCTTGTAACCCCACCACGAGCTGGCATTGCTGAGAGTGGCGATAGATAGATAGATAGATAGATAGATAGATAGATAGATAGATAGATAGATAGATAGATAGATAGATAGATAGATAAGAACCAACTCTTCTTCTAGATAGAGAGAGATAAGAACCAACTTTTCTTCTTCTTCTAGATAGATAGATAATTCTTTGCTATAACAGCCAGTCAGTCCTTTTGAGTTCAGCTGCAGTTCACAAAAACATTCATTTAGACTGACGAAGAGTGCCTGCACTCAAAAACTCACGCCTTGAATAAATCTCTGTTGGTCCTAAAGGTGCTCCTGGCCTCTATTTTTGTTGTGCTACTTCCGACCGACACGGCGACCCCCTTGAATCCGACATTAACGGTGGAAGGGGACCTCTCCAGCATTCGAGTCTCATTCCAAGGCACGCCATTTGCACGACTTGATTTATGGCCTCTGGCTAATTAGCCGACCCTCTCTGAGAGAGCGAGGCAGTTAAGATCTCGGATTCCGTCTTCTCCCGCGCATGCTGAGCCTGTGCGTTTCAGTGCTCGGAAACCTGTTCAAGTTACTTACGTGCAAAACCGTGCCGAGGCTATTGGCGTATTGGGGGTTCCCACAGCATGGAGGATGGGGGCGGGGGATGGAGGCTTCCCGCTGAGGATACCACATTTCAATAAAAGAAGCTCATCTGAAACTCTCCGAGGGGAAAATTGCACTCTCGGAAAGAGAACTGGATCCCCGACCCCTGGAATGTTTTAAAAATAACAGTCTCGATGAATTAATGACCCCAGAGGCCGTGGGCTTTGCATTCACTACATCTGTCAGGAACCCAAGAATATTTGAATGCTTGGAGTTGTCCCACGTAGCCCTTTGAGAAATCGCTCGTGGAAGAGTTACAGATGCGTTAGTAGAAGTTTTTCTTTCTGCAAGCAGGTTTTCTTCCCCCTCCTGGCAGTTAAAACCCGAGAGCCGGCTCAGCATAATGGTTGAGAGGGGCGGACTCTAATCTGGAGAGCCGGGGTGGATTCGCCTTTCCTCTCTACCACAAAAAGAAGAAGAGTTGGTTCTTAGATGCCGCTTTTCTCTACCCGAAGGAGGCTCCAAGCGGCTTCCAATCACCTTCCCTTCCTCTCCCCACAACAGACATCCTGTGAGGGAGGGGGGGGCTGAGAGAGCCCTGTGATTACTGAAGAAGAAGAAAAGATGGTTCTTATGTGCCACTTTTCTCTACCCGAAGGAGTCTCAAAGTGGCTTCCATCCGCCTTCTCCTCCTCCTCCTCCTCCTCCTCCTCCTCCTCCTCCTCCTCCTTCTTCTTCTGTAATCTCAGGGCTCTCTCAGCCTCCCCTCCCTCACAGGGTGTCTGTTGTGGGGAGAGGAAAGGGAAGGTGAATGGAAGCCGCTTTGAGCCTCCTTCGGGTAGGGAAAAGCGGCATATAAGAACCAACTCTTCTTCTTCTTCTGTAATCTCAGGGCTCTCTCAGCCTCCCCTCCCTCACAGGGTGTCTGTTGTGGGGAGAGGAAGGAAAGGCGATCGGAACCCGCTTGCAGACTCCTCTGGGTAGAGAAAAGCGGCATCTAAGAACAAACTCTCCTTCTTGTGTTAATTTGGAGCACCAAATGTGTTTTGCCTTCTTCAGCAGTGCAAACTTTCTACCCTTTACAAGTCTCAACTCATCGCAAGCTAAAAATTCCGACGCAGTACACCTCACAAAGCTCACGAGCATCTGCCTGCGTCTCATATTTCCACCCCTGAAAAACAAAGGTCGCAAACTAGCAATCCGGAGGGAAATGCCAAAGGCTTTCTGGCCTCAGCGTCGACAGACCAGACATTAGGCGTAAAATCGGAATCTGTAAACAGATATTTGCGTGTAGAATCAACAATGGCCTCATCAGAGAAGAGACTTTTTCTCCTTCTATATAGTTTACATAAGTTTTACAGCACTTAAGTAAAGCAGATTTTAAACAGAAGCGTTTTTGGGTGCGGTTGGTCGGTATTGCAGGATTGGCTGCTTTTCCTACTGAACTTTGCCATTGAGAAAACCCTGAGACATTCTTCAGGATAAAATATTTAACAAATTTAAAAAATATATTAAAACTAGGCCAAGTGCAACAGGTGTTAGTGGTGCGTGCTCCCCTCCCCCCAAGGGCTCTGCCACTGCCTTACCTGTGCGCACCACCGATGGCTTGGTTGACATCTCCACAGCCGGCCAGCCTGCTGTGCAAGCTGGCGGCCAGGCCAGGCAGCGGGCTGGCCAGGGCACCACAGGAGTGCCTTCCACGGCATCCAGGGAGCCCAATCCGGGGGCACCCGGCTTTGCTGGGTGCGCCCAGATTCACCTGCGGAGCCGGAAGCAATGTCCAAACACCCGGACGGGTCCCGGACACCGATCCTCCCACAGTGGCTCTTCCGAAATATATAATGGTTACAGATTGACTCCAACCCATTCACAAAACCCTTCCAGGGCTGTCAGGAAATGCTTTTCAGGCTTTGAGGGACCCCAGAAATATTTTTCAGGCTTCAAGGAACCCCGGAAGTGGTGACCTGCCCCTTCAGAGCAGCAGGTGTGGAAGTAAGATGTGGGAGAAAACCAAATCAACTGATTGATCCTTTACTGTTTCCATTGTAGAGAAAGAGTCTGGATGGGTAGAGCAGCAGGGAAAGTAGGCTTGAGTGACATCCAGTGATGTCAGCAGCTGTCTGAACTGCTGGGAAAGCCTGCAAAACCCCTGGAGAGCTCTTGTGGAACCCCGGGTTTCCCCAGAACCCTGGTTGAGAATCTCTGCTGTCTCTGTATGAACATATCAAACTGCCTTATAATGAATGAGACCCTTGGTCTATCTAGGTCAGTATAGTCTAAGGTTGGCAGTGATTCTCTAGGGTTTGAGGCAGAGGGTCTTTCACACCACCTTCCGCCTGCGCCATTTTAACTGGAGACGCCGGGGTTTGAACCGGGTACCTTCTGCGTGCCAAGCAGAGGTGCTACCCCTGAGCCACAGCTCCTCCTGGGGAGGTTATGGATTCCTTCCTAGAAGGGACTTGGAACGACGGCCTGCCTTTTCTTCCACAGAGTCCCTACAGGACCGTTTTACGAGACAACGCTGTGCCCACCATCTTCGACCTGACGAGCCATCTAAACAATCCACACAGCAGGCACAGGAAGAGAATCAAAGAGCTGGTGAGTCAGATTCTTCCAATCACCGTTAACACCCAAAAAAAACTAGTGATCCACATGTCTTTTCATCCCATAATACCTTACAGCAGGGGTAGTCAACCTGTGGTCCTCCAGATGTCCATGGACTACAATTCCCATGAATGTCCCATGGACTACAATTCCCAATTCTCATGGGAATTGTAGTCCATGAACATCTGGAGTCCCACAGGTTATCCCTGCCTTACAGGGTCTAATGCAATAGAATGCTACTGGGGGGTGGAGGTGGTCTTTTTCTTGTAAAAATCTCTTTGGACAAACTTTAAACATACGGGTAAACATATGGAGCAGAGGTCCATGAAGTGTAAATGGAACACTCTGTCCGGGGCAGTGGTGCTCTGTCTTCTTGGTGCTTGGGGGGGCAAGAATGGGTGGGCTTCTGGAGTTCTGGCCCCACCCTTGGATCTGTTGATAGCCCCTGGATTTGACCACTGTGTGACCCATCGTGTTAGACTGGATGGGCCATTGGCCTGATCCAGGGGGGCTACAGTGAGAGGGCTCCTGGTGTGGTGGCCCTGTTGGTGGAGCTCCCGATGGCCTCTAGGTTTTGGCCACTGTGTGACACAGAGTGGTGGACTGGATGGGCCATTGGCCTGTTCCAACAGGGCTTCTCTTATGTGTCTGCGACAGTGAAGTTCTGTCTTCTTGGTGCTTGGGGAGGCAAGAACTTCCTCCTCTCTGTGCTTGGGTGCTTGCCGAAGCACGCCGGAGCATGCAACCCTAAAGGTAAAGGTATCCCCTGTGCAAGCACCGAGTCATGTCTGACACTTGGGGTGACGCCCTCCAGCGTTTTCTTGGCAGACTCAATACGGGGTGGTTTGCCAGTGCCTCCCCCAGTCATTACCGTTTGCCCCCCAGCAGCAAGCTGGGTACTCATTTTACCGACCTCGGAAGGATGGAAGGCTGAGTCAACCTTGAGCCGGCTGCTGGGATCGAACTCCCAGCCTCATGGGCAGAGCTTCAGACTGCATGTCTGCTGCCTTACCACTCTGCGCCACAAGAGGCTCTTCAAGCAACCCTAGTGGCCAATTAATCCAATAAATAGTTAATAATTATAAACTAATAAAAGTTAAAATTGCTTGACCCAAATAGTTCAGTGTGGCAGCAATACAAGTAATCTTTTGTCTCGTATCTTCTTTCCTCCGACTTTCCTGAATCCCAACTACAGCACACGTGATTTAAGTTTACCACTTTTACAGGAGATGAAAACTGTCTTTCTTATGCGGTACAGGTTGCCAGTGCATCTCTAGAAATATATGATTGCTGCTTTTAAGTATCGGAGTGGTTGTCCCTTAGGAGAGGGCAGGGAAAGGTTCCTATTGGCAGCAGAGGGGAAGATCTGCAGGAATGGGTTTAAATTATGTGTAGAAAGATATCGGCTAAATATCGGGGTGGGGTGGGGGGAATTTCACAGTCCGAGTAGTCCAGCAGTGGAATAAATTTTGTCATAGACCAGTGGTGACCTGGATCATTTAGACCAGGGGTTGTCAACCTGTGGTCCTCCAGATGTCCATGGACTACAATTCCAATGAGCCCCTGCCAGCGAATGCTGGCAGGGGCTCGTGGGAATTGTAGTCCATGGACATCTGGAGGACCACAGGTTGACTACCCCTGCTTTAGACATCTAATAAAATTGAATGCTTAGATTCAGAGGAGCTGCCTGGTTTAGGGATGTGGTCGTTTTGTAGATTTTCCCAAAGGGATCATTGAGCGCTGTTTTTCTTCCCCCAGAGTGAAGAGGAAATAAGAACGTTAAAGCAGCAGAAAAGTAAGTGACCCTTACTTGTTGATAAGCTGCCCCTATGGGTCTGCTGAGGGGTTCTCTTTCAGCGAGTGAGATTAGCACAGGGAGCCCCCCACAGAGCACCTGCAGGCATCATGGTACCCTGCCCACTGAAACCTTTCTTGGAGCCCAGCGTGCATGTTGGAAAGTGGGCAGGGCTTTTGCCCAGCCAGGCTTGCGATTGGCCACTGGAGATTTGATTGGCTGTGCAGGTATTCTTGAAAGAGATATGGCTTTGGCAGCCCCTCCCACCACTACCCAAGCTTCTCCAGTGCGTGACTGAAGGTAAGCTGCAGCGGCCATTTTGTGGCTGGCTCCGCCTCCTGCGGCAGCCATCTTGCACCTCCTGTGGCACCCACCACATTTTTTTCAGTTCCAAAGGTTTTTAAAGGCGCCAAAAGTCTGAGGATCCTTGGGTTTAGTATGTATTCAGATCTGTTTTTGGACATCAGTGGGATTTCAGCCAGTTGGGCTGCGGCCGAATCGTTTCTGCTGTGTTATCCTGGTTTCTTCATTAGTTCTGTTTTTAAGCATCTACCGTTGTTAGCATCCTTGCAAACATGTGTCGTATCAGCGTGCTTGACTGGGAGTCCTGATGGCTCTCTGGGCTGTTTTCAGGGGCCAGTTTATATCTTGGCCAAGTGAGCGAAAGAAATGACAGATATTTCTATTCTTAACATTTCCCCCATGACTTGTCTTTCTACAAAGTCATATAATAAGGCTTTTCATTGGATCGAACGGACAAATAAGAACCGTTTTTTCCCTTAAAGCGACATTGAGAAGTTTTTTTGGCTCTGGCCAGGTGAAAACATTTACTTTGGCACGAGCGTTTCATGTGCTTTATCGTAACCTTTTGCAATGTGGGATTTAAACAAACAGAACGACTTAACCCCGATTCGGTAGCAAGCCGTTTTATTGTCTGCGTGGCTTGTGGCTGTAGTAAAGATTGAATAGCAAGCAAGCCACGTTGGGGAAACATTCCTTGTACCCAACTGACTGCATGCTGGCAAATCCTCAATATATCTAATTTTCAACATGGCCCCACGTGTGGATACTTAAACCTGGAGATTGGGGACATGAACAAGCAAAGACAACTCTTTCTACAAACCTGAAAGAAGTCCCAGGTTTGGAGAAAAAGCTGAAATTTGAAAAAAAAAGATAGGCAAAAAGAGAATATTCCCAAGATAACACAAGCAGCCCCTGTCGCTCTAAGAAACAAACGACTTTACAGTCACTGTTGCTAGGCAATGACAAAGTTATTGTCAGCCTCCAAGCTTTGGCTGCTATCATTAAAAGTCAGGGGGAGAGGCCAGGGGCTCTTTCTAGGCCTGTTTGGGGCTTTGATGGAGGATTCTTAGCACCGGACCTAGCAGCTACCACTGGGCAACTGAATATCACCTGATCTGCATGACTCACCCAGGCCTGTCGGCTTGCCACTGTTCAGCAGCAACTGCCCCACAAGAGCCAGTGCAGGATGATGGTTAACCCTAACCCAGCATTCACTGGCAGGGGCTCATGGGAATAGTCCATGGACATCTGGAAGGCCACAGTTTGACCACCCCTGCCCTAACCCCCCGACGAAGGTTGAACTTTCTAGCAAGTAATGATGTCATACAGTTATCATCCCCCCCCCCTCCCAAATCCTTTTGACTCCTCACATTTTCCAGTCTGCGGGCACCAAATGTACTAGGGCCCCCCAGGGGGTCATATGGCCCTGTTGAAAATGGCAGCTCTAGATTCTGAAATTATGCATGTAATTGTGGCTGGCATATAAGAACCAACTCTTCTTCTTTTCTTCTTCTAATTCCTTGGATCATTTCATTCACAAATTCTGTCATTTGCCAGTAAGTTTTTCTCTGAGGCTTAAACTTGTCGGGGGGGGGGGGGTGTGTGTGGAAATGTCGCCCAGAATTTTAAAATTACAGCTTCACTATCTCTTCTCTCCTGCCCTCTAGTCGACGAAGTTTACGAGCAAGAAAAGAGCAATCCAGAGTCGGTGGAAAACGAGCTGCAGGATCCGGCGTCCGAGGAAGGAGGAGACGAGCCCTCGAAAGACGACGCCCCTTTGACGCAAGAAGAGCGGGAGAACAAAGATTATCTGAAATCGTTATTTGAGATCCTGATCCTGATGGGGAGGCAGAACATTCCGCTGGACGGCCACGGCACGGACGAACTCCCAGAAGGCATCTTCACCCCGGACAACTTCCAGGCCCTCCTGGAATTCAGAATAAACTCTGGGGACGAGGTTCTGCGGAAGCGCTTTGAGACCACAGCGGTGAACCTGGCTTACTGCTCGCAAGCCCAGCAGAAACAAATGCTGGACATCTGCGAGAGCTGTATCCGAGAGGAGACACTCCGGGAGGTCCGCGACTCTCACTTCTTTTCCATCGTCACCGAGGAAGTCGTCGATCTCGCCGGCGAAGACAACTTGCCCGTGCTGGTGAGATTCGTCGACGATTCCAACAACCTCCGGGAGGAGTTCATCGGTTTCTTGCCCTACGAAGCGGACCCCGACGTCCTGGCGGTCAAATTCCATACCACCATCATTGAAAAATGGGGCCTGAACATGGAGTATTGCCGTGGCCAGGCCTACATCGTCTCCAGCGGGTTCGCTTCGAAGATGAAGACTGTAGCCATGAGGATCTTGGAGAAATATCCGCAGGCCGTGTACACGCTTTCCTCGTCCTGTGCCTTGAACATATGGCTCGCTAAGTCCATTCCGGTCTTGGGCATTTCCATCGCGCTGGGGACGATAGAAGAAGTCTGCTCGTTCTTCCACCAGTCCCAGGTGCTCGCGGATTTGGACAATGTCATTTCCCTCCTTTTCCAGAATAGCGAGGAAAGGGGGAAGGAGCTGAAGGGCGTTGTCCGTTCCCATTGGACAGGCCGGCACGATACCTTTGAGATCGTGGTTGACCTCATGCAGGCCCTGGTGTTGTGCTTGGACGGCATCAACGAGTCCTCCAACCGGTGGAACACCTTGGTGGCCGGCCGCGCGAACATCCTCTCTAGCGCCCTGGCCGACTTTGACTTTGTGGTCACCGCCGTGATCGTCAAGAACATCCTTTCGTTCACGAGGGCCTTCGGCAAGAACCTCCAGGGACAGACGTCGGACGTCTTCTTCGCCGCCAGCAGCCTGACCGCCGTGCTGCACTCCCTGAACGAGGTGATGGAGAACATCGAGGTTTATCACGAATTCTGGTTCGAGGAAGCGACGAACCTGGCCACCAAGCTGGACTTGCCCGTCAAGCTCCCAGGGAAGTATTGCCGCGCGCAGCAAGGGAACTTGGAGTCCGAGGTCACGCCGGAGAATTATTACAAAGAGGCCCTCAGTATCCCGACCGTGGAGCACATAATTCAGGAACTGAAAGATATCTTTTCGGAGCAGCACCTGAGGGCCCTGAAATGCCTGTCCCTGGTGCCCTCGGTCATGGGGCAGCTTAAATTCAACACCTCCGAGGAGCAGCACGCAGACATGTACAAAAACGACCTCCCCAACCCGGATACGTTGTCGGCGGAACTCCACTGCTGGCGCATCAAGTGGAAGCACAGAGGGAAGGACATCGAGCTTCCGACGACAATCTACGAAGCCCTCCACCTGCCCGACATCAAGTACTTCCCCAACGTGTACGCGCTGCTCAAGGTCTTGTGCATCCTTCCGGTGATGCGGGTGGAGAGCGAGAAATTCGAAGTGGGCCGCCGGCGCCTGAAGGCCTACCTGCGGAACACCCTGACGGAGCAGAGGTCGAGCAACTTGGCCCTGCTCAACATAAACTTCGACATCAAGCACGACTTGGATTTGATGGTAGACACTTACATGAAACTCTATCCCGAGAAAGCGGAGTTCCAGGAGGAATTCCTCTCCTCCAACAGTTCCGACCTCAAAGAAGAGACTTAGCAGAAGAGGGGGAATGAGGGGACCTCTCTAAAAAGACAATAACAAAAGCCCCTTTCCTTGTTTTAGATGCTTTGGTTTCACCCCTTTTGTAAAAAAAAAAAAAAAATTCAGGGCTCCAAACTGGGAGAAAGCGATTAATTATTTGGAACCGTTGTCTTTGAATGAGTTTTGAACAGAGTTGTAAACAGAGCCAGCCCTGCTGGCCGTCCGTTGCTCGTTGATCTGTTTTGTAAAGTATGTATTAAAAAAACAAAAGAGTCGGGGGTCAGTTTTTACGCTGCCCGTATATGAGAGCTTTATTTTGTCTCTTTAGGGGGGAACGCATTCGAAATAATTACAGGCCTCTTCCGGCGATAAGAATTGGGAGCAAATAGCAGGTGGGAATTGAATGACAAAACAACAACATCAGGTTGGTTACTTATTTGGGCTTCCTTCGTTAGCTCCGCCTCTCCCCCTTTCCCGTGAAAATCCTGAAGACGGTTTGAATTAACTCGAACCTTTGGAAGAATTGCGTCCAGTCGAAAACCGTACATGGGATAGTGCCGGCTGAGAATGTTGGGGAGGATTTTCGTCGAAGGGGGTAAGTGCCCTCCACCGCACCCTGTGCCCCTTCCCGGTGGTACTTGGCTGGCTCCCCGAAATGAAGGTTTTTTGGAGTGCAGGAATGTGTCCAGACTGGGCTTGAGCCAGTCACCTTTGGGCATGTTCCGCTGCTCTGTGTGGCCCCCCCCCCAGTCCCTTTTCATGCTTCTATGAAAGGGGAAACAGCCCCCCCTCCAAATGAAGCAATTTCACTTGTCTATGTGTATGGGGAGGAATTAGATATGTCACGGGCTTCTGTGTTCCAGCAGAATTAGCGACTTGGCCTCTGGGATATAAATTGTAAACCTGAAGCTGGCGGCGAAGAAAAAAAAAAGGGGGGTGTGTTTTACATAGAAGCGCCATGGGCTGATTCTGCTGATTTTGGAGTGGGGGGGGGAGGAAGCAGCCCGCCCACCCCAGTTTTGTATAGTTTATTTCCATCCAGAATAAAATTTGAGTTTTCTATTTTGGCATCATGAACCAGCCCAGGGAGTGCAGCCCTCTCTCCCTGTTTGCATAAAATGCAGCCAGCTGGGTGACCTTGGGCTCGCCACGGCACTGATAAAACTGTTCTGACCGAGCAGGGATATCAGGGCTCTCTCAGCCTCACCCACCCCACAGGGTGTCTGTTGTAGGGAGAGGAATGGGAAGGTGACTGTAAACCGCTTTGAGCCTCCTTCGGGTAGGGAAAAGAGGCATATAAGAACCAACTCTTCTCCTCCTCCTCCTTCTTCTCCTTCTTCTCCTTCTTCTCCTTCTTCTTCTTCCTTGTGTTGCACGTGTGACCCGCTGTGGGGACCCCAGGAATTGGATCCCACGTCTCAATTGATGGTCCGCCCAGGTTCTACTGCAGAAAGAACCTGTCATGTCCGCTCTGCTGATATGGGGCTCTAGAGCAGGGGTGGCCAAAGAGTGGCCATCCAGATGACAATGAACTACAAGTCCCATGAGCCCCTGGGCCCCTGGGAGTCCATAGACATCTGGAAAGCCACCCTCTGGAGTATTTTTCCATGGCATTGACCTCTTGCCCAGCCTGGTGCGGTCTTAAAGAGCAGCAATCCCTTATCTGGAGAACCATGTTTGATTCCCCACTCATCCATGTGCAGCCAACTGGGTAACTTTGGGTCAGTCACAGTTCTCCTAGAGTTGTTCTCACAGAGCATTTCTCTCAGAGCTCCCTCAGCCTCACCTACCTCCCAGGGTGTCTGTTGTAGGGAGACGAAGGGAAGGTGATTGGAAGCTGCTTTGAGACTCCTTCGGGTAGAGAAAAGCGGCATCTAAGAACCAACTTCTTCTTCTCCTCCTCCTCCTTCTCCTCCTCCTCCTTCTTCTTCTTCAGTAATATCAGGGCTCTCTCAGCCTCCCCTCCCTCGCAGGGAGAGGAAAGGGAAGGCGAATGTACGCCACTTTGAGAAATGTGAGGCCACCTGGGTGACACTGGGCCAGTCAGTTCTCTTGGAGCTCTCTCAGCCCCACCTACCTCACAGGGTGTCTGTTGCAGGGGGAGGCAGGGAAGTTGATTGTAAGCAACTTTGAGACTCCTTTGGGTAGAGAAAAGCAGAATAGAAAAAAATCTGGCTCTTTCATACTGTTTGTATGATCTGTTTGTCTTGATCTGTTTGTGCGTATTTTTTTCCTGTTCCTGTATGCTTGGGTTTTGCACCTTGAACAGCAGAGAGGCAGTAACTAGCATCCCCCTGCCTTTCCTCTCCCCACAACAGACACCTACTGAGGTATTTGAGGTTGAGAGAGCCCTGATATTACTGAAGAAGGAGGAGAAGGAGGAAGAGAAGGAAGAAGAAGAAGAGTTGGTTCTTATATGTTGCTTTTCTCTACCTGAAGGAGTCTCAAGGTCAGAACAGCTTTATCAGTGCTGTGACTAGCCCAAGGTCACCCAGCTGGCTGCATGTGGGGGAGCGCAGAATCAAACCCAGCATGCCAGATTAGAAGTCCACACTCCTAACCACTACACCAAGCTGGCTCTTTTGATTCCCGCCTGCAGCTCCTGTGAATTTTATGCACCTCGATGCCTCTCAGGTGAGCAGAAGGGTGCTGCAGATCTAAACTCTTTGCCAGCTGGCTTCCAAGTGGCTTGTGGCTAATTTACAAATCATTTGTGAAGCTCCACTCTAAATGCAGGTGTTAATATTAGATAACTTCCAGACCCTTAATGCGTCTTCCATTCTCTCCGGCTCACGCCCTGCCCTGTGGGAAATCACTGGCTGTACGTACCCAGAAGATCGCAGAAGCTGGGGCTGGTTTCCTGGGGAGGGAACGCTGTCCGAAGCAGCCGGAGAGGTGTCGGGGATGGCTAAAAGGTTTTGAGTGTCTGCAATTTGGCTGTGGGTCCCTCTGGAAGCGCTTTAATGCAGCCTGGAGAAACCTTCAGCCGAAAACTCAAACGCAGTCTGAAAAGCTGCCCGGCCATGCCGTCTATCGCTATGACATCGCGGCCTTGCCCAGTGAACGACAAAAGAGGGAACGAAATAACCCAACCTGTGTATACAAGTTAGGAACCTTAGAGGTTGAGCAGCGAGGGAAAAAGCCCTAAATATTAAAATTCAAATACTTATTGCCATACATGTGCACATTAACAAAATTTAAAGCATCAACATTGTTGTTAGTTGCAAAGTCGTGTCCGGCCCATCGCGACCCCATGGACAATGATCCTCCAGGCCTTCCTGTCCTCTCCCATTCCCCGGAGTCCATTTAAGCTCACACAGACTGCTTTAGTGGCTCCATCCAGCCACCTCATTCTCTGTCGTCCCCTTCTTTTGCCTTCGATCGCTCCCAACATTAGGCTCTTCTCCAGGGAGTCCTTCCTTCTTTAGTAAAAGGTGATCTGAAGAGTCCTTCCTTCTCATGAGGTGGCCAAAGTATTTGAGTTTCATCAACATTAGACTCATGCTATTGTACAAATCCATGCGACACATGAGCGTGCGCTCCGGCTAGGAGAGGGCTACGATACGGGTGGAATTTTGGAGAATAAATCTTTTCATGCGGGGCTCCGAGAGATAAATTTGGACACAGTTTGTAAGTGTGGGATCTTCTGCCTTTCTAGCTTTCCACCTTATAGTCCCCGTTATTCCATTGCACGAGCGTATTTAAAATATCAGGCCACTGAAGAAGACCCCAAGGGGGGATGAGAGACATTTAGTTATATGGTATCAGTTTATTTATCCTGCCAATGTGCTCTGGATTTGTGGGTCTAACGTGGATATATTTAAATGTTTAGATCAGGGGTAGTCAAACTGCGGCCCTCCAGATGTCCATGGACTACAATTCCCAGGAGCCCCTGCCAGCATTCGCTGGCAGGGGCTCCTGGGAATTGTAGTCCATGGACATCTGGAGGGCCGCAGTTTGACTACCCCTGGTTTAGATGTTCACATGAATGGCAATAAATATGTGTTTTAACATGTAGCATTTTTTTCTGGTGCTCAGCCTCTAAGGTTCCTATCACAGCCTCGTCCACCAGATCATCTTTAAAAAGGAAGGGTTTTTTTAAAGGCACGTTTGTGTATTTCTAAACTCATGTCTGTGGGCAACTCGATTTCTTTGTAACGGGCAGTGGGTTTGTTCTGTGGTCGCAGCTGAGCTGAGAAGTTGGCATTTCCTTCACTGGGACCTTGCAGTACGTTTGGGGCCCGTGTGAAGTTCTTTTCGGTGAGACGGGACAAAGACTTTGGGATGTAGAAGAAGAAAACAAGTCGATTTTTATACCCCGCTTTTCACTACCCGAAGGAGTCTCAAAGCTGCTTACATTCTCTCCCCACGACAGAAACCCTGTGAGGTCGGTGGGGCTGAGGGAGCTCTCAGAGAACTGCTCTGGAAGAACAGCTCTAACAGGACTGGGACAAGCCCAGGGTCACCCTGCTGGCTGCATATGAAGGAGTTGGGAATCAAACACAGCTTGTCAGAAGCCGCTGCTAGATATATAACCCAATTATTGTCAGAAAAGCCACAAGATTATTCAGAAGGACAGTAATGGCAAATGAGCCAAAAAGGACATGGAAGAGATGGGACAAGAACAGGGGAATGTGCCGAAGAAGATTAAGGGGTTGGAGCATCTTTCCCCAGGAGGAAAGGCTGTTTTATTAGAATCATAGAATCATAGAGTTGGAAGGGGCCATACAGGCCATCTAGTCCAACCCCCTGCTCTGCGCAGAATCAGCCCTAAGCATTTGTTCCTAAAGCATGCTAAGTACCCTCCATTTCACTAGCCAAAGGAGTCCCAAACAGCTCCCCTTCCCAATAACAGACATCCTTTTGCATGTGGCTGAGTGAGCTCTGAGAGAACTGCGACTGGCCAAAGGTCACCCAGCCGGTCTGATGTGTCTCAAAGCGGCTTCTGATCACCTTCCCTTCCTGTCCCCGCAACAGACACCCTGTGAGGTAGGTGGGGCTAAGAGAACTCAAAGAGAACTACTTTGCGAGGTGGGTGCAAAAGAACTGACAAGCCCAAGAGCCACACGTGGATCTTCACTCCACGTGTTTCTCCAGTCCTCTCTTGAGACTGTTCTTGTAACCGCCACCGTTTCCTGCAGCAGGGCATTCCACGCCTTTCCTCTCTGGGTGAGGAGGGACGTCCTTTTGTCTGTTCCAAGCCTGTTGATTCCTTGATTTCATGGGAATACCCAAGAGTTCTTGGATTGTGAGGAAGGGAGAAAAGGAACTCTTTCTCTTCCTTCTCTATCCCATGCGCCATTTTGGAACCCTCTATCATGTTGTCCTTTCTCCAAGCTCAAGAGCCCTCACCTCTTCCGCCTGCCTTCGCAGAGAAGGCTTCCCTTCCCGTCCTTCACTTTATTTCCCCTTTTCTGCTCCGGTTCAAATGTTAGACGATCATTTTTGAGATGCGGCGACCAGAACTGCACACGGTATTCCAAATGAGACCACGGCATCTTGGACGACGAGCTGAAGGTGCAAATTTTTGTTCTTCTCTCACACATGCTTTGTCCTCTCCCTTACCGCACATGGCCATCCATAGAGATACACATCTCTGCAGGTCTCTCCTGTAGAGACGATGCCCTCATGCTCTCGCACCCATTCTTCCAGACAAGCTGGCCGTTTGTGATAGAAGAAGAAGAGTTGGTTCTTATATGCCGCTTTTCCCTACCCGAAGGAGGCTCAAAGCGGCTTCCCTTTCCTCTCCCCACAACAGATACCCTGTGAGGGAGGGGAGGCTGAGAGAGCCCTGAGATTACTGAAGAAGAAGAAGAGTTGGTTCTTATATGCCACTTTTCTCTACCTGAAGGAGTCTCAAAGCGGCTTCCAATTGCCTTCCCTTTCCTCTCCCCACAACAGACACCCTGTGAGGGAGGGGAGGCTGAGAGAGCCCTGAGATTACTGAAGAAGAAGAAGAGTTGGTTCTTATATGCCGCTTTTCCCTACCCGAAGGAGGCTCAAAGCGGCTTCCCTTTCCTCTCCCCACAACAGATACCCTGTGAGGGAGGGGAGGCTGAGAGAGCCCTGAGATTACTGAAGAAGAAGAAGAGTTGGTTCTTATATGCCGCTTTTCCCTACCGGAAGGAGTCTCAAAGGGGCTTCCAATCGCCTTCCCTTTCCTCTCCCCACAACAGACACCCTGTGAGGGAGAGGAGGTTGAGAGAGCCCTGAGATTACTGAAGAAGAAGAAGAGTTGGTTCTTATATGCCGCTTTTCCCTACCGGAAGGAGTCTCAAAGGGGCTTCCAATTGCCTTCCTTTTCCTCTCCCCACAACAGACACCCTGTGGGGTCGGTGAGGCTGAGAGAGCCCTGATATCACTGCCTGGTCAGAACAGTTTTATCAGTGCCGTGGCGAGCCCAAGGTCACCCAGCTGGTTGCATGTGGGGGAATGCAGAATCGAACCTGGCATGCCAGATTAGAAGTCCACACTCCTAACCACTACAGCAAACTGGCTCTCAGAGAAGATTAGGCTTTTCACACGTGCTTTGTCTTCTCCCTCACTGGACATGGCCTTCCGTGGAGACACAAGTCTCTTCAGATGGCTCCTACAGGTTCAATGCCCTCATGATCCCCCACACACTTGATTTTGGACAAGCTGGTCATTTGTGATCGGAAAAGGACTCTAATTTGTCCTCTCCCTCCCTACACATGCCCTTCCATGGAGATACATGTCTCTGCCTATCTGTCTTGTAGAGCCAACGCCTTCATTCTCCCACACACATGATGCCAGAGAAGCTGGCCATTTGTGACAGGGCAAGTACTCTTGAGATTAGGCTTCTTCCTTCACTTTGTCTTCTCCCTCACTGCACATGGCCTTCCATGGAGACACAAGTCTCTTCAGATGGCTCCTACAGGTACAATGCCCTCATGATCCCCACACACGCCATTCTGGACAAGCTGGTCGTTTGCGATCAGAAAAGGACACTTTTGATTAGGTTACTATGTCACACACTTTGTCCTTTCTCTTGCTACACATGGCCTTCCATGAAGATACGTGTATCCGCAGGTCTTTCTTTTAGAGATAATGCCTTCATTCTCCCACATACATGATGCCAGACAAACTGGCCATTTGTAATAGAGCAAGTACTCTTTAGGCTTCTTTCATACACGCTTTGGCTTCCCCCTCGCGGCACATGGTCTTCCATGGAGACATGAGTCTGCAGATGGCTCCTACAGGTACAGTGCCCTCATGATCCTACACGTGATTCTGGACAAGCTGGTAGTTTGTGATCAGAAAGATTTGGCTTTAGATTGGGCTACTCTCCCACACTTTGCCCTCTCTCTCCCTACACATGGCCTTCCATGGAGATAACATGTCTCAGCAAGGTCTTTCTTGTAGGGGCAACACACTTCATTCTCCCACACGCATGATGCCGGACGAGCTGGCTATTTCTGCCAGGGAAAGTAATCGTGATAAGGCATCTCTCTATGTTTTATTTTGTCTTTCCAGTCCCACTCTCCGCACATGGCCTTCCATGGAGACCCAAATTTCTGCAGGCCTCTCCTGTAGAGACTTATCCCTTATCCTCCCACACACCTGATGCCGGACGAGCTGGCCGTTTTCGAATTGGCTTCTTTCTCTCCTTTCAACTGCGACCTGAATGTGAACTGGATCTACTCGAATAAATGTAAGCTAACCTTTTTTTGCAAAATACTTCTTGATAGATTTATTTACTGTGCTCAGGGATCACGCTTCTAGGGCCGGGCCAAACTCTGCTGTTTCAACCAGATATCCCAATAGGGAGGAAAAGCGATCCCTAGTTGGCCTGAAGGATTTTGTGAACAACGGGCAGTACGTTAAAAGTCCGCTGTTGTAATTTTTGGATGTATGCAGCCCAGCCTGGTTGTTTTTTCACCCAGCCTGGTTGTTAAATGTGATCTAAGCAGCGAATGACTAAAGTCCAGGAGCATACCACCTCCGGGACAGCTGTTTTACTGGGGAAAGCATAAAACTGAAGCTCTGGAGGCTACATGGGATCCTGCCAGGTCTAAAGCCAAACCGAGAAGCTCTGTGACAATTTGGGATTAGGGATGACTGTAACTTTCCCCTCCCTGATTTTTGGATCCCTCCATCCCTTCTTCAATTTCACATCTCCCTTGTGTCGACGATTTTTTTTATTGTTTAAGTCTTTTGCTGTTCTCTTCCATGAAATGTTTCCTGCATGGAAAATGTGCACACTTTATGCTCTCTTCATCAACATTATATATTTGTTAGGAACCCATGAGGAATTGTGAAGGCAGGTCACTTGGAAGTCTCTTTCTCGGTCCTCTTGGGGATTTAAGCAGGTTGATTTATATTGGCTGAGCAATTAACACAGCAATGGTGACCGACCTGATTAAAGAGTAGATGAAAGTTTATTTAGGAACTAATGTACTTGATAGTAGAGGGTGGGGGGGGGTTCCTATCTATATCTCTGGTTGAGTCAGAGAGTGAGAGGGAATGTGGTATTTCTGAGAAGGGGGAATTGCCCTAAAAGTAGGAATTTGGAGACAGAAAAGGAATGGCCTTCTTCTCTTCTTTGTACACCAGACACTGCCTTTTCCAAAAATGTAACCCCTCTCCCAAATCCCTCCAACTGACTCTGAGTCCCTCTCAACCTCCCATGCTTCCTGGTGCATACTCCGCCCCCATCCGACTATTTTGGAGCTCAATCCTTAAAAAAAAAAAAGTTGCAAGAATCAGATTGTCCTGTAAGATGTATGTGAAAACAGCAAACATTAAAACTGTGTGTTTTTAATTTTTCCTAATTCGAATGTTGATGTCTGTTTTTGTCAAATTAAAGATCTCAATGAGATGAAGCTGCTGGTTTTTAAAGTTTTGAAGTTGCCCGAAAAATAACAGAGATATTGAGATGAAACCCTGGAGCATAACACTTGCTTCCTGCCGTCCTACCGTGCAGAGTATGGCTTACTAATGAAGTGCCCCCTCTATGCCCAGCCTCCTAGACACTTACAGCTTGTATCTCCATGCTCTTTAAATTTTGCCAGTCCGCGATTACTTCCGTAATGGATTTCCGTTGCATCTTTTCATTGTGCATCTTTCCAATATTTCCCTAAGGCTGCTGTGTAAGATGTGTCCAGATCAAAAACAAAAAGAAAATGGAAGTCATTTTCCCCCCTACATGTGTGTGTGTGTGTGTAGGGGGGGTTCAAATAGGCCCCTCCCACACACCCCTAGTTTGGCTGCTTCCCCAGTTTCATTTTGATAAGGCGAAAAGGCCCTGATTGGGCCAGACTACCCTAACCTTGTCCAGTCTCACAAACTAGGTAAGTACCTGGATGGGAGACCACCGAGGTCTTTTGCCCTGAACTGGACGGCCCAGGATAACCTGATCTTATCACCTAGAACAGGGGTAGTCAACCTGTGGTCCTCCAGATGTCCATGGACTACAATTCCCAGGAGCCCCTGCCAGCATTTGCTGGCAGGGGCTCCTGGGAATTGTGGTCCATGGACATCTGGAGGACCACAGGTTGACTACCCCTGACCTAGAAGCTAAGCAGGGTCAGCCCTGGGTAGAATTTGGATGGGAGACTGCCAAGGCAGCCGAGTGTTGCTACACAGGAGCTAGACAAAATCTCTGCTGTTCATCCCTTGCCTTGAAAATCTACACCGTAGCTACTAGGGATATGCACTTCGCCTGATTCGGCGAGCACCGAAGCCCAAAGAGTGACAGAGTGTGCAACTCTAGTGTCTGCTTAGTTACTTTGGACTCCCAACCACTGGGCAGAGAGGCCGAGGCCTTTCCCTGACGTCGTCTCCTGGCTCTGGGGTCCAAAGGCGGACGGCTCTATGGTGTCCTACCCGGCTGAGGTCCATCTCTTCAGCCCATCCCCACCCTCTCTAGGAATCTCTAGAAATCTTCCCAGGAATAGAGTAGCGGTCACTGGGAAAGTGTGCATGTGTGTGGGGCGGGGTCTGCTCTGATCGCCCTGCATTGTGTAGGTAGGTGGACTAGATCAGGGGCAGTCAACCTGTGGTCCTCCAGATGTCCATGGACTCCAGTTCCCATGAGCCCCTGCCAGCGTTTCCTGGGAATTGGAGTCCATGGACATCTGGAGGACCACAGGTTGACTACCCCTGGACTAGATGGCTAGAGTTGGAAGGGTTCTCCACGGTAACCTAGTCCAACCCCCTGCAGAATCCCTGACCAGTTTGGTCTGGAGGAAACTCATCTCCTGACCCCAAAGCATTTCCCTGGGCCTGCAAGAAAGGGCCGCAAGAGCCAAGCGCTAAAATAATCCCTTCTGCCCACCCACTCGACATCTGCCTGAGTTCACAGAATCAGCCTTTCTGTCCGATGGCCGCCTACCTAGCCTCTGCTTCAAAACCTCCAAGGAAGGAGAACCCAGCTCCTCCTGAGGAAGCCTGTTCCGCTGCTTTGTAATCTACAGGGGTTTCCCAACCGGTAATTAGCAATGGTGATTTTCTACTCCCTGGTCCGGCACTCTGATCTTGTATGCCGCCCGTCCCATATTCAGGATGCCTCAAACTTTTCGAATGGGAAAACACGCCGGCTGAGTTTGATTCTGCAGGCCTGTAGGTGGCATCGTGACCCTAGAAATGGACCCCGCCCTTAGCAGCCAAAAAGTGCCGGAGATCCAGAACTCCTTCAAGACTAACAACATATCTGGCTCCACCGTAAGCCTCTTTGAGACTCCTTCGGGTAGAGAAAAGCAGCATCTAAGAACCAACTCTTCTTCTTCTCCTTCAGTAATCTCAGGGCTCTCTCAGCCTCACCCATGTAGAGAGACCCCCACTGACAGGTCCTGTCCCTCAACTGTTGATCAGTTGGCCAGTGGGTGGTTCTTATCTGGAGAAAGAACCACGACTCGTGGCTGACATCGTACCAGCCGTGTCCATGCGACACTCTGGCTTTTGGGCAAAATCTCTATTGTAAAACCACCTTCTCCCATGGAATTTTTTGCCCAAATACCTAAGCACTGTCCAGCGGTCTGGAGCAGGGCCTGTCAGTAGGGGGCTCTACCTAATCTGCCTGAATTCACCCAAAGGTGTCCAATCTTCCACCGGTCATAAGGTTCCCAACCTCCAGGTGGGGCCTGGAGACCACCTGGAATCACACATGACCCTCCAGACTACGGGGACAAGTTCCCCTGGAGAAAACGGCTGCTATGAAGGGTGGACGCCCCACTGAGGCCCTCCCCCTCCCCATATCACAATTCCCCAGGCTTCCGCCCCTGATCTCCAGGAATCTCCCACCCCAGAGTTGGCAACCCAAAGCCAGCAGCTTCCCTCCCCTTGCCAAGCATCCCTCCAGCGCACAAGTGCAGCCTGAGGCTTCACAACCCAGATCTCTCTGGCTGGCTCGCCTCTCCACCGCCGCCACCCCGCCCGGAGCAATTAGCAATATTTGTCTGGGGAAACTCATAACTCTTCACTTCCAAATGATTTATGAGTTTCCCCCCCATGTTCCGGCCTTGGCTGGAAGCAGGCAGGTTTCTCAGGCCAACTTCCAGTCAGTTCCTTGCCGGGGGGGAAAACCAGGGACCGGCCCTTCTCCCCTCCCCTCCCCTCCCCTCCGGTCCAAAGCCCAGATAAGCCCCAATTGCTCGACTCCGGGCCGATTTATCGTGGTCAAAGCGAACGGGACGGGTTGACTCCGGTCCAAGTCCTGGGCTGTAGGAAATCGGGAGGTTCGGGGCGTGAGAAAGCCCAGGAACTGGGAAGCAGTCAGCCGTTGACGATGAGCAATAGGCTCTTTGGAATAAAGAGGCGTCGTTTCAAAAAATAAATTAGGGGAGTGTTGCACGGGGTCATATTAGGGAAAGACAGCCGGTCAGAAGACTCCTAGAATTATAGAATCATAGAATAACTGAGTTGAAAAGGACCTCCTGGGACATCTAGTCCAACCCCCTGCACTGTGCAGGACACTCCCAACCCTCTCGCTCCTCCACTGTCACCTGCCACCCCCTTGAGCCTTCACAGAATCAGCCTCTCCGTCAGATGGCTCTCCAGCCTCTGCTTAAAGATCTCCAAAGATGGAGAACCCACCACCTCCCGAGGAAGCCTATTCCACTGAGGCACCACTACAACTGTCAGGAACTTCTTCCTGAGGTTTAGACAGAATTAGGAATCATAGAATCCTAGTTTGAAGGGACCTCTTGGGTCATCTAGTCCAGCCCCCTGCACTATGCAGGACACTCACAACCCTCTCACTCATCCACTGTCACCTGCCACCCCCTTGAGCCTTCACAAAATCAGCCTCTCTGTCAGATGGCTCTCCAGCCTGTTCCACTGAGAAACCACTCTGACTGTCAGGAACTTCTTCCGGGTGTTTAGACAAAAATTCTATTGAATTAATTTCATCCGACTGGTTCTGGTCCGTCCCTCCTGGACAAGAGAGAACAACTCTGCTCCATCCTCTACCTGGCAGCCTTTTAAATACTTGAAGATAGAGCAGATTGTGTTTTGGAGCTTATCGATTTGTTTATTTCCCGAGATATTGTGTAAGAGCATCCACGGCTGGGTGGGGCTTTGGCCTAGAAGCCACCAAAACAGCCCATTGGGGGGGGGGTGCAATGGAGCTCTGCATTGCTCTTACAACAACCCTGCAAGGGAGCAAGACTGGCCCATAGTCACCCGTGGTGTTCATGACCTAGGACAGATATACGGACTTTTAAAATCCGTTTGTACCCCAAATGGGGGTTCTCCTCACCTCTATTTTACCCTCACAACGACCCTGCGAGGGAGATCAGGCAGCAAGGGAGAGACTGGCCCAAGGACCTTCCCCGGCAGAGTGGGGATTCGAACCTGGGTTCCCCGGACCCTAGTCCGACACTCGAACCAGGGTTTTGGGAAACCGTAGGGTTTCCGCTTTGAATGGGCCCTTTGTGCGACACGTCTGCTTTTGTTCTCCGTAGCAAAAGGGCTTTTGACGGATGTCGCGGGCCTAACCCCGGGCCAAGACGCCTGCGTGTTTCGTTCCGTACAAACGAGATTTTTTGGCGCATGAGTCGCTTCACACCCAATTAATTACTTCAGCACCAGATTTTATTCGCTGGCTCCAAGGGAGGTGATAATAGGCCCCAATTTCTAAAAAAGATGGGATTTGGAGGTTTTTTTTCCCTCAGCCAATTCCCCTCAGGTAGCTCTCTTCTAGCCATTTCAGCATCACAGGGCTCGGCCCCAGCCAGTCGTATCCCCCCCCCCCCCTTAAAAATGTCCTTCTGAATCAACCTGGAGGGAGCCAAACATGTAAGCCTAGAGAATGTTCTTCGCCTTCAGCCCTCTGTTGAAAGAGCCAGCGGCAGAGTTAAAATATGAGGAATAATTCTAGTCCCTTCGCCTTCCCGTTAGGTAAGGAAGGTCTGATTTAAACATGAACTTAAGAACATCCGAAGAGCCCTGCTGGATCAGACCGGTTGGTCCACCTAGTCCATCGGCCCACTGGACACAGTGGCCAACTAATTCCTCTGGAGGGTCAACAAGAGCACATTGAGACAAGAAGAGCCGTGCTGGGTCAGACTAGTGGTCCATGTAGTCCAGCATCCTGTCAGGACCAGCCAGTTCCTCTGCAGGGCCAGCCACAGGGCAGAGAGGCCGAGGCCTTCCCCTGAGAAGACCCTCAGAAGAGCCCTGCTGGGTCAGGCCAGGGAGGGTCCCTCCAGTCCAGCCTCCCGTCTCACCCAGGGGCCAGCCAGTTCCTCTGCAGGGCCAGCCACAGGGCAGAGAGGCCGAGGCCTTCCCCTGAGAAGACCCTCAGGAGAGCCCTGCTGGGTCAGACCAGGGAGGGTCCCTCCAGTCCAGCCTCCCGTCTCACCCAGGGGCCAGTCAGTTCCTCTGCAGGGCCAGCCACAGGGCAGAGAGGCCGAGGCCTTCCCCCTATAAGACCCTCAGGAGAGCCCTGCTGGGTCAGACCAGGGAGGGTCCCTCCAGTCCAGCCTCCCGTCTCACCCAGGGGCCAGTCAGTTCCTCTGCAGGGCCAGCCACAGGGCAGAGAGGCCGAGGCCTTCCCCCTATAAGACCCTCAGAAGAGCCCTGCTGGCTCCGACCAGGGAGGGTCCCTCCAGTCCAGCCTCCCGTCTCACCCAGGGGCCAGCCAGTTCCTCTGCAGGGCCAGCCACAGGGCAGAGAGGCCGAGGCCTTCCCCCTATAAGACCCTCAGGAGAGCCCTGCTGGGTCAGGCCAGGGAGGATCCCTCCAGTCCAGCCTCCCGTCTCACCCAGGGGCCAGCCAGTTCCTCTGCAGGGCCAGCCACAGGGCAGAGAGGCCGAGGCCTTCCCCTGAGAAGACCCTCAGAAGAGCCCTGCTGGGTCAGGCCAGGGAGGGTCCCTCCAGTCCAGCCTCCCGTCTCACCCAGGGGCCAGCCAGTTCCTCTGCAGGGCCAGCCACAGGGCAGAGAGGCCGAGGCCTTCCCCTGAGAAGACCCTCAGAAGAGCCCTGCTGGGTCAGGCCAGGGAGGGTCCCTCCAGTCCAGCCTCCCGTCTCACCCAGGGGCCAGCCAGTTCCTCTGCAGGGCCAGCCACAGGGCAGAGAGGCCGAGGCCTTCCCCTGAGAAGACCCTCAGGAGAGCCCTGCTGGGTCAGGCCAGGATAGGTCCCTCCAGTCCAGCCTCCCGTCTCACCCAGGGGCCAGCCAGTTCCTCTGCAGGGCCAGCCACAGGGCAGAGAGGCCGAGGCCTTCCCCCTATAAGACCCTCAGAAGAGCCCTGCTGGGTCAGGCCAGGGAGGATCCCTCCAGTCCAGCCTCCCGTCTCACCCAGGGGCCAGCCAGTTCCTCTGCAGGGCCAGCCACAGGGCAGAGAGGCCGAGGCCTTCCCCCTATAAGACCCTCAGAAGAGCCCTGCTGGGTCAGGCCAGGGAGGATCCCTCCAGTCCAGCCTCCCGTCTCACCCAGGGGCCAGCCAGTTCCTCTGCAGGGCCAGCCACAGGGCAGAGAGGCCGAGGCCTTCCCCTGATAAGACCCTCAGAAGAGCCCTGCTGGGTCAGGCCAGGGAGGCTCCCTCCAGTCCAGCCTCCCGTCTCACCCAGGGGCCAGTCAGTTCCTCTGCAGGGCCAGCCACAGGGCAGAGAGGCCGAGGCCTTCCCCCTATAAGACCCTCAGAAGAGCCCTGCTGGGTCAGGCCAGGGAGGGTCCCTCCAGTCCAGCCTCCCGTCTCACCCAGGGGCCAGTCAGTTCCTCTGCAGGGCCAGCCACAGGGCAGAGAGGCCGAGGCCTTCCCCCTATAAGACCCTCAGAAGAGCCCTGCTGGCTCCGACCAGGGAGGGTCCCTCCAGTCCAGTCTCCCGTCTCACCCAGGGGCCAGCCAGTTCCTCTACAGGGCCAGCCACAGGGCAGAGAGGCCGAGGCCTTCCCCCTATAAGACCCTCAGGAGAGCCCTGCTGGGTCAGGCCAGGGAGGATCCCTCCAGTCCAGCCTCCCGTCTCACCCAGGGGCCAGCCAGTTCCTCTGCAGGGCCAGCCACAGGGCAGAGAGGCCGAGGCCTTCCCCTGAGAAGACCCTCAGAAGAGCCCTGCTGGGTCAGGCCAGGGAGGGTCCCTCCAGTCCAGCCTCCCGTCTCACCCAGGGGCCAGCCAGTTCCTCTGCAGGGCCAGCCACAGGGCAGAGAGGCCGAGGCCTTCCCCTGAGAAGACCCTCAGAAGAGCCCTGCTGGGTCAGGCCAGGGAGGGTCCCTCCAGTCCAGCCTCCCGTCTCACCCAGGGGCCAGCCAGTTCCTCTGCAGGGCCAGCCACAGGGCAGAGAGGCCGAGGCCTTCCCCTGAGAAGACCCTCAGGAGAGCCCTGCTGGGTCAGGCCAGGATAGGTCCCTCCAGTCCAGCCTCCCGTCTCACCCAGGGGCCAGCCAGTTCCTCTGCAGGGCCAGCCACAGGGCAGAGAGGCCGAGGCCTTCCCCCTATAAGACCCTCAGAAGAGCCCTGCTGGGTCAGACCAGGGAGGGTCCCTCCAGTCCAGCCTCCCGTCTCACCCAGGGGCCAGTCAGTTCCTCTGCAGGGCCAGCCACAGGGCAGAGAGGCCGAGGCCTTCCCCCTATAAGACCCTCAGAAGAGCCCTGCTGGCTCCGACCAGGGAGGGTCCCTCCAGTCCAGCCTCCCGTCTCACCCAGGGGCCAGCCAGTTCCTCTACAGGGCCAGCCACAGGGCAGAGAGGCCGAGGCCTTCCCCCTATAAGACCCTCAGGAGAGCCCTGCTGGGTCAGGCCAGGGAGGATCCCTCCAGTCCAGCCTCCCGTCTCACCCAGGGGCCAGCCAGTTCCTCTGCAGGGCCAGCCACAGGGCAGAGAGGCCGAGGCCTTCCCCTGAGAAGACCCTCAGAAGAGCCCTGCTGGGTCAGGCCAGGGAGGGTCCCTCCAGTCCAGCCTCCCGTCTCACCCAGGGGCCAGCCAGTTCCTCTGCAGGGCCAGCCACAGGGCAGAGAGGCCGAGGCCTTCCCCTGAGAAGACCCTCAGAAGAGCCCTGCTGGGTCAGGCCAGGGAGGGTCCCTCCAGTCCAGCCTCCCGTCTCACCCAGGGGCCAGCCAGTTCCTCTGCAGGGCCAGCCACAGGGCAGAGAGGCCGAGGCCTTCCCCTGAGAAGACCCTCAGGAGAGCCCTGCTGGGTCAGGCCAGGATAGGTCCCTCCAGTCCAGCCTCCCGTCTCACCCAGGGGCCAGCCAGTTCCTCTGCAGGGCCAGCCACAGGGCAGAGAGGCCGAGGCCTTCCCCCTATAAGACCCTCAGAAGAGCCCTGCTGGGTCAGGCCAGGGAGGATCCCTCCAGTCCAGCCTCCCGTCTCACCCAGGGGCCAGCCAGTTCCTCTGCAGGGCCAGCCACAGGGCAGAGAGGCCGAGGCCTTCCCCCTATAAGACCCTCAGAAGAGCCCTGCTGGGTCAGGCCAGGGAGGATCCCTCCAGTCCAGCCTCCCGTCTCACCCAGGGGCCAGCCAGTTCCTCTGCAGGGCCAGCCACAGGGCAGAGAGGCCGAGGCCTTCCCCTGAGAAGACCCTCAGAAGAGCCCTGCTGGGTCAGGCCAGGGAGGGTCCCTCCAGTCCAGCCTCCCGTCTCACCCAGGGGCCAGCCAGTTCCTCTGCAGGGCCAGCCACAGGGCAGAGAGGCCGAGGCCTTTCCCTGAGAAGACCCTCAGAAGAGCCCTGCTGGGTCAGGCCAGGGAGGGTCCCTCCAGTCCAGCCTCCCGTCTCACCCAGGGGCCAGCCAGTTCCTCTGCAGGGCCAGCCACAGGGCAGAGAGGCCGAGGCCTTCCCCTGAGAAGACCCTCAGAAGAGCCCTGCTGGGTCAGGCCAGGGAGGGTCCCTCCAGTCCAGCCTCCCGTCTCACCCAGGGGCCAGCCAGTTCCTCTGCAGGGCCAGCCACAGGGCAGAGAGGCCGAGGCCTTCCCCCTATAAGACCCTCAGAAGAGCCCTGCTGGGTCAGGCCAGGGAGGATCCCTCCAGTCCAGCCTCCCGTCTCACCCAGGGGCCAGCCAGTTCCTCTGCAGGGCCAGCCACAGGGCAGAGAGGCCGAGGCCTTCCCCCTATAAGACCCTCAGAAGAGCCCTGCTGGGTCAGACCAGGGAGGGTCCCTCCAGTCCAGCCTCCCGTCTCACCCAGGGGCCAGTCAGTTCCTCTGCAGGGCCAGCCACAGGGCAGAGAGGCCGAGGCCTTCCCCCTATAAGACCCTCAGAAGAGCCCTGCTGGCTCCGACCAGGGAGGGTCCCTCCAGTCCAGTCTCCCGTCTCACCCAGGGGCCAGCCAGTTCCTCTACAAGGCCAGCCACAGGGCAGAGAGGCCGAGGCCTTCCCCCTATAAGACCCTCAGGAGAGCCCTGCTGGGTCAGGCCAGGGAGGATCCCTCCAGTCCAGCCTCCCGTCTCACCCAGGGGCCAGCCAGTTCCTCTGCAGGGCCAGCCACAGGGCAGAGAGGCCGAGGCCTTCCCCTGAGAAGACCCTCAGAAGAGCCCTGCTGGGTCAGGCCAGGGAGGGTCCCTCCAGTCCAGCCTCCCGTCTCACCCAGGGGCCAGCCAGTTCCTCTGCAGGGCCAGCCACAGGGCAGAGAGGCCGAGGCCTTCCCCTGAGAAGACCCTCAGAAGAGCCCTGCTGGGTCAGGCCAGGGAGGGTCCCTCCAGTCCAGCCTCCCGTCTCACCCAGGGGCCAGCCAGTTCCTCTGCAGGGCCAGCCACAGGGCAGAGAGGCCGAGGCCTTCCCCTGAGAAGACCCTCAGGAGAGCCCTGCTGGGTCAGGCCAGGATAGGTCCCTCCAGTCCAGCCTCCCGTCTCACCCAGGGGCCAGCCAGTTCCTCTGCAGGGCCAGCCACAGGGCAGAGAGGCCGAGGCCTTCCCCTGAGAAGACCCTCAGGAGAGCCCTGCTGGGTCAGGCCAGGATAGGTCCCTCCAGTCCAGCCTCCCGTCTCACCCAGGGGCCAGCCAGTTCCTCTGCAGGGCCAGCCACAGGGCAGAGAGGCCGAGGCCTTCCCCCTATAAGACCCTCAGAAGAGCCCTGCTGGGTCAGACCAGGGAGGGTCCCTCCAGTCCAGCCTCCCGTCTCACCCAGGGGCCAGTCAGTTCCTCTGCAGGGCCAGCCACAGGGCAGAGAGGCCGAGGCCTTCCCCCTATAAGACCCTCAGAAGAGCCCTGCTGGCTCCGACCAGGGAGGGTCCCTCCAGTCCAGCCTCCCGTCTCACCCAGGGGCCAGCCAGTTCCTCTACAGGGCCAGCCACAGGGCAGAGAGGCCGAGGCCTTCCCCCTATAAGACCCTCAGGAGAGCCCTGCTGGGTCAGGCCAGGGAGGATCCCTCCAGTCCAGCCTCCCGTCTCACCCAGGGGCCAGCCAGTTCCTCTGCAGGGCCAGCCACAGGGCAGAGAGGCCGAGGCCTTCCCCTGAGAAGACCCTCAGAAGAGCCCTGCTGGGTCAGGCCAGGGAGGGTCCCTCCAGTCCAGCCTCCCGTCTCACCCAGGGGCCAGCCAGTTCCTCTGCAGGGCCAGCCACAGGGCAGAGAGGCCGAGGCCTTCCCCTGAGAAGACCCTCAGAAGAGCCCTGCTGGGTCAGGCCAGGGAGGGTCCCTCCAGTCCAGCCTCCCGTCTCACCCAGGGGCCAGCCAGTTCCTCTGCAGGGCCAGCCACAGGGCAGAGAGGCCGAGGCCTTCCCCTGAGAAGACCCTCAGGAGAGCCCTGCTGGGTCAGGCCAGGATAGGTCCCTCCAGTCCAGCCTCCCGTCTCACCCAGGGGCCAGCCAGTTCCTCTGCAGGGCCAGCCACAGGGCAGAGAGGCCGAGGCCTTCCCCCTATAAGACCCTCAGAAGAGCCCTGCTGGGTCAGGCCAGGGAGGATCCCTCCAGTCCAGCCTCCCGTCTCACCCAGGGGCCAGCCAGTTCCTCTGCAGGGCCAGCCACAGGGCAGAGAGGCCGAGGCCTTCCCCCTATAAGACCCTCAGAAGAGCCCTGCTGGGTCAGGCCAGGGAGGATCCCTCCAGTCCAGCCTCCCGTCTCACCCAGGGGCCAGCCAGTTCCTCTGCAGGGCCAGCCACAGGGCAGAGAGGCCGAGGCCTTCCCCTGAGAAGACCCTCAGAAGAGCCCTGCTGGGTCAGGCCAGGGAGGGTCCCTCCAGTCCAGCCTCCCGTCTCACCCAGGGGCCAGCCAGTTCCTCTGCAGGGCCAGCCACAGGGCAGAGAGGCCGAGGCCTTTCCCTGAGAAGACCCTCAGAAGAGCCCTGCTGGGTCAGGCCAGGGAGGGTCCCTCCAGTCCAGCCTCCCGTCTCACCCAGGGGCCAGCCAGTTCCTCTGCAGGGCCAGCCACAGGGCAGAGAGGCCGAGGCCTTCCCCTGAGAAGACCCTCAGAAGAGCCCTGCTGGGTCAGGCCAGGGAGGGTCCCTCCAGTCCAGCCTCCCGTCTCACCCAGGGGCCAGCCAGTTCCTCTGCAGGGCCAGCCACAGGGCAGAGAGGCCGAGGCCTTCCCCCTATAAGACCCTCAGAAGAGCCCTGCTGGGTCAGGCCAGGGAGGATCCCTCCAGTCCAGCCTCCCGTCTCACCCAGGGGCCAGCCAGTTCCTCTGCAGGGCCAGCCACAGGGCAGAGAGGCCGAGGCCTTCCCCCTATAAGACCCTCAGAAGAGCCCTGCTGGGTCAGACCAGGGAGGGTCCCTCCAGTCCAGCCTCCCGTCTCACCCAGGGGCCAGTCAGTTCCTCTGCAGGGCCAGCCACAGGGCAGAGAGGCCGAGGCCTTCCCCCTATAAGACCCTCAGAAGAGCCCTGCTGGCTCCGACCAGGGAGGGTCCCTCCAGTCCAGTCTCCCGTCTCACCCAGGGGCCAGCCAGTTCCTCTACAAGGCCAGCCACAGGGCAGAGAGGCCGAGGCCTTCCCCCTATAAGACCCTCAGGAGAGCCCTGCTGGGTCAGGCCAGGGAGGATCCCTCCAGTCCAGCCTCCCGTCTCACCCAGGGGCCAGCCAGTTCCTCTGCAGGGCCAGCCACAGGGCAGAGAGGCCGAGGCCTTCCCCTGAGAAGACCCTCAGAAGAGCCCTGCTGGGTCAGGCCAGGGAGGGTCCCTCCAGTCCAGCCTCCCGTCTCACCCAGGGGCCAGCCAGTTCCTCTGCAGGGCCAGCCACAGGGCAGAGAGGCCGAGGCCTTCCCCTGAGAAGACCCTCAGAAGAGCCCTGCTGGGTCAGGCCAGGGAGGGTCCCTCCAGTCCAGCCTCCCGTCTCACCCAGGGGCCAGCCAGTTCCTCTGCAGGGCCAGCCACAGGGCAGAGAGGCCGAGGCCTTCCCCTGAGAAGACCCTCAGGAGAGCCCTGCTGGGTCAGGCCAGGATAGGTCCCTCCAGTCCAGCCTCCCGTCTCACCCAGGGGCCAGCCAGTTCCTCTGCAGGGCCAGCCACAGGGCAGAGAGGCCGAGGCCTTCCCCCTATAAGACCCTCAGAAGAGCCCTGCTGGGTCAGACCAGGGAGGGTCCCTCCAGTCCAGCCTCCCGTCTCACCCAGGGGCCAGTCAGTTCCTCTGCAGGGCCAGCCACAGGGCAGAGAGGCCGAGGCCTTCCCCCTATAAGACCCTCAGAAGAGCCCTGCTGGCTCCGACCAGGGAGGGTCCCTCCAGTCCAGCCTCCCGTCTCACCCAGGGGCCAGCCAGTTCCTCTACAGGGCCAGCCACAGGGCAGAGAGGCCGAGGCCTTCCCCCTATAAGACCCTCAGGAGAGCCCTGCTGGGTCAGGCCAGGGAGGATCCCTCCAGTCCAGCCTCCCGTCTCACCCAGGGGCCAGCCAGTTCCTCTGCAGGGCCAGCCACAGGGCAGAGAGGCCGAGGCCTTCCCCTGAGAAGACCCTCAGAAGAGCCCTGCTGGGTCAGGCCAGGGAGGGTCCCTCCAGTCCAGCCTCCCGTCTCACCCAGGGGCCAGCCAGTTCCTCTGCAGGGCCAGCCACAGGGCAGAGAGGCCGAGGCCTTCCCCTGAGAAGACCCTCAGAAGAGCCCTGCTGGGTCAGGCCAGGGAGGGTCCCTCCAGTCCAGCCTCCCGTCTCACCCAGGGGCCAGCCAGTTCCTCTGCAGGGCCAGCCACAGGGCAGAGAGGCCGAGGCCTTCCCCTGAGAAGACCCTCAGGAGAGCCCTGCTGGGTCAGGCCAGGATAGGTCCCTCCAGTCCAGCCTCCCGTCTCACCCAGGGGCCAGCCAGTTCCTCTGCAGGGCCAGCCACAGGGCAGAGAGGCCGAGGCCTTCCCCCTATAAGACCCTCAGAAGAGCCCTGCTGGGTCAGGCCAGGGAGGATCCCTCCAGTCCAGCCTCCCGTCTCACCCAGGGGCCAGCCAGTTCCTCTGCAGGGCCAGCCACAGGGCAGAGAGGCCGAGGCCTTCCCCCTATAAGACCCTCAGAAGAGCCCTGCTGGGTCAGGCCAGGGAGGATCCCTCCAGTCCAGCCTCCCGTCTCACCCAGGGGCCAGCCAGTTCCTCTGCAGGGCCAGCCACAGGGCAGAGAGGCCGAGGCCTTCCCCTGAGAAGACCCTCAGAAGAGCCCTGCTGGGTCAGGCCAGGGAGGGTCCCTCCAGTCCAGCCTCCCGTCTCACCCAGGGGCCAGCCAGTTCCTCTGCAGGGCCAGCCACAGGGCAGAGAGGCCGAGGCCTTCCCCTGAGAAGACCCTCAGAAGAGCCCTGCTGGGTCAGGCCAGGGAGGGTCCCTCCAGTCCAGCCTCCCGTCTCACCCAGGGGCCAGCCAGTTCCTCTGCAGGGCCAGCCACAGGGCAGAGAGGCCGAGGCCTTCCCCTGAGAAGACCCTCAGAAGAGCCCTGCTGGGTCAGGCCAGGGAGGGTCCCTCCAGTCCAGCCTCCCGTCTCACCCAGGGGCCAGCCAGTTCCTCTGCAGGGCCAGCCACAGGGCAGAGAGGCCGAGGCCTTCCCCCTATAAGACCCTCAGAAGAGCCCTGCTGGGTCAGGCCAGGGAGGATCCCTCCAGTCCAGCCTCCCGTCTCACCCAGGGGCCAGCCAGTTCCTCTGCAGGGCCAGCCACAGGGCAGAGAGGCCGAAGCCTTCCCCTGAGAAGACCCTCAGAAGAGCCCTGCTGGGTCAGACCAGGGAGGGTCCCTCCAGTCCAGCCTCCCGTCTCACCCAGGGGCCAGCCAGTTCCTCTGCAGGGCCAGCCACAGGGCAGAGAGGCCGAGGCCTTCCCCTGAGAAGACCCTCAGAAGAGCCCTGCTGGGTCAGACCAGGGAGGGTCCCTCCAGCCCAGCCTCCCGTCTCACCCAGGGGCCAGCCAGTTCCTCTGCAGGGCCAGCCACAGGGCAGAGAGGCTGAGGCCTTCCCCTGAGAAGACCCTCAGAAGAGCCCTGCTGGGTCAGGCCAGGGAGGGTCCCTCCAGTCCAGCCTCCCGTCTCACCCAAGGGCCAGGCAGTTCCTCTGCAGGGCCAGCCACAGGGCAGAGAGGCCGAGGCCTTCCCCTGAGAAGACCCTCAGAAGAGCCCTGCTGGGTCAGGCCAGGGAGGGTCCCTCCAGTCCAGCCTCCCGTCTCCCCCAGGGGCCAGCCAGTTCCTCTGCAGGGCCAGCCAGGGGGCAGAGAGGCCGAGGCCTTCCCCTGAGAAGACCCTCAGGAGAGCCCTGCTGGGTCAGGCCAGGGAGGGTCCCTCCAGTCCAGCCTCCCGTCTCACCCAGGGGCCAGCCAGTTCCTCTGCAGGGCCAGCCACAGGGCAGAGAGGCCGAGGCCTTCCCCTGAGAAGACCCTCAGAAGAGCCCTGCTGGGTCAGGCCAGGGAGGGTCCCTCCAGTCCAGCCTCCCGTCTCACCCAGGGGCCAGCCAGTTCCTCTGCAGGGCCAGCCACAGGGCAGAGAGGCCGAGGCCTTCCCCTGAGAAGACCCTCAGAAGAGCCCTGCTGGGTCAGACCAGGGAGGGTCCCTCCAGTCCAGCCTCCCCTCTCCCCCAGGGGCCAGCCAGTTCCTCTGCAGGGCCAGCCACAGGGCAGAGAGGCCGAGGCCTTCCCCTGAGAAGACCCTCAGGAGAGCCCTGCTGGGTCAGGCCAGGGAGGGTCCCTCCAGTCCAGCCTCCCGTCTCCCCTAGGGGCCAGCCAGTTCCTCTGCAGGGCCAGCCACAGGGCAGAGAGGCCGAGGCCTTCCCCTGAGAAGACCCTCAGAAGAGCCCTGCTGGGTCAGGCCAGGGAGGGTCCCTCCAGTCCAGCCTCCCGTCTCACCCAGGGGCCAGCCAGTTCCTCTGCAGGGCCAGCCACAGGGCAGAGAGGCCGAGGCCTTCCCCTGAGAAGACCCTCAGAAGAGCCCTGCTGGGTCAGGCCAGGGAGGGTCCCTCCAGTCCAGCCTCCCGTCTCACCCAGGGGCCAGCCAGTTCCTCTGCAGGGCCAGCCACAGGGCAGAGAGGCCGAGGCCTTCCCCTGAGAAGACCCTCAGAAGAGCCCTGCTGGGTCAGGCCAGGGAGGGTCCCTCCAGTCCAGCCTCCCTTCTCACCCAGGGGCCAGCCAGTTCCTCTGCAGGGCCAGCCACAGGGCAGAGAGGCCGAGGCCTTCCCCTGAGAAGACCCTCAGAAGAGCCCTGCTGGGTCAGACCAGGGAGGGTCCCTCCAGTCCAGCCTCCCGTCTCACCCAGGGGCCAGCCAGTTCCTCTGCAGGGCCAGCCACAGGGCAGAGAGGCCGAGGCCTTCCCCTGAGAAGACCCTCAGAAGAGCCCTGCTGGGTCAGACCAGGGAGGGTCCCTCCAGTCCAGCCTCCCGTCTCACCCAGGGGCCAGCCAGTTCCTCTGCAGGGCCAGCCACAGGGCAGAGAGGCCGAGGCCTTCCCCTGAGAAGACCCTCATCTTCCAAAGGAGCCCTTTTCCTCAGAGGAACCAATCCTTTTAATCAGGAGATGAGTTGTAATTCTAGGGGATAACTCAGTTTCCCGGAACAACTCTGGGGAATGATCCAAGTCTCGTAGGCCATCCTGAGTTTCGTTGTGTCTTGATGCCTGTGTATTTATAACTACAGATTTCCCCTTGTGGCCTTTTTCCTTGCTCTTCGACGAGATAGATAGGAACCAGGCAACCGGTCCAGGGATCTGGCAGCCCAGGGAAGGAGCTATTGAATATCAAAAGCCTAAGGAAATTTCCGAGACAATCCACGAAACCTGTTCCCTTGAATTATAACCAGCTGGCGACGGCCGTGAAGGAGATACGGGGCAGGCTGAACAAGTCCTCAGGAGGCATTTCTGATTGGCTGGTCTAGAAAAATGTCCCTCTAGAATGGGCTTTGGGGTGAAGTGGTTGGTATTATACCCTGCTGAAGTTTCTCCCCGCCCCAAATCCCGCTGCCCCCGGACTCCACCCCACCCAAATATTAGGAATTTCCTAAGGTGGATGCTGGAACCATATGAGAGAGCTAATGTCGACCTGTGCTTAGAAGAAGATGAAGAAGAGCTGTTTTTTATACCTCACTTTTCACTGCCCAAAGGAGTCTCAAAACAACTTACGATAGCTTTTCCTTCCTCTCCCCACAACAGACACCCTGCGTGGTAGGTGTGGCTGAGAGAGGTGCTCTGTGAGATCGGCACTATCAGGACTGCGACTTGGCCAAGGTCACCCAGGTGGCTGCATGTGCAGGAGAGGATTGCCAGATTGATTCCCGGCTCCTCCTCCACATGCAGCCAGTTGGGTGACCTTGGGACAGTCGCAGTCCTGTTGGAGTTGTTCTCACAGAGCAGTCCTGTCAGGACGGCCTCACCTCGCTCAGAGGGTGTCTGTTGTAGGGAGAGGAAGGAAAGGCGATTGGAAGCTGCTTTGAGACTTCTTCGGGCAGGGGAAAATGAGATATGCAAACCAACTCTTCTGATTTGAAGGACTGGGCTTGATTCTCCTCCTCCACATAAAGCCAGCTGAGTGACCTTGGGCCAATCCCAGATCTCTCTGAGCTCTCCCAGCTCCACCTGCCTCACAAGGTGTCTGTTGTGGGGAGAGGAAGCGAGGGCGATTAATAATAGCTTTCGGACTCCTTTGGGTACTGAAAAGCAGGGTATAAAACCCAACTATTCTTCTACAGCTCCCTCAGTTCACTACAGCAAGCTGACTCTCCTAGGATAGCTCTAGAATCGCCATAAACTCTATGGCTTTCACCATAGAGTTTGCAGTGGTAACCTAGAGCTACCTAATTCACCTCCTTTAAAAAAAACTCAACAATCTTATGCCTCTGTAGCTGGTCTTGTGACCTCTACAGCCCTGTCCACAGCCTTCCAGTTGGTCGCAGTCAACCCCTGGAGGAAGATGTGATAGATATATTTCTGCTGTGACAGATGTGGTAGTCCCTGAAAAAACAACGAGATTTCTGTGCGACCGCAGCCCAGGATAAAAAAAAAATGTTCTGGATCATTGCTTTTTCTTCCTCCGCTCTTGCGGGTCTGACGTTCTCCCCAGGTGTCAACCGGCTGTTCTTGGCACCTCTCTCTAAACAGAAAGATAACTATAGCTGCCAAGCCCAGGAGGGGGCTGCAAGGCACATCACACACTTAGAACAAGTACATCTGGTTTGAAACCACAACAAAGGTGCTTCCTTGACCCCAAAATGGACTCAGGGTCCTGAAAACTGGCTGGCTTCCCCATCATCCTCTGAATCCTCAACTTCACCCAGTCCTGCCCTCCAAGTAGGCCAGCCAGTCCTCCGGTGGTATTGTGGCCAGGTGTGGTGGCCTCTCATCTGGAGAACTGAGGTGGACCAGTTTGTGAACATTCCTAGACCTACTGCTGTAAACTCCAGGGCTCTGGCCGAGGCAGGCAGTCCCATCCGAGGCCCCAATTAGTCGCAGCCTAGGGGTGCACCCAGAAAGGGCTGGTAAGAGTGAGATTTGGCAGAAGATGTTGAGAAAGAAATGTCCTCGCCCTTTCCCAGAAGTTGAACCTTAAAGGGAAGCTTAATATGGGGGAACAGGCGTCCGACGCTCTTCAGGTAAAGGTAAAGGTATCCCCTGTGCAAGCACCGAGTCATGTCTGACCCTTGGGGTGACGCCCTCCAGCGTTTTCATGGCAGACTCAATACGGGGTGGTTTGCCAGTGCCTTCCCCAGTCATGACCGTTGACCCCCCAGCAAGCTGGGTACTCATTTTACCGACCTCGGAAGGATGGAAGGCTGAGTCAACCTTGAGCCGGCTGCTGGGATCGAACTCCCAGCCTCATGGGCAGAGCTTCAGAATGCATGTCTGCTGCCTTAACACTCTGCGCCACAAGAGGCCCTTCAGGACATGGAGGTAAATAACAGCCCTTGAAGTTTGACGCCGAGGTGCCTTTCAGATCGAGGAAGCTTAATTCAAGTGATCGGTTTTCATGAGCAGGCAGACTTTTTCAGATTTATTGCAATGGAGATCGTTTCAGGTGGGTGGCCATGTTGGTCTGAAGCAGTGGAACCGAGTTCGAGTCCAGCCGCACCCTTAAGACCAAGATAAGTTTGATTTGAGGTTTAAGCGTTCGAGGGCAGGCAACCCTTCCGTTGAAATGGAGCTTACCAGTCCATGCATGTAGGTCAAGGGCAAGCAGCAAATCAGCACGCAACATGCAAATTTGTATGCTAATAATATGCTAATTTGCTGCTCACCCTCTACCTATATGTATGGGCTGGTTGCTCCATTTTCAGACCAAGATGGCGACCCTCCCCCTGGTTAAAGGGACAGGACATTTCTGTTCTCCAGGCAGCTGGCAACCCTAGCAGGTGGCTGAAGGAATGAGGGAGTCCCCTTCGAAGTGGAATGCCAGCCATTAAAATACAACCTGGTAAACTCCGCTGGTTCTGCCAACAGGGCGAAACAGAAGTTTAAGATTATGTACATTATTGCTGGATTCAACCCACCCCTTCCCTTAACCCATACAGTAAGCTCTGCTCTGCAAGAATTGTGTCCATAAATCTTATCTCTCATTCTCAGCTCGAGTTTTTTTGGAACCTTTCTTTTTTTTTTTTTCCCAAGCTCTCGGCACATCTGGTTGAAATCTGCACCTAGACACACAGCTGCCCCGGGGCCTGATCCAAATAGCTGGAAACGTCAAGTCAAGCTGCTGTTATGTAGCAGCCATAGAAGTCAGAGGGGCCTGCATCAGTTGGAGTGGGTGGGAAGAGAGTTCTCGAGATCGTCCACGTAAGATGAAAGTATCTGTGATGGTTGGGGGATCTAGACCAGGGGTAGTCAAACTGTGGCCCTCCAGATGTCCATGGACTACAATTCCCAGGAGCCCCTGCCAGCGAACGCTGGCAGGGGCTCCTGGGAATTGTGGTCCATGGACATCTGGAGGGCCGCAGTTTGACTTCCTCTGATCTAGACTTTGGGCTGATGTAAGATTTGCCACAGATTCTCTGCCCAAACTGCTTCAGGTACAATCGTACTCTCTTTTGGAGGGAAATACATCTGCCTTTCTCAACTGTTTTACCCTTGAGAAACCCCTGAAACATCCTTACAGCTTTGAGTAACCCCAGAAGTGGCGCAATTGGGCAGACTATGGCTGGGAAGCAGAGCTGTGGACACGCCCACCTGGGACCCCTCCCCTTCCTACCCCCTCCATTAGAGGAAAGAATAGAGCCTCTTTTATTGCGAATCGGAAACCCTTTACTGGCTTTTTGCAGAAAACCCCAAAGGAGGAGCTGACGACTTTGGATTTGCGGAGTGAGGATAAGGAAATTTATCATACATTGGTAATGGTTAATAATAATTTAAGAACTTAAGAGCAGGCCAGCTGTGTTCCAGAGGTTCACCATCTGGAATATGAGGTGCCTGAAAAATGCTAAATATAACTTATATCCTATTTCATCTTTTATATACTTTATGTTGTTGTTGTTGTTTTTGTTATGCCTTTTGCTTTTGGATTTTTATATTCCTCTCTTTCAACATTTAAAAAAAACATGATTTAAAAGAAGCCAAAGTGCAGTACTTGTAAGCCAGCAGGGAGGGTGAATTAGTATCTGCTGTGTACTCAGACTGGCAGCAGCTCTCCAGGGTCTCAGGTGTTGGCAGAATTTAAATATGCAAAGGAGCTGAGCACTAGCTGCTTAGGAGCCAGTGGGGTGTTGTGGTTAAGAGCGGCAGCTTCTAATCTGGAGAACTGGGTTTGATTCCCCGCTCTTCTTCCACATGCATCTAGCTGGATGACCTTTGGCCAGTCATAGTTCTCTCAGAGCGGTTTTATACAGCAGTTCTCTTAGAGCTCTCTCAGCCCCATCTACCTCTCAGGGTGTCAGTTGTGGGGAGAGGAAAAGGAAGGTGTTGTAAATCACTTTGAGACTCCTTTGGCCAGTAGAAAGCAGGGTACAAAACACCAGCCCTTATTCTTCTTAAGGGAATATGACTGTTTTGTTGAGAAGAGAATCACTCTTTGTAAGTAAGAGAGGAGAGAAATAGCCCTTTGGGTCTCCTTCAGATAGTGAAAAGTGGGTTATAAAAACCAACTTCTTCCTTCTCATGGCAAACCTTTGTGTGTGTAATAGCTCCCTCTCAATTAGCTCACCCGAATCCAGGTGTGCATGGCTCCCATCTGGCCTAGATAGATCTGTCAGCACTTTGTCCAACTGAAACGTTTTTAGACCCTCCTGGATGCTCTCAAGGTTCAGCCATGCTTCATGATTCTGTGAAGGTTCAAGGAGGTTGCAGGTGACAGTGGATGAGCGAGAGGGTTGTGAGTGTCCTGCATAGTGCAGGGGGTTGGAGGTCCCTTCCGACTCTAGGATTCTGTGATCCTGACCGTGGTTAACCGTAACTAATCTGAGAGCATCTCAGCTTCTTCCTCTGAGGAGTGTGACATCTGAGGTGGTTCCCTGCCCCTCAATGTCACACATTCCCCATTGCGCTCGGAGTGGTGCGTTTTCGCATCCACAGCTGCGGCCCAGAAAATGTGCAGGCTTGCCTTGAAAGTAACGGAGCTGCGATTCCCAGCCTCTGGAAATTACCCCCCCCCCATCCTGTTCCTTCTGCCCCGTCCTGTGTCCTCCGGAGGCGGATTGCTCTTCCTCCCGCTTTGGACGCCTTTGTTTTATCGCTAGGCCGATGGGCCTGCCCTGAGCACCGTAGGTCTTCTCTGCAGTTCCTCTTCCTCCTTGTCCGGCGTCCCGAATCCGGAACGCCGCCGTCCAAAGAAAACAAACCCTTGCTTGTGATTTGGCCACCTGTGAAGAGCGATTCTCTGTTTCCCGTTCGCTTCTGTCCACTCAGGTCTGTTCAGCAAAAGGGGGAGAGGAACTGATGGGGTAGAGAGGCGGATCTGGCAATTGGACTATGCTTTGAGGAGGTAGGAAGTTCCTGGGTCAGGAAAGGGAAGGATCGGAGCCTACAATAATAAAGGCTTTATTGAACAGTTGAGTGGATTGGGGTGAAATGTCCAGGCGGGGGACACAAGGCTCGAAGCCCGTGGTTCTCCACCTTGCTAATGCCGCGACCCTTTAATACAGTTCCTCCTGTTGTGGGGACCATAAAATTACGCAAGGGTTCTTTCCCAGAAATTAAACCGAAACTGAGCAATGTTGTGAAGGTCCATGGTTCATGATTGTATATACATTGCTTTTTTTTCCTGGGGTTTCTCAGTTCAGCTCTGCCTCTTGTCCCACCATGCCGATCTCGCTCTTTTCCGCTGCTCCAGACAGACGAATGCTCTCTCTCGATCTACCCTGCAAGGCTGTTGTGGTGGATGGTGCCCCCCCTGCCCAGCCAAGCTTTTTGACCTGCTGCGACCCCTGTGAAAGGGTCATTTGACCCCCAATGGGGTTCTGACCCCCTGGTTGAGAACCACTGGTCTAAGCAGACCGAAACTCTGGCCTTGAATCCACTGCAAGCCGGAATCAGCTTTGCATCGAACTCTATTTGGCCCAGGAGTTCTGGGCTGTAGGCTCAGGGCATAAGGACGAGAGATCTTGCGAAGAGTCACAGAATGGGCTGTGACATTTTGACATAAAGAGCAGGCCACAGAGTGTATACATTACAGAGCAAGGAGCATTGGCGAAGCAATGGTGTGTGAAAAATCGAACCGGCCACTCGATAGAATCATAGAATCACAGAATCGTAGAGTTGGAAGGGCCCACACAGGCCATCTAGTCCAACCCTCTGCTCTACGCAGGATCAGCCCAAAGCATCCTAAAGCATCCAAGAAAAGTGTGTATCCAGCCTTTGCTTGAAGACTGCCAGTGAGGGGGCGCTCACCACCTCCTTAGGCAGCCTATTCCACTGCTGAACGACTCTGACTGAGAAAAACCTTTTCCTGATATCTAGCCTATATCGTTGTGCTTGAAGTTTAAACCCATTACTGCGTGTCCTCTCCTCTGCAGCCAACAGAAACAGCATCCTGCCCTCCTCCAAGTGACAACCTTTCAAATCCTTAAAGAGGGCTATCATGTCCCCTCTCAACCTCCTTTTCTCCAGGCTGAACATTCCCAAGTCCCTCAACCTATCTTCATAGGGTTCCCTGCAGCCCGCCTGCTGGAGAAAACCCATGACTGAGAAATATTAGCACTATTGCAAGGGTGGCTGACATGGAGGGGGTCCTCTTGTCACTTGGGCTGATGGTAGCAGGTGTAGATTAGAGCTGTAGAGAGAATGCTTCTCCTTTTTTACAATATCTGCAGTAGAAGAAGATCTGGGCTGATTCTGCACTGACTTTGTTTATTCCTTTGTGGATCCTGATGAATCGAGATCGATTTGAATGTGGGTCTTCCTCTATCCTCCCCTCCCCATTGAAACAGAAAAGTGTTCTGCACTTGATTAGGGAAGCTCAGAAGGGGGGGGGAGACAAGTGCAGCAGGAGCCTCTTTCTTTATGTTCTAGAACGATGGTGGGGGGGGGGAGGATTGGAGACAGCAGAGGAGGGGGAATAAATCCAAGAGGCAAATCTCTGCTGAGAGAAGTTAGGGCTTCTGGAGCTTCTGCTGAGAGAAGTTGGGGCTTCCCCTTTAAGAGAAACCTTGCAGCTTGGGAATGAGGAAGCCTTGGAACTGACGCCCTGGCCAATCAGAGCTTTTCTAGAGCATTGGAGGCTCTAGGCAGCAAGTTAGTTTGAGACAAGCAGAGAGCTGCACCTTTACTCACGTCGATTTTTCAAATATCGAGGGTTATACCTACACCAGGATATCACAGGGGAAAGGTAGGGTCACTCCGGTTCAATCCTGCTTGTTGCAGAGGGAAAATTTAAACCACCTTAAATCAAAATGGAAATCGCATTCAGTGTGGACGGCAGGGATTGAAATAAAAGCTCCGTGCAGATTCAGCCCTGGTTATTATGTCCCGCTTCTCACTACTTTGGGCAGTGAGAAGCAGCTGGTAAACACCTTACCCTTCCTCTCCCCACAACAGTCACCCTGTGAGGTAGGTGAGGCTGAAGGAGGTCCAAGAGATGGGAGACTGGCCAAGGTCACCCAGCAGGTCTATTTTGTCACAAAGTGGATGACTTGATGGCCTGTATGGCCCCTTCCAACACTAGGTTTCTGTGACTTTCTGTCTGCCAAACAGGGGCTCTGCCACTCAGCCACAGCCCTTCTCCACAACTCTCCAGGGTTTCAGTCAGAGGTCTTTCCCAACACCTCCTGCCTGGTGTCTTCAACTGGAGATGCCGGGGATTGAACCTGGGACCTTCTGCATGCCAAGCAGGGGCTCTTCCACTGAGCCATACCCCTTTCCTGTAGCTCTCCAGGGTCTCAGTCAGAGGTCTTTCCCATCACCTCCTGCCTGGTGTCTTCAACTGGAGATGCCGGGGATTGAACCTGGGACCTTCTGCATGCCAAGCAGGGGCTCTTCCACTGAGCCATACCCCTTTCCTGTAGCTCTCCAGGGTCTTAGTCAGAGGTCTTTCCCATCACCTCCTGCCTGGTGTCTTCAACTGGAGATGCCGGGGATTGAACCTGGGACCTTCTGCATGCCAAGCAGGGGCTCTTCCACTGAGCCATACCCCTTTCCTGTAGCTCTCCAGGGTCTCAGTCAGAGGTCTTTCCCATCACCTCCTGCCTGGTGTCTTCAACTGGAGATGCTGAGGATTGAACCTGGGACCTTCTGCATGTCTAGCAGGGGCTCTTCCACTGAGCCATACCCCTTTCCTGTAGCTCTCCAGGGTCTCAGTCAGAGGTCTTTCCCATCACCTCCTGCCTGGTGTCTTCAACTGGAGATGCTGGGGATTGAACCTGGGACGTTCTGCATGCCAAGCAGGGGCTCTTCCACTGAGCCATCCCCCTTTCCTGTAGCTCTCCAGGGTCTCAGTCAGAGGTCTTTCCCATCACCTCCTGCCTGGTGTCTTCAACTGGAGATGCTGGGGTTTGAACCTGGGACCTTCTGCATGCCAAGCAGGGGCTCTTCCACTGAGCCATACCCCTTTCCTGTAGCTCTCCAGGGTCTCAGTCAGAGGTCTTTCCCATCACCTCCTGCCTGGTGTCTTCAACTGGAGATGCTGGGGATTGAACCTGGGACCTTCTGCATGCCAAGCAGGGGCTCTTCCACTGAGCCATACCCCTTTCCTGTAGCTCTCCAGGGTCTCAGTCAGAGGTCTTTCCCATCACCTCCTGCCTGGTGTCTTCAACTGGAGATGCTGGGGATTGAACCTGGGACCTTCTGCATGCCAAGCAGGGGCTCTTCCACTGAGCCATACCCCTTTCCTGTAGCTCTCCAGGGTCTCAGTCAGAGGTCTTTCCCATCACCTCCTGCCTGGTGTCTTCAACTGGAGATGCTGGGGATTGAACCTGGGACCTTCTGCATGCCAAGCAGGGGCTCTTCCACTGAGCCATACCCCTTTCCTGTAGCTCTCCAGGGTCTCAGTCAGAGGTCTTTCCCATCACCTCCTGCCTGGTGTCTTCAACTGGAGATGCTGGGGATTGAACCTGGGACCTTCTGCATGCCAAGCAGGGGCTCTTCCACTGAGCCATACCCCTTTCCTGTAGCTCTCCAGGGTCTCAGTCAGAGGTCTTTCCCATCACCTCCTGCCTGGTGTCTTCAACTGGAGATGCTGGGGATTGAACCTGGGACCTTCTGCATGCCAAGCAGGGGCTCTTCCACTGAGCCATACCCCTTTCCTGTAGCTCTCCAGGGTCTCAGTCAGAGGTCTTTCCCATCACCTCCTGCCTGGTGTCTTCAACTGGAGATGCTGGGGATTGAACCTGGGACCTTCTGCATGCCAAGCAGGGGCTCTTCCACTGAGCCATACCCCTTTCCTGTAGCTCTCCAGGGTCTCAGTCAGAGGTCTTTCCCATCACCTCCTGCCTGGTGTCTTCAACTGGAGATGCTGGGGATTGAACCTGGGACCTTCTGCATGCCAAGCAGGGGCTCTTCCACTGAGCCATACCCCTTTCCTGTAGCTCTCCAGGGTCTCAGTCAGAGGTCTTTCCCATCACCTCCTGCCTGGTGTCTTCAACTGGAGATGCTGGGGATTGAACCTGGGACCTTCTGCATGCCAAGCAGGGGCTCTTCCACTGAGCCATACCCCTTTCCTGTAGCTCTCCAGGGTCTCAGTCAGAGGTCTTTCCCATCACCTCCTGCCTGGTGTCTTCAACTGGAGATGCTGGGGATTGAACCTGGGACCTTCTGCATGCCAAGCAGGGGCTCTTCCACTGAGCCATACCCCTTTCCTGTAGCTCTCCAGGGTCTCAGTCAGAGGTCTTTCCCATCACCTCCTGCCTGGTGTCTTCAACTGGAGATGCCGGAAATTCAACTCCGGGACCTCCTGCATGCCAAGCAGTTGCTCTGACCCTGAGCCACAGAGATAACAATGGCAAAGCATTCCTTTGCCAAATTAAAAACGGATTCTCCAGGCTCAGAGCTCCCGTCGCTTAGTTTGTCTGCTGGATGAGTGCCGTAACTTCTCGGGGTTGTCAATCCTACACCACACAAACACCTTTGGAGATGTGGGTTTATCTCTGAGGCAGACAACCGTGTGAGTGAGCAAAGAGCCTCCCAAGTGGGTGGGAAGGCTCCCGGAGCATTCTCAAAATTGCGCTGCATTTCGGAAGGCCAGGAGGCCATGTGACATTCTTCGGGTCTGGTCTCCCGCATCACCCAAAGTTGAGGGGATCATACGAGGACATTCTTGTTTCAGGTTCAGAGGCTGATCCTGCCTTGAGCAGGGGGTTGGTGAGATGGCTGTAGGCCCCTTCCAACGCTCGGATTCTATGAGTCTCTAAACGCATGTCAAATTTCTTCACTGTCCAAGTTTCATACCCATAAATAGTAGTGGGGAATATTAAACCATGGCTCTCCATGGGCTACAGTTCCCATAAGTCCCTGCCAATACTGTGCACTGCCCTTTACAGGACGAGCGCAATGCCCGTTCCCTGGGGCCTGCCCTTGGAGATTGTTCAGAGGCTACAGCTTGTGCAGAATTCTGTGGCTAGACTGCTGGTTGGAGCCAGCTATCAGGAGTAGATGATGCCAAGAAGACAGCAATTACACTGGCAGGGGCTCATGAGATTTGTAGTGCATGGACATCTGGAGAGCCGTAGATTGGCCACCCCTGAATTAACTTGATCTTATTTGTCAACGATACATCCTAACACTACTACTACTTCTTCTTCTCCTCCTTCTCCTCTTCCTCTTCCTCTTCCTATTCCTCCTCCTCCTCCTCCTCTTCCTCTTCCTCCTCCTCCTTTTCCTTCTCCTCCTCCTTCTCCTCCTCATTATTAAATGCTCCTGAGACCGGCTCGTGGTGGCTTACAATTGTCCCAGTAAAAACCCCATTAAAATACAGATCATAAGCCCAACAACAACGCAGAAACATGGTGGTATTACTCAACTACCCATCCTGCCTCAAAACTTCTAATAATGAGGGTGGGAAGAGGTAACCATTGATACCACATGGCCTAGGTGCTACCCAGCACCGGGTGAAGGGAGGAACCAACCCGATCTTCCTTGCCGCACCGGCCTCAACCATAGACCTGGCGGAAGAGCTCCATTTTGCAGGCCTTACGGAACATTGAAAGCCCCTGCAGGGCCTGCAGCTCTTCCAGAAACTCATTCCACCAGGTAGGAGCCAGGACCGAGAAGGTCCTGGCCCTGGTCAAGGCCAGGTGTGCTTCTATGGGGCCGGGAATGACCAATAAGTTGGTACCCACAGAACGTAAAGCTCTGTTGGGGTGTAGGGAGACAGGTGGTCCCTCAGGTATGTGGGTCCCAGACCGCGAAGGAAACTTCTTGCTCCTTCAGGCTGCCCTCCCCAATTCTGGCCTCCTTCAGGTTTCTCGCTTGTAGTATCCCTTTTGGGTCGACGATGGAGCTAAGGAATAGAAAATCTTGAACCGTTTTGGAAAGCAGGCGCGGACCCGATTGTTTCACGGAAACCAAGGAGGGTTTTTTTCATTTTCCGGTGGTTTTATCTCAAGAGCAGAGAGAAAAGAACACAGCCGGGCTGCGGGAACTGTGGAAGTGAACCATACCCATGCCAGGAAATGAGCATTTCTCCTTCCAGAGGAGGCTGTCTCCTACGAAAAGGGAACCAGGGAGAAGGAGGCGTGAGAAGATGCCGGGGCGATGCTAGCCGAGGCCGCCAGGTGTCGAAAATTGCCCGTTGATGAATGACGTGTTGACGCACAGGCTTACCTGGCGCGGGGGATGCGCAAAGATGCCGTGAGACAGGAAATTGCGCGTTACCGCTGCAGCTGGCTGTGAATGGAAGGACGTTTTTATGATGATCTCACTTGACGTGTCTCTTCGATCCTAACAGGATCCACCTTGCTGCCTCATAGCATGGATGTTTATGACCCCCTAGCTTGGCAGCTACGGGACCTTTTACTTGAGGGCTGCCCTTGGAGACTGTTCAGAGGCTACACCTAGTGCAGAATTCTGTGGCTAGATTGCTGCTTGGAGCCAGGTGTCAAGAGCACAGGATGCTGATAGGAGAGCAAGTATACTGGCTGCTGACCTACTCCTGCACTCAATTCAAAGTGTTGGGCTGGGCCTTTAAGGTTCTAGAAGGCTTGTGAACAAAATACACCAAGGAGCATCTTCATCTAGCTTGGCGTAGTGGTTAGGAGTGCGGACTTAAAATCTGGTGAGCCGGGTTTGAATCCGCGCTCCCCCACATGCAGCCAGCTGGGTGGCCTTGGGCTAGTCACAGCACTGATAAAGCTGTTCCTCAGGGCTCTCTCAGCCTCCCCTCCCTCACAGGGTGTCTGTTGTGGGGAGAGGAAAGGGAAGGCGACTGTAAGCCACTTTGAGACTCCTTCAAGTAGAGAAAAGCGGCATATAAGAACAAACTCTTTTTTCTTCTATATGTTCCTGCTCAGGAATTAAGAGCACAGGGAGAGGCCCTGCCTTACTGTCCAATCGATCAAAGAAACTTATTTTGTGGGTACACAAGATGGGGCCTTTTGGTGGGTACACAACGATGGGGCCCCACCGTTATGGAAAAACCTCCCCAGAGAGTTCCCCCAGGGCTTCCCCCAAGACCACAGCGACAGGGAGAAATTCCTAGAGCATCTATACGGTGACAGTTTCCTGCTTGATTTTCTTTGGGTCCTCAATTTCTCAAAAGCAAGGGTTTGGGGCTGGGGCTTACCCACATCGGGCTGGCAAATGACTGGCCCAGAACTCCCCCATGCAAAAGTTCCTTGTGTGTAGCAGAATAGGAAGGTGGGGGTACTCTAAACCTCTCTCTCTGGTTTTCTACAGATAGGGAGTTTTTCACATGGTGGGTTTCGAAAAAGACGCTCCTTCCCCAGCTGCCATCTGAAGCCGCACAGTCCAGAACTCTCCTGCCTTAGTTGACCAACTCATTTCTGCATAATGGGCTCGCGGAGAGATCTCCTCGGGTTCAGCTCTGGCATCTGGTTTCCCAATTCAGGACTCGTGACTCAGACTTCAAATGCATCTCCCAAAGTACGTGGGATTTCATTTGCCCTCTATTAAAATGAAACCGAACCCTTTATTTTGGTGGAGGGGAGCGGGGGGAAGAACGTGCCAGCCCCCCCTTCCCGCCTGCCAGATCCCTCAACCGGGGACACCGGCTCTCGCAAAACGGCAATGAAAAGAAACCCACCGCCAAGGAGAACGGGGGTCTTGCTGCCGTCCCTGTCGATCGGGCCCCACATCATAAAACGACCCCGAACGGCTGCAAAAACGATCGCCCCTTGCCGGCCCCAGACAGAGGTTGCGTCTCAACGATGTGTGAAACGATTCAGCCGCGTTTCGGGTAATTTGTTTCAGGTTGTTAAGCGTGTGGCTCGGAGTTTCTTTTGGACCGGAGGTGCCCGGTAAGAAGGCCCGGCCGTCCTTTCAAGGGAGAAAGAATCCGAGCCGATTAAAAGCCTGATGCCTGATTTGGAGGCTGCCAGGGGAACAGGTTTGTGAAATCGAGAACAGTGCAAAGAGAAAGACATTTTCCTCCCGCTCGTAACGCTAGAATATGTGAGTCAGCGAATGAATTTCGGAGAGTCATAGAGTTGGACGGGTCCTCCAGGGTCATCTAGTCCAACCCCCTGCACCTTGCAGGAGTCAGTTACAAGTCCTGGTGGGCAAATGCCCCATCTAGGGTCTTTCACTTTTTAAAAGCCCTCGGAGGGCGCCGGGAAAACTGGCAAAAGCTGCCATGGTGCCCACGGACACCGTGTTGGAGATCCTTTGCTCGGTGATGCGGAATACCTTATATTGCGCTACGTCAATTTCCAGTTCCGCTTATTAGATCTAAACCTCTGGCTGTCAAATCTCAGGTAGCCTTCACGGACTACTTTGCACTGTTTTGTTTTTAATTCTCAAATTTTGGAATCCATTTTTAATGCAGCTCTTTCCCTGCCTGGCTCTGGCCTAGCCAGGGGCGTGTTTTCACGGCTGATTTTAAGCCCAGTTTTCCCTCTGGGCATGCTAACCTCATATCTCTCAAAGTTGCAGCTGATATCCAAGATTACAGAAGTCACTTTGAAGTGTGGAGTTATGGGCATTGTTTACACCCACCTGAGGTCTCACTTCCCAAAACTGCACACTTTCTAGACCCCAAATTCTCTGGAATTTCTCAACCCAGAGCTGGCAACCCCATTTCCTCGGTGTGATCCTGGCTCTCTGACCCCCATGCCACACCGGCTGCTGTCTGGATTCTTTGCGTGATTCCTGTCTCAAATACGCCCCTAATCATCCGGGAGGTTTTTTTTTTCCAACTCCGGGCGGTTCAAAATTAGAACACGCTTATCTCTGGTTAGGCCTGGCCTGGTTTTCTGCTAATCCCCCTCTTGAACTTCTCGAAGGCCAGCTTAACAGCCGCGGGAGAAATGCCGTTTTCGACTTTTCTCCCGGAGAAAGGGGTAGGGGGAGACTTCCTCTGTTGCTCTCCGGTGCCCTCCGCCCCATTTCTTTTCCTTCCCCCCTTTTCTGAGCCGCCAGGTAATTATTACAAGCTTCAAACAATTAGTTTCACTTCGCCCGTTTCAATAACAATCTTGTGCAGGGTCTTGAAGTCCACCTAGGTAGATCACTTCAAAGGGCCCATTGATGCCGCACGAAAGAGTCCCCTCCCTGCCTCGGGCTGCGGGGTTTCAAGACCGTTTGTCCCTGGCTCCGAATGTTTAATTTCAAGATAGACGGCGGCTTCCTTTGATGCTTGGCCAGTGGTGCGGTTTCCCGAGGCCTACGTTTGAGGTAGGCCTTCGGGCGGAGTAGGCCAGAGTCAAAATGGTCGCCCCTAAGGGAAGCCGTTGAGGATCCCTGTTGATCTTGAGGGACAGAGACTCAGGTTTTGACTCGTGTGGTTGCCAATCTCCAGGAGGCATCTGTGGGATCTCCCTCTTTTCTACCTGGACTGATTCTGCACTTACTTTGTTTATTCCGTTGTGGATCCTGCTGAATTCCGATTGATTTGAACTCGGGTCTTCCTCTATCCCTCCCCCACCCAATTGAAACAGGAAAGTTTTCTGCACATGATTAGGGAAGCTCAGAAGGGGGGGGAGCCAAGCACAGCAGGAGTTTCTTCCTTTTCTTAAAAGGGGGGAAGGATTGGAAACAGCAGAAGAAGAGGAATAAATCCACGAGGCAAATCTCTGCTGAGAGACATTAGGGCTTCCCCTTTAAGGGAAACCTTGTGGCCTGAGAATGAGGAAGCCTTTGAACTGACGCCCTGGCCAATCAGGGCTTTTCTGCAGCGTTGGAGGTTCAGCAGCAAGTTATTTTGGGCAAAGCAGACAGCTGCACCTTTACTCATGCCGATTTTTCAAATTTCAATGATATCCACCCCTAGATATCGCAGGGGAAAGGTAGGGTCACTCCAGAGCAGTCATGCTTGTTGCAGAGGGAAAATTTAGATAGCCAAAATCAAAATGGAAATCGCAGACAGCAGGGGCTGAATCGACCTGGGATTGGAATAAAATCTCCGTGCAGATTCAGCCCTGATCTCTGAACGAACAAGGGGAGGAGAGAGGTTATGGCCCCCATCCATGGGGAAGAAGGCACCTGTTGGGGCCCCTAGAAGCATGGGGCCCATAGCACGAGCTACATGGATAAACCGTCCCTGCCCATACGGCCCGTGTGGAGAATGGCTGAGTTAGACTCTTAGGGCTTTTTCTGTCCTCTCTTCCTTTACAAAGTTGTTTCTATTCTCAAGAAAGCCATTTATTCTTTAAGCTGCCAGTGCTTTGTCCCTTTGCGCTTTTAAACTCTGCCGACAGCCCACTCCCTGACTGAGACGTCTTTCTCTCTGTCTTGGCTCTGTGTACCATAAACCCCGTTTGTCACCTGAGCCAGCAGGTGCCTCTTCCTGGGGTGATGCGCGGAGCACAAGGGGCAGAGGGGAAGGCACGCTAGGGTCCGCTCCTGAGAAATAATCCGCCCTGCTTCCTTCAGTGACAAAGAAGTCATGATAGAGGGGGATGAATATTATCGGGAACAAGAATCGCCGCCTTGGATCTCTGTTTTATACAGTGGCTCTTTTTCTATCAGGCTTGGGATTAAGTTTCTAAAGGGTGCTCAAGTAGCATCCTTTAATTAAAAGCAAATGTGTCCGTGGTGAACGTGAATCAGGCTGTGGCTGAGAGTAAAGAAAGCAGACACAGGCCTGCATATCTCCGAATCAGGGCATGGTGCTCATGTGTCATATGGCCCCCAAAGGGACCGGAGGACTGAGGGGAAAAGGAAGGACAGTCAGGATCCCAGGCAATCTGTGTATAGGGTGGGTGGGCGGGCAGAGATGTGATGGGTGCTGGCTCTGCGTGTGCTGCGATGTCCGTTCTGGGAAAAGCCAGATGTGAACTCACATCTGCCTCGGAAACACCACAGGGTTTCAAGTAGTGGCTTCCTATGGCAGTGTGCGGTCCCTTATAGCTAAGCGACTGTAATTTTTGAGAAACAGCTTTGTGAAGAGCAGTGGACTCTCATCTGGAGAGCCGGGTTTGGTTCTCCACTCCTCCTCCACATGCAGCCAGCTGGGAGACCTTTGGCAAGTCGCAGTTCTCTCAGAGCTGTTCTCTCGGAGCTCTCTCAGCCCCACCTACCTCACAGCATGCCTGTTGTGGGGAGAGGAAGGGAAAGGTGTTTCTGAGCATCTTTGGGAGATGCTACTGTCCTGCTGTATATCACATGGGTCAGGCCTCACCTGGAGTCCTGTGTGCATTTCTCAAAGGCCGCACTTCAAAAAGGACGTGGACAAAATGGAGAGGGGGCAGAGGAGAACGATGAGGAGGATCTGGGGCCTGGGGACCAAGCCCTAGGAGGAAAGGCTGAGGGACTTGGGAATGGTCAGCCTGGAGAAGAGGGGGCTGAGAGGGGACAGGATGGCTATGTGAAAGGTGGCCATAGAGGAGGGCAGGGAAAGGTTCCTGTTAGCAGCAGAGGAGAAGGACCTGCATGAATGAGTTTAAACTACATGGAAAATGATATCGACTAGATATCAAGGGGGGGGGAGGGATTCAGTTTGAGTATTTCAGCCATGGAATGGGCTGCCTATGGAGGTGGGGAGCTCCCCCTCACTGGCCCTCTTCAAGCAGCAGCTGGACAGATCCTGATTCTGGATGCTTGAGGCTGATCCTGCACTGAGCAGGGGGTGGGACTAGATGGCCTCTATGGCCCCTTCCCACACTGGGATTCTATGAGTCTAATTCAGCCATGGAAGGGGCTGCCTAAGGAGGTGGGGCCTGGCGGTCTTCAAGCAGCAGCCGGACAGATCCTTCTCCTGGATGCTTGAGGCTGATCCTTCCTTGAGCATGCATGTCTGCCCTTATGGCCCCTTCCAATTCTTAAATTTTACAATCCTACCCAAATCCCGATCTTGCAGCCTGTCGTTAAAAGGAACCAGGGGTTTGCATTCTACTTGGATCGAAGCCAGCGGGTCTGTGTGTGCTAAAAGTGGCCGCTTAGAGGCTGAGGCTATGATTTGCATCAATATCCGGGGAAGAAAATGATTGAGCAGCCTGTCATCAGGAATGAAGCCGACCGGATTCCTCGTGACCTCTGCATCGCAGACCAGAAGAGTCCGGGGGAAGCACAGTTGAGAGGCAGGTTTCTAATCATTAACGGATTTGCCCTTTAGGAAGAACGAATGGTAGAGCCATTGAAATGCGCCCAGGACTTCTGCAGGGTTGTTTATACAAGCTGTACAGACGGCATCTCTCTCCCTTGAACCCTACAGGGGCTGGTGGTGGTGGGGATATTGTTAGGCTATTTTAACCCCTCCGCACACACCCCTTGCTTAGTTGGAGACATTGGAGCAGTGGTTCTCAACCTTCCTAATGCCCGCGACCCTTTAATCCAGTTCCCCATGTTGTGGTGACCCCCAACCATAAAATTAGGCAAGGGTTCCTTCACAGAAATTAAGCCAAAACTGGCCCATGGCATGAAGATCCATGGTTCATGATTGTCTAAATTGGTTTTTTCGGGGTTTCTCCGTTCAGCTCTGCTTCGACCCCTGTGAAAGGGTCGTTCGACCCCCAAAGGGGTCCCACCCCCCAGGTTGAGAACCACTGCGTGTGAGATATTATTTTAGGCCCTTCTCCCTTGTTGGGCTCCAGTGTGGTGCAGTGGTCAAAGAGCGGCGGCCTCTAATCTGGAGAACCGGGTTTGATGCCCCGCTCCTCCTCCACAAGCAGCCAGCTGGGCGACTTCAGGCCAGTCACAGTTCTCTTAGAGCTGTTCTTGCAGGATCAGTTCTCTTAGAGCTCTCACCACCTCACCCTAACTCGCAGGTGCCTGTTGTGGGGAGAGGAAGGGAAAGGTGTTTCTGAGCATCTTTGGGAAGCCTTCCGGGACTGAAAAACAGGGTATTAAAAACCCATCTCTTCTTCTCCAGGTGTCTCCCAACCCGGAGCCAGCAGCCTTTTTAAGGTACCTCAGGCCGTCTCTCCTTCCTAGGCGGCCCGCTCGTTGGAAGCGCTGCCAAAATCCCAGGGAGAAAATCCACGGCCGTAATGATGTGTTTATCTTTTGAAGCTTCGCCCAGTTTTTCCAGCCAGCCTGCCGTGGGTACACTCCGGCCGTCTCCTACGATGGGAAAACGGCCGTTTTCTTGGACGAGGTTTGGAAGTGACCCTGCAAAGGCACGCTTTCAATTTCCACCTTTCACGGAGTCTCCGTGGCCGCCTGCTTTGTGAGCTAATCCCACAGCGGCTTTAGATCTCCGGACCGTCCCGGGCGGGTGGGGAAGGGGGCGTCGTGACCTGCCGCCGCTTTCCTTTCTGCCCCCTTTCTCTTTGCGTTATTTCATCTTTTGTCCGGCCCGGGCCAGGTTCAGACACGGCTCCCTCGCGACGGAACAAACCACGTCTTTGTCGGCGGACGCTCCTCTGTTCCCTAGGCCCGGGATCTTAAAACTGCGCTTCAATGCAGGCCATTGAGGGGGGAAAATAAGTTCAGACCGAGGGATTTTGTAAAAAAACAGCCAGCTCAAAGACAAGAAGGAGAAGGGGGAAGGAGAAGCGAACGGAATTCATTTGAAGACGATGCCAACGTACGTCTCTTTTTGCAAACACGCCGTCCCATGAAGCGGCTCTGCTGTGGGGAGACCAGGGTGGGCCTGCCAGCTCTGGCTTTCGGAAACCAGCCCCTTTCATTTGTCGACCTCCCCCAAATCCCTCTCCCGAACCGGGAGGGAGGTGCCAGGAGAAAAGTTAAGTGGCAAAGCCCTTTGTGGGCCTTTGCATGTCAGCGTTTCAGGTCCCCAGTTTTTCTCGGTGGCTTCTCGTTTGCGGTCAGGGCTGGAGTTGGGGATGAAAGCTGGTACTTCCTGAACTCCTGATTCAAAGGCTTGCTGGTATCTCTCCACATCACACGGAGGCTATTTCGGTGCACACTTTCCGAGGAAGGCGGCAGCCATCAAGAGGGAACTGGAGTGCGGGGAGCTGAAGGGGAGGGAGGGAATATATTTCTTTCAGGATTTGGGGTAGCCTCAAGGAGAGGGGGCGGGTTTCTGGTTCAGCCCTCCCCTCCTCCCCTCCAAGAAGCCATGTGGTCAGGACAGAATACAACAGGTAAAGTCCTGGCAGCCGGGATAAAGTAGAAGAAAAAAGTCTCAAGCTGGCGATGGGCGAAGTGATTTAATGTTCAAAAGAATTTCGAAACGGATTCCCGGGTCTAATGCGCTTTCGATATCTTCATCAGTGAATTCTGCTCAGGCTCTTATAATCTCTTGGGTCTATAGTTCAATCCCAAACTGGCCGCAGGGTCCCCAAATTTGTAGGGGGTCTGCTGTATAGCATTCCTCTGCTATAGAGGAATGACCCATAGCGATGTTAATATCCGTCGACTACGTAGAATTCACTGATGAAGATATCGAAACCGGACCAGACCTGGGAATCCGCTGTGAAATTGCTTTGAACATTACGATGTTGGTTTGAACGTTAAATCACTTCGCCATCGCCAGCTTGAGCCTTTTTTTCTTCTACTAGCACCTGCTTTTGGGTGGCCCAAAGAAGATTGGGTGCCGGACAATGCAACTGCTTGGATCCCTCCTGCCCACCCGTCGTTATGTGGGGATAAGACAGGAATACGGGAGACCTGCAAAGTGCATAATGGAGGAGAATATAAAGGGTGTCCTGCAGGGGGCGTCGGGGGAAGATGTATTTTGAGCATAGACCGGATCGGAACTTCCTGAGGGTTTTCAGATAATCTCCCCCTGGAGAAAAGGGCTGCTTAGGAAGGGGGAATCATTGGACCCATTGAGGTTCATGACCTCTCCAGGCTTCATCCCCTAATCTCCAGAAGCTTCCCAAATTAGCTCTGGCACTAAAGTTGCCAGGTTCCTGCTCCCCACACCACCAGAAGGGGACAAGGGGGCCAGATCCATGCTTGGACACTGCTGGAGATTTGGGGATTGCCCTTGGGGAGTACAGGAACCTCCAGAAGAACTGATCTCCTTAATGTGAGGTATAATTCCAGGGGACCCCAGGTCCCACCTGGGAACTGGCGTCCCTGGAGCCAATCTCTGTGATCTGGAGATCAGGTGCAATTTGGGGAGATCTCCAAGCCCCTATGATGTGAGGGCAGAACCAAGGGGGGTCGTTATGATTTAAACCCGGGGTAGTCAAACTGCGGCCCTCCAGATGTCCGTGGGCTACAATGCCCATGAGCCCCTGCCAGCAAATACTGGTAGGGGCTCATGGGATTTGTAGTCCATGGACGTCTGGAGGGCCGCAGTTTGACTACCCCTGATTTAAACGTTCTTCGAGTTAAATCCAGTGAACGAGTTGACCTTTGGGATTCTCCGCCCTTCTCAGAGAGAGAGGAAATGGCTTTTAACAGCGAAGTACTTTGCAAACGCAAAAAGCAGGATCCCTAATCTGCTGCAACCTTCTCACCTCAGGAGAGTCGACCTACGGAAAGACTGAAGGCTTGGCAGCCAGAGGTGGTTTCTGGGGAGAGGAGATGTTGACAGATGGTTTCGGAGCCCCTTCCCCTTCTACACACAGACCCCCTCCGGTTCCCTTTTGCTTATATTTCAGCAGGATCTACGTTTTAACTTCAATTTGTCTTCAGCTGCCAGAACTCTCACTAAACGCCGAGGCCCGCTGTATCATCCCTTGCTTGGCTCAGTTTCCCATGCAGGCGATGCTGAACTTTGGGGAGTTTCGGTGGCATTTTAGGAAGGTCGAAAAGGGGAGCGTTAACGTTCTTAAAAACCCAAACACTTCCTCCCTTCCACTCTTCCGTGCCTTTCCAGCTGGGTGTCATGGCTTAAAACAGGCTGCCTCTAATCTGGAGAAGTGGGTTTGATTCCCCGCTCCTCCACATGCTGCCAGCTGGGTGACCTTGGGACCACCTCAGTTCTCTCAGAGCCCTCTCAAACTGACCTACCTCACAGGGTGTCTGTTGTGGGGAGAGGAAAGCAAAGCAATTGAAAGCTGCTTTGAGACCTGGGAGGTCTGCTAGGTAACCTTGGGCCAGTCACAGCTTTCTCAGAGCTCCCCTCAGCCTCACCTCCCCACCTCTTCTTCCTCCACATGCAGCCTGATGAGCGACCTTGGGCCAGTCTCAGTTCTCTCAGGGCTCTCTCAACTTCCCTTGCAGGGTGTCTGTTGTGGGGAGAGGAAAGGGAAAGAGACTGTAAGCCGCTTTGAGACTCCTTCGGGTAGAGAAAAGCAGCATATAAGAACCAACTCTTCTTCTTCTCCAGTAATCTCAGGGCTCTCTCAGCCTCACCCACCTCAAAGGGGGGCTGTTGTGGGGAGAGGAAAGGGAAGGCGACTGTAAGCCGCTTTGAGACTCCTTAGGACAGTGAACAGTGAGGTATAAAAACCAACTCCTCCTTCTTCATTTTCTTCTGATACGAGGTCTTGTGCTCAAAACAAACCCTTGAGTAAATCCGCCTCATCCTTCTTCCTCTTGTCGATGGCCTCTAATCCCTCAATTCAAAACCGTCCTGGCCTAATGTTTGGTCGCTATCCGACTTCCTTTTATCGATGTGCAAAAATAGAACGGTTCGTTATCAGGGAAACGAAGTCAGAGAAAGGAGCTATTAAGGAGGATTGTGGCTCTTAGGTTTTCACCTGCTTTCTTGCCCAGTATGAGAGGCATAATAGAGTTGAGGAAATACACATTGGGTTGAGAACATGATGGCCTGTTGAGTCTACAAGCTGCGTGGCATCATTGCGGATGTAAACATCGGTTGTCGACATCTCTCATTTGCCGAAACTTTGCTCAAAGCTGGGAAGGGCACATAGAATCATAGAACCATAGAATCCTAGAGTTGGAAGGGGCCATACAGGCCATCTAGTCCAACCCCCTGCTCAACGCAGGATCAGCCCTAAGCATCCTAAAGCATCCAAGAAAAGTGTGTATCCAACCTTTGCTTGAAGACTGCCAGTGAGGGGGAGCTCACCACCTCCTTAGGCAGCCTATTCCACTGCTGAACTAGAATCACAGAATCCTAGAGTTGGAAGGGGCTACATAGGCAATCTAGTCCAACCCCCTGCTCAACGCAGGATTAGCCCTAAGCATCCTAAAGCAAAACATGGAGCAAAAGACCAGCCAACCCTTAACATGGAGTAAAAGACCAGCCAACCCTTAAAATCGGATATGGACGGAGTCTTCGGCCTGCCCCTACAAGAAGGATATGCAATACTGCCACCACCTGCAGCTCTTTATAATATAGTTATACCAATAGTTTGCTAGCAATTAAATGGCCCTTGGAGTGATGCCCTCTTTGCATTGATCTTAGAGCATTTTCCAGGGAAAAGCATTAGATATCTGGCCTCCAAGTAGATGACCAATCCAGATGTTTAAACGCACGCACATGTGGAGGTGCCAACTGAGGCCAAGAAATCTGTGATAACAATTTGCCAGTTTCATCATGGCGTTTCTAGGGATCTACTTCTGGGTAGCTCTAGGAATTGCCAGGAACTCTATGGTAAGAACTTCCTGTAAGGCGATGAGAGCTCCTTTTTCTTAAAAAAAAAATTCTCCACGAACGTTGCTCCTGACAACGCTCTCACCTATGGACAGGTACTTCCTAACACTTCTAACTGGCCACCTTGAGCATCTCTGAAACAAGTGAATTTTGTGACAGATCCCCCCAACTGGGTGATGGGGTCTAGTTGGCATTTCATGGAAGAGGAGGAGGAAGAGAAGAGTTGGTTCTTATATGCCGCTTTTCTCTACCTGAAGGAGTCTCAAAGCAGTTTACAGTCGCCTTCCCTTTCCTCTCCCCACAACAGACACCCTGTAAGGTGGGTGAGTCTGGAAGAGCCCTGATATCACTGCTCGGTCAGAACAGCTTTATCAGCACCATGGCAAGCCCAAGGTCCCCCAGCTGGCTGCATGTGGAGGAGTGCAGAATCGAACCCGGCATGCCAGATTAGAAGTCCGCACTCCTAACCCCTACACCAAACTGGCTCTCTGATGAATGTCAGAAATCGACTTCCAAATGGATCTCCCCTTGTTTTTGCTGCAGACCATCTCGCTACAGATAAAAGAAGGAATTCAGCCGCTGAGCCTGAAGGAATTATCAAAAACGCCCCCAAGTAAGAACCTTCTCTTCCCACCCCGCTGTTTCAAATCCCATCTTTCCTTTTGCCTAGGCCACCCAGGCCGTAAATCAGAAATCATAAGTCGTTTTTACAACCCACTAAGTGTTAAGAGTGATTGAAAGTCTGAAGGTTTTCTGGGGAAAGGTGCATTCCACGAGCATCAACGCCACCTTGGACTCTGACAAGGAGAAAGGCCTCCTGCAGGTTTCTTCGGTAATCCGTAATCCGTAAGGGAAGAATGGAAAAGACTGAAGTAACAGACTCCATCCGATATCCTGGCCGTTTCTACACGGCTGTGATTTACTGAACGGCTCTCCCCTTCCCTGAGGTAAATTTTCGATGATTAGACATGGTAATTCCAACGCCTGATATTGGAACTTCACTGTTTGCCCCAGCAGAGAAATCTAAAGGAGGGAAGGTAAGGAGGAAGTCAAGATGGGTCCACCGGGAATCCAAGGCTGGAAGATGAAAAAAGGTGCGTCCGTAAGAAAGGAAGAATTCCATAAACCTCCGTGTGTCCGAGATACCGGATGATAAAGGTGAAAACGGCCATATGTCATTTTTAAGATGGACAGAAGTCTGTGTACGGGTTTGCATGTCTTAAATATTGTTTCAGCATTATAATCTTGAAGTGTATCTGCTCTCTGGAATAAGCAGATGTATTACGTGCTTCAGGGTTGTTGTTTTTAAGGATATCTGGAGACAAAGAAGAAGAAGGAGAAGAGTTGGTTCTTATATGCCGCTTTTCTCTACCCGAAGGAGTCTCCAAGCGGCTTACAGTCGCCTTCCCTTTCCTCTCCCCACAACAGACACCCTGTGAGGTGGGTGAGGCTGAGAGAGCCCTGAGATTACTGAAGAAGAAGAAGAGTTGGATCTTATATGCCGCTTTTCTCTACCCGAAGGAGTCTCAAAGCGGCTTCCAATTGCCTTCCCTTTCCTCTCCCCACAACAGACACCCTGTGAGGTGGGTGAGGCTGAGACAGGCCTGAGATTACTGAAGAAGAAGAAGAGTTGGATCTTACATGCCGCTTTTCTCTACCCGAAGTTAGTATTTTATATTGTATTGTATATTATATTTTATATTGCATACATTTTTTATATGATGTCATCCGCCCCAAGTCACTTAAGGCAGAGAGGAATACAGCTTTAAGAAATAAATAAATAAAAATAAATGGACCCATGTCTGACATTAGAAATGACAACATTCAAAAAGCAGTGAGGGAAAATTTGAACCTCCCAGGACATTCAGTTGCTGACCTAAGAACAGCCATTCTCTTTCCAAGGGATTTCAGAAGATTAGAAACAGAGACTGATAACGAAGGTCAAGACAATGCGTCCTCCTGGACTGGATCGAGATCTTGGTTTCCCGTCTCATTGCCAATGCTGATTTCTCCAGGCCTCACATAATCCAATCAGGTAGGGACAAAGGTTTTTTATCTCACTATTCATGCTAACCTTGTTCAACGTGTTTCCATATTCCTCACTATTTATTTTATTTGTGATAATGTGACTGTAAGATTATGGCAATGGAGTGGAATTTTGAGTTTAACTCCCTGGCCTTGGGATAGTTACCAGCAATTCCCTGGGAGGAATGTCTCACAGAATCATAGAGTTGGAAGGGGCTATACAGGCCATCTAGTCCAACCCCCTGCTCAACGCAGTTCACAGTTGCATGGAGACGGATGGAGCAACATATGGCGGGGTGAGAACCTTTGATCACTGATAAAAGGCAGTTTGGTTTCTCCCTGTGTTTTTGTAAAGTACACTGAATTCCAGGGCTACCCATTTTGATCTACCTCCATGGGAGGCACCAAATTTAGCTGAAGAGAATGGAGACCCATCTACCTTGTGATATAAGGACGTATATTTTCCCGTTCTCGCTGTATCTGAAGAAGTGAGCAGAGACTCCCGGAAGCTCATACCATGCCTCGAATTTTGTTTAGTTTTTAAGATGCTCTTGGACTGTTGCTCTTTGCTCCTAGCAAAAGAACGAGTCATAAGATGACTAATACATTCTCTTGCCCACCTTCCTCTGAACACAGATGTAAGATGAGTTACGAACAATACATTTCTTTTTTTAAAAAAATTAAACACCCACACAATTACCTTAAATACCATGGAAACAAAATATACTTAGGAAGATGATCTCATATAGTTCCGATTGCCTCCGAAAGAGGAAAATCTTCATCATGTTTTGGAAGGGAACTCCAAGTTGGACCACTGGAGTCTCCCGGGTATGGAGCTTCCACCACTGTAGGGGCTGGGTAAGAAATGCCAAACCGGCAGGTCTTTAATTCCCTCTGTCTTCTTCCTTGCTTTGTTTCAGTTGAAGAGATTCTCTCTTCTCTGGCCTCTTGGGGCCTGCCCAGTTTGACATCTGACCATTTCTGAAACAGAAAGTTTGGACTTTCTGGGATACACAAGACAGTAACAAGCAATCGAGACCCAGTCAGTCCTTCTTAGGGGGAAGTACCCCCCACCCCGAGCTAGAAATAGGATATGCCAAGAAGTGGCAGATGTAGGCGGGTGAAGAATGTTGGCAGAGTGTAAATATGCAAAGAGGAGCACAGCATCAGGCTGCCCAACGACTAAATTAGTTTTATTTAGAAGAGAGAGAACAGAGATAGATTCCTGTCTGATGTTTTCAATCTCTCTGTTCGGGAGGAAGTGTGCTCAAAGGAGCAGGAAGTCTCCAACTGAGCCAATCAGGATGTTTGGTGGAGTCTGGAGGCATTTAAATTAATCTAGGTCCCTTTAAATGCCTTGGAGCCAAAAAATTCAGCGTTCCCAAATCTTGCCAAACCCGTACCCTCATACTGATGCTGGGTTTTGTGTGATTTGGCTGGCCCCTGTGTGAGACGGGAGGCTGGTCTAGATGGACCAGTGGCCTGATCCATCTGGTCTCTTTCAATATTCTTTCAATATTTTCGTCCCTCCCGACCCTCCCATTACTGGAATGAGCCCCCAGCCCTCACTCCCAGGTTTCCTGCTTAGGAGATTTGTGTTTCCTCTGTTTATTTCCTCGTGACAAGTACAAAATTGCTCCAAAGATGGCGGGGAGTGGTGGATGAGAATCACCCTCCTTGTTTAAATTACAGATTGAGACAGGTGATAAATCACCATTATTAAAAACAAGATCTTAAACACATGCGGATACATATATATCAAAGGAACCCGCTTGTTTCCAAAGGGCCTAAAGCCGCTTCCGGCATCTGGACATGGAGGGGATAGAGGCAGCCGATTGCCTTGGCAGTCCACCAAGGCTCAATCCTGGCCTTTGACCATGGCTGACCACAAGGGATGCCATCCTCCAGGTGAGACCCGGAGATCCCCTGGAATTATTTGCAGACTTACAGAGATTCATTCCCCTGGAGAAAAGGCCCACTTCAGAGGGTGTCTGTTGTGGCAAGAAAAAGGGAAGGTGATGGTGAGCTTCTCTGTGGCACAGGAGGCCTGCTGGGTGATCTTGGGCCCGTCACATTTCTCTCAGAGCTCTCTCAGCCTCATCTACCTCACAGAGTGTCTGTTGTGAGGAAAGAAAGGGAAGGTGATGGTTAGCTGCTCTGAGACATATGAGGTCAGCTGGGAGATGGTGGGCCAGTCCCAGTTCTCTCAGAGCTCTCTCAACCCCACCTACCCAACAGGGCGTCTGTTGTGAGGAGAGGAAGGGAAGATTATTGTTATCCACTTTGAGACACATAAGGTCAGCTGGGTGATGATGGGCCAGTCGCAGTTCTCTCAGGGCTCTCTCAGCCCCTCCTACCTCACAGGGTGGCTGATGTGGGGAGAGTAAGGGAAGGCGACTGGAAGCTGCTTTGAGACTCCTTTCACCTGGAGAGGCCAGGGATTAAACCTGGGTCGATGCTTGGTGGCTCATAATGCCACCGACTCCCTCTTCAAAGCAGCCGTTTTCTCCAGACCAACGGATCCCTGTCATCTGGGGGATCCGTTGTCGCTCCAGGTCCCAACTGGAGGATGGCAACCCAGAAGGCCCCAGAGGCCTGCCAGGAAAAAAGCTGGCAAACGTAGGAGAAGCTTAGAAAAAGAAAACTGATTGCCAATGTCACAGGGCTTGAGGAATTTCCTCCCGCTTTTCCATTGGGCTTCCCAGAAGCTATTTCAGGTTGCTGTTTTTCTTTCGAGGTAGTGGCAGTCCCATAAGGAGAGGGAAATCTGCCCCTGGATGAAGAGAAAAGGCCCTCCCGTGTCCAGCAGCCACTGAGGATTTCCCTCGGACCGACTCGGCAGCTTGGATCGTCCCTCCGACCAGGCCCAGCCGCCCGCAAAGGCTGCCCAAGGCCGACGGTCACTCCTTCCAGCAAAGGCCCTTTTCCAGTTTGGAGATGCTCGCTCTGTCAAAGGCACCCTCTGTTCAGCCGGCCGTCGCCCTGGCCCACGCATCCGGCCCTCCTGCCAAGGCCGGCTCACAGGAGCAGCCGAAGGAACGGCGCAGATCGCCAGCAGCACCTCAGCCGGAGCCAAAAATCGCCCGCTCGGAGGCTGCTTGGCAGACGGGTCTTGATAGGAACCCCCCTTTGGCTCCAGCGCCATCTTTGCTCCCCTCCCCGGCCTGCTTTCCCCCTCAGGAGCACAAGAATTTGGTTCCCGGGCTTGGCAAACCATCCCCGGCTTCATTTGCTTTGGCCCCGACTCCCTTCCATCTTGTCCTTGGCGGAAGGATTTCTGAATTGGCAGGCTTGCCAAGCTCCAGGCGACAGCTGGAGATCTCCTGGGATTACAAATGATCTCCGGGCGACGGAGATGAGTTCGCCTGGAGAGGAAAAAAATTGTCCTCTTTGTGAGATGGGCTCCTTGGCCTTATACCCGCCAGTCGCACACCCTTGGCCTAGTCTACACCACAGGGTTGTTGTGAAGCTGAAAGGGAGGAGAATGGTGTCGGGTGTGTAGGGGAGAAAGACAGGATATAAATCAAGTCGATAAATTGGGCTGTTTCGACCTTTTGATCACGGAGGACCCCGCTGAAATAATTTTTTAAGCTTCGAGGACCCTGGAAGTGATGTCAGCTGGCCACTCCTCCTTGCCACGCCCCTGGAAGTGACATCACCACCTGAATTAACAGGCAGACTTGAGGAGGGCTGAGAGAGAGGAGGTGGTTTGAACATGCAGGCTTCGCCCTCTCCCAGGTGCAGAGAAACCAGGGCTGGTTGTTTATTCCATTGTAGATCCTGCTGAATTCAGATCGATTTGAACTCGGGTCTTCCTCTATCTTCCCACCCCCAAAACAGAAAAGTGCCTCTGCTTGGCATGCAGAAGGTCTCAGGTTCAATCCCCAGCATCTCCAGTTAAAAGGACCAGGCAGAAGCGGATGGGAAAGATCTCTACCTGAGTCCCTTGGAGCTATGGAGGGAGAGCATGGCTAAGTGGAAGAGCTTCTGTTTGGCATCCAGAAGGCCCCAGGTTCAATCCCTAGCATCTCCAGTTAAAAGGGCCAGACAGAGGTGATGCGAAAGAGCTCTGCCTGAGACCCTAGAAAGAGGCTATGGCCCAGTAGAAGAGCTTTTGCTCAGCATGCAGAAGGTCCCAGGTTCAATCCCTGGCATCTCCAGCTAGAAAAGACTAGGTAGCGGGTGATGGGAAAGACCTCCGCCTGAGACCCTGGAAAGCAGCTGACAGTCTGAGTAGACAATACTCACCTTGATGCACCAAAGGTTGGATTAGAATCATAGAATCATAGAGTTGGAAGGGGCCACACAGGCCATCTAGTCCAACCCCCTACTCAACATTTCCCTTTTCTTTCTTAGTTCCTCTTGAAGTTCTCTGTTCATCCAAATAGGCTTCTTAGAGCTCCTGCAGTGTTTTCGTATTTCTGGAATAGTCATTGATTGAGCATGCAATAGCTCTTGTTTGAGTAGCGCCCACCCTTCACATGCTCCCTTCCCTTCCAGCATTCTCGTCCATGGTATGACGCTCATCATGTCTCTGAGTTTATTAAAGTTTGCCCTACGAAAATCCAACATCCGCGTCTGGCTACAAGCTTCCTTGTCTCCCCATCTCAAAAGGAATTCTATGAGGACATGGTCACTTCCCCCCTAGGGTCCCCACCTCCTTCACCCCATCCACCAACTCAAGATTAGCTTTCTGCTTGTGTTTCAGGAATCAAAAGGCAATGGAAAGAGGCATGCTTTGACATGGCCCTGTTTCTCCTCTGATGCCCTGCCAGCAGGGCAGGGAACAGACCCCCCCATCCCCCTACCCTCAAGGATCTCTCTGGTTCTGACCAGCCAGACCTTCCCAAGCTGGAAAACAGGCACAGAGGCCACCGGCAAGAGCTGAGCTGGCCAAGCGTCCCTGAATGGTGATGCCGGCGGAGGGAAGAGAGAGGCAAAGAAGGGGAGGGGAAGGGGGCAGTGGGTTTTGGCAAGAAAGAGCCCACGACTGGTCCCAATTTACTCCTCCAAGAGCCTTCTAAGAGTATTGGTAAGCGCCTGGCAGGACTTTATTGAGAGCCTCCAAAAGTGTTTATAGGACAATTTGTGTGGAGCAGGTTTCTCTGGAAGTGGTTTGGGGAGGAAGGGGGGGGTTGGGGTGGGGGGAGGAGAGGAGAGGAGAGGAGAGGAGAAAGCAGAGCCTGGCTCTCATGCACAGGAACAGGCTGGAAAACCAAGGAGCACAACAGATGTTTGCTATTTGAGTAGAAGAAGAAGAAGAAGAAAAAGAAAAAAGCCCCGGGAAGGAAGAGGAAATATTTGGCAGGCTGTGGAAGGGATGGGGTGAACAGCGAACAGTTCATTCCTGGGTGCAGGGGTCGCCAAATCTATTATGTGCGCATGGGGAGGAGGAGAAAGGAGAAGATGGTTTCGCAAGGAGGCTAAGAGTTTTCGGTCTGCTCCGTTCAGGACCAAACATGCAGAAGGAGAAGAAGTTAGAGGGAGAGGGATACATTGACGGAAACACGAAATTCGCCTTAAAAGCACTTTGTATCGAACCAGGCCATGAGTCCATCCAGGTCTGTCTTGTCTATTCAAACGGACAGCAGCTCTCCTGGGTCTCAGGTGGAGGTCTTTCCTATCCTCCTTCGTTGTCCTTTTTAGCTGGAGATGCTGGGGGTTGAAGTTATTCGTTCCTGCAGTCGTCAGTTTGGGAAATAAAGGCAGACAGGCAGGAAAGGAGGAAGGAAAGTTAGCATCATAGAGTTGGAACTTCTTCCGGATGTTTAGACAGAATTTCTTTTGAATTAATTTCATCGCATTGGTTCTGGTCTGTCCCTCTGGTAGGTTTTTATACCTGGCTTTTCATTAAGTGAAGGAGTCTCAAAGCATCTGAGGCTAAATATCTGGAAGACGTTCCTGACCGTTAGAGTGGTTTCTCAGTGGAATGGGCTTCTTCAGGAGGTGGTGGGTTCTCCCTCTTTGGGGATTTTTCAGCGAGAGGGTTGTGAGGGTCCTGCATAGTGCAGGGGGTTAGACTAGATGACCCAGGAGGCCCCTTCCAACTCTAGGATTCTATAATTCTAAATTCCGTCTCAACCTTTGGAGATTTTTAAGCAAAGGCTGGAGAGCCATCTGACAGCTGATTCTGTGAAGGTTCAAGGGTGTGTCAGGTGACAGTGGGTGAGCGAGAGGGTTGTGAGTGTCCTGCACAGTGCAGGGGGTTGGACTAGATGACCCAGGAGGTCCCTTCCAACTCTAGGATTCTATGATTCTAAATTCCGTCTAAACCTCCGGAAGAAGTTCCTGACAGAGTGGTTCCTCAGTGGAACAGGCTTCCTCAGGAGGTGGTGGGTTCTCCATCTTTGGAAATTTTTAAACAGAGGCTGGAGAGCCATCTGATGGAGAGGCTGATTCTGTGAAGGCTCAAGGGGGTGGCAGGTGACAGTGGAGGAGCGAGAGGGTTGTGAGTGTCCTGCATAGTGCAGGGGGTTGGACTAGAAGACCCAGGAGGTCCCAACTCTATGATTCCATGCCCGCTTCAGCCTGGATCCCTCCGAGACGCATTTTCACACTCGTTCCATGGATGTGGCTCCTTCTGCCGGCAGCTGCTGATGCTCGTTTCCAATGAGACGTGAGAAATGAAGGACCTTGAACGGGCCCTTCCACGTGGGGCTCTCCTGCTTGGCTGAAGGCGTCATCGCAGTTGCTGGGCAATTGCCCCCGTGGAAACCGAATCCCTTTTAAAATGGGCCATTAGGCAGGAAAAGGAGAGAGATTGGGGGGGGCGGCGGGGGGGGATACTGGCTGGGAAACGGAGGAAGAGAGTATTTTGAAGAAAAACAGATCAAAAAGGTTTTTGGGGGAAAGCGGCTCCGATGATCAAGCTGACAAAATATGTTCCGCTGTGCCAGAACAGGGGAGAAGAGAGCCCATTTGGAAGACAAATGGCCTTCCTTTGCGAAATTATGGGATGGAAAGGCTGCCCGTGAAAGGATTCTCTCCAAACGCCCCCCCTCTCATTAATAAAGGACCAATTTAGTGCATTTAAGAGTAATTTAAGGTGATAATGCATGTTTATCATCTCTCTTTGCAGCCATAGAGTTATTGGCACCGATCCAATGCATTTTTCCCCCTGAAAATCACTGGTCCACCGGTCAGTCCGCTGTTTGATGGGCTGGGGGGAGTTTTTGGGGGGGCTGAGTCCAACCCCCTTCTGCACACTGAACTGTTGGGATCACGGCGGTTTGAAAACCGTCTACAAAGACCAGGTGGTTGGCCCGGATTAGAGAACGATGCGTCTAAACAGGTTTCCGAGGGTAGCCGTAAAAGTCTGCGGTTGAGTGCTGTGATTCGAATCCGGCAGTCCCTTAGGGTCCAGGAAGGTTTTCGGCTTTCAATCACCTTCCCTTTCCTCTCCCCACAACAGACACCCTGTGAGGGAGGGGAGGCTGAGAGATCCCTGAGATTACTGAAGAAGAGGAAGAAGAGGAAGAGGAGGAAGAGGAGGAAGAGGAGGAAGAGGAGGAAGAGGAAGAAGAAGAAGAGGTTCTTATATGCTTTTCTCTACTCGAAGGAGTCTCAAAGCGGCTTCCAGTCGCCTCCCCTTCCTCTCCCCACAACAGACACCCTGTGAGGTGGGTGAGGCTGAGAGAGCCCTGAGATTACTGAAGAAGAAGAGTTGGTTCTTAGATGCCGCTTTTCTTTTTTACTGAAGAAGAAGAAGAAGAACCCACAACCATTGTGCAAGTTGGATGTTCTTACATGCTTTTGTAGCCGGATTTCCCTATGCGAAACGGGGAGGCTACTTCTAAAGGGCATCAACAGGGCATTCCCCAACGTGTTCCAGGAGGGAAGCAAAACCCAGCTTCAAAGGACGACAGTGGATTGAAAGTGCATCATTCTGGTTGTGAGAAAGTGCCCTCTGTATCTGTCGGATCTCACTAAAGGTAAAGGTAAAGGTATCCCCTGTGCAAGCACCGGGTCATGTCTGACCCTTGGGGTGACGCCCTCCAGCGTTTTCATGGCAGACTCAACACGGGGTGGTTTGCCAGTGCCTCCCCCAGTCATTACCGTTTACCCCCCAGCAAGCTGGGTCCTCATTTTACCGACCTCAGAAGGATGGAAGGCTGAGTCGACCTTGAGCCGGCTGCTGGGATCGAACTCCCAGCCCCATGGGCAGAGCTTCAGGCTGCACATCTGCTGCTTACCACTCTGCACCACAAGAGGCTCTTTGGATCTCACTAGAGATGCTAATTTTCCAGAGGCTAATTCTCCACTTGGCCATTATGTGAGACATGAGAATGGACTAGATGGACTTTCACTGGTCTGGCCCAGCAGGGCCCTTCTAAGGGTCTTCTCAGGGGAAGGCCTCGGCCTCTCTGCCCTGTGGCTGGCCCTGCAGAGGAACTGGCTGGCCCCTGGGTGAGACGGGAGGCTGGAGTGGATGGACTCTTCCTGGTCTGACCCAGCGGGGCTCTTCTGAGCATCTTATGAATGTATTGATCTCTGACCTTCCGTTGGCTACTGAGTGAACCAGGAGGCAGGAATAGAGGGAACCACTGGTCCGATCCATTCTTAGGGTCTGCACAGCAAGACCAAAACACTAAGAATATGGAGCATCACACCCCCAGCCCACAGACGAAGGCCTAAAGGTGTTCCAGCACATGTGCGCCAAAGACCATTGTAGAGGGTTATGTCTTTGAGGGGATAGGCAGTTCTGAAACATTTGTTCTGGTTCTTCCCCCTTGACATGGGGGGCTGGGATGGTTGGGCGGGATTTCCTCCTTATGTAATGGGGCCTGGCTTTACCATCCATGAGTGAGAAAATATAATACAAGCTGTCAAATCGTATTAAGCGGGGATCCAGCCGTTCGTGACCTCGGGGGTCTGGTTTGTAAACCGCAGCGATCTGTAGCATATCACCACACTGATACTTTCGCTAACGGATGCCTGCTGCGTTTCGGGGGTCGGGTGGGGATGGCATGTTGTAGGAATGCCTCTTTGAAGTCGGGGCCTGATTTCGAAGGGTCGGGGTGCAACGGGACGGGGGGTGGAGGCGGGGAGAGTAACGGAAGGAAATTGCCTTGAGCCTGAAGGGAGAAGCTTTGGAATTGAACTTCGAATTCTCTTCATCTCACAGCACTGAAATGTTCTCTCTTTGGTTCTAGCCGCTCCCCTTCTCTTCTCTTCCGAATGGCACCGAGGTTTTGTGGACAGATGGCTGCTTTGGGACGCTCAGAGCAAAGACACGCACCTGGGTGTAATCTGCACAGGGCTTTTTTACTCACTCCCAATCTCGATAAATTAAATGCCATCTACACTGCATTCAATTTCCACTATGATTTTGGGTGCTTTAAATTTCCCCTTTGCAACATGCAGGATTGATCCCGAGTGACCCTAGCTTTCCCCTGCGATTTCCTGGAGTGGATATAAGCCTCGATAGTTGAAAAATCACCATCAGTAAGTGTGCAGATTTCTGCTTTTTGTGAATTAACTACCTTCTCCGTGTAAAGCAGTCTTCCCTGATTGGCCAGAGTGCCAATTCAAAGATTTCCTTGTTCCCGGTTGAAAGGCTTGTCTTAAAGTGACTGCGTTCCAGAAGTGCTAACTTCTCTCAGCAGAGATTTGCCTCTTGTTATTTTCCTCTTCTCTGCTGTCTCCAAGCCCCCCCCTCCATTCAATAAAAGAGAGAGTCCTGCTGTGCTTGGCTCCCCTCCCTGCTCTGAGCTTCCCCAATAGAGTTCAGAACACTTTCTATTTCAATTGGGGGAGGGGGGGATAGAGGAAGACCCAATTTCAAATCAATCTGTATTCAGCAGGATCCACAATGGAAAAAAAACAAAGTAAGAGCAGAATCAGCCCTGGAATTGGTCCAAATTCAAATCAGCCAGAGATCTGCTTGCTTTCTCATGCTTTCTCAATCCCATTCTTCAAATATTGAGGGTTAAAACCACTCTAGATATTGCAGGATAAAGGTAGGGTCACTCCAGATCAATCATGCTTGTTGCAGAGGGAAAATTTAAAGTGGACAAAATCAAAATGGAAATCGCCTTCAGTGGAGATGGCAGGGGTTGAATCGACCTGGCGTTGAAATTAAAGCTCCATGCAGACTCCACCCAGGTCTGCAGATGGAAGGAATCTTATCTGAAGCAACAGATTCTGTGGGGCATGGCCGTCTACGGCAGCCCTTTTCAACCTTTTGACTGTGGAATTATCCCTGAAATATTCTTCTGGCTTCCATTAACCCCTGCAGGGAGTCCAGCTGACCACGCCTCCCTGCCACACCCTCAGAAGTCACAAGGAGGGGCCTTCCCCTGGGAGGGGCCCTTCCAAGACCCTGGTTGGCCCCTGTGTAAGGCAGGACAGTTAGTCTGCGAGGGATCTCTCTCTCTTTCTCTTCTCTCGTTCTTTTACAAAGTTAGTTCTCAGCAAAGCTATCTGAGCAGCTGGTGCTCGGCTCCTCCTTTGCAGGTTCAAACTCCGCCCCCAAGAGGTTGGCAACCTTACCTGTCACTCAAAGATTAACCTTGCCAGATGCTGCATGGACTTGCTGTGCTTTACTTGGCTTGCAAAGGATCTTAACCCACCCTTTGCAGAAAATATGAGAAAGACTCTCGGGTAGGGGAGGTAGATAGGATGCATATTTTCCATCTTTTCGCTGGAGAATAGCGTTTTCCGAGGAACCTGGGGGCCGTTCCCCGCCCCCTTCCCTTTTCCTTTTAATGAGCCTAATTCCAAAGCTCCGTACATATTTCGGGTAACCGGATCCGCGTGTGCGTACGCCTTTTTCAAAACGCCGACCGGTTTGGGGATTGGCGGGAGCGTTTCCACGAATCCCCGAATTGTTCCGCCTTCGGTGACTCCTGTGAAGTCCGGGAAGGGGCTCCCTGGAAAAACCATTGAAGAGCGAAAGCCGTCTCCTAATAAAATTTGGGCCTGTTCAGGTTAATTCTCCACGCTAGACATTCGAAACCTCGCCGAATCGTTAAAAGCCATTTATCCACTCCGCGATTAAAGGAAAGAAGGTTTTTTTGGCAAGGAGCTCGCTCTCCCTTTCAGACAGGGTGTATTTTTGACTGACTGCATTTATAGTCTGCGCAGGGCAATATGTGTATATATATATATAATGTAGGAGTGTTTCTATTTTCCATTTCTTTCCTACCAGTCCCGTCCCATAAACGGATTCGACGGGTCTGCGTTCTGTGTCCTGTCAACACCGATTAGACCATTTCAAGGTTGAACTATCCAAAGAGACTCGCATGCAAATTACTTGGTTCCATGTTTAATGCAAAATCCAACAGTGGGTTATTCTTGTGTTTTGTTTGTGGCCCGGTGAACACACAGTCAAACACAGCTCTGGAAAGGCCGCTGGAAGAGTGCGTCTCCGAGGGGCGCCCAAGAATCCTGTCCGATGGGTAGCAACGTTGGTCCCCAAAGAGAACTTTTTCTCCCTCTCCCAAAATATTGGGGTATCTAATGGATGGGCTGATCCTGCATTGAGCATGGGGTTGGACTAGATGGCCTCTATGGCCCCTTCCAACTCTATGATTCTATGATTCTATGATGAGCAATGTGTTCAGGATGTACCAAGGAAATACTTTTTTATATACACATCCTCCTCCTCCTCCTTCTCCTTCTCCTCCTCCTTCTTCTCCTACTTCTCCTCCTCCTCCTCCCCCTCGTCCACACACACTGCTACCCAGAAGTGTATCATCCAGTCTGCCTGCTTCTGATTCTTGCGATCTGGATGTAGAACTCTGCACTTCTCCTTAGTGACCTGCGTCTCATTCTCATTGACCCCCTTTCCCAGCATGTTGAGGTCTCATTGAACTTGATCTCTGTCTTCCGGCGTCTTCACATCTCCTCCCAATTTCGCATCCCCTGCAGATTTAATGATTTAAAAATGCAGATTTGAAAATGTTGAAAAGTACCAGACCCAGGGCCGAGCCCGGTGACACCCCAACTGCCCAAGACCCGAGCAAGAAGTCCTTCTATTTTTTCCTGCTGTCGACCATAAATCGCCCCGTGGGTCATTTCTACCCAGAAGTGCAAAGGTAACCCAAGAAAACTGGCCTCTGTAATAAAACGAGAGATTGAAGAGATCATTGGAGAAACAGCACGGGCCAAGTTCCCTCTTTATTAAACTCTTCTCTGTGGGCTCCCCCCTCTTCCCAAAAATAAATGAAAAGTAATTTCTTTTTTTTTTTGGGGGGGGGGGTGTAAAATCTGGAAAACATTACCAGGCCCATCAGCATTGGAGATTCGGTTTTCCCAATGATGGGCCGACCGAGGAAGAAAAAACACCCAGATATTAACTTCTTTAACCTGGGTTAAGAATTCGAACTTATGAAACGCAAACGAACTGGGGGGAATTTCTTCCAAACGCCTGGAAGGGCTTCAAGCGGGTCACGGCAGGGAGGAAGGGTGTGGGCGCCTGTTTGCGTCTAGGAGATGAGTGTCAGTTGGAGCATTGACACATCTGCGCTGTCATCTTTTCATCGAGGTTTAATTTTTTTCTAATGGCAAGTCTTGCCTCCCCCACCCCCCGCACACAAAAGGTGTGCAGCCAAACTGCAGAGCCTGAATTATAAGCATCACCTTCATGTCCTATTCTTAGGTATTTAGAACCATAAAATCTTAGAGTGGGAAGACCCTCTAGTCCCACCCTCTGCTCAGTGCAGGATCAGCCTCCAGCATCCAGGAGAAGGATCTGTCCAGCTGCTGCTTGAAGACGGCCAGTGAGGGGGAGCTCCCCACCTCCTTAGGCAGCCCCTTCCCTTGCTGAACTAGACTCCTAGAATCCTAGAGGGGGAAGGGGCCATGCAGGCCATCTAGTCCCACCCCCTGCTCAGTGCAGGATCAGCCTCCAGCATCCAGGAGAAGGATCTGTCCAGCCACTGCTTGAAGACCACCAGTGAGGGGTAACTCCCCACCTCCTCGGGCAGCCCATTCCATAATTAAACTACTCAGGCTGTGAACATTTTTCCCTGATATCTTGCTGGTACTGTTCTATACATAATTTAAACTCATTCCTGCAGGTGCTCTGCTGCCAACAGGAACCTCTCTCTGCCCTCCTCCAAGTGACCACCTTTCACATACTTCAAGAGAGCCATCCTGAACCCTCTCAACCTCCTCTTCTCCAGGCGGGACATTCCAGAGTCCCCGAGCCTTTCCTCATGGAGCTTGGTTCCCAGGCCCTGGGATTTTCTCATCACTCTGCCCCCTCTCCATTTTTTCCACGTCCTTCTTGAAGTGAGGCCCCCAGAACTGCACCCAGGACTCCAGGTATGGTCTGACCAATGTGGTACACAGTGTGACTATGCCATCTTGCGATTTCAATGGGATGCCACTATTGATACAATCCATGACTGCATCCCCCCTGCAGGGCAAAGAGGCTGATGTTCCCCTGATGTTGCCTCCTGGCTCTGGGCTCCAGGGGATTCGTGCGTCTGAGGTGGAGGTTCCCCAGTCACCACGGCTAGTAGCTATTGATAGACCTCTCCTCCATGAATCTATCTAATCCCCTTTTGAAGGTGGCTGTGCCTGTGGCCATCACTACATGCTCTGGCAGTGAGTTCCACCTTTTAATCATGGACTGTATAAAGTAGTATTTCCTTTGTCCGTCCTGTACCTACTGCCCATCTGCTTCCTTGGCTGCCCCGGAGTTTTAGTATTTGGAGAGATGGAATTGTTTTCCTCTTTGCCAACTCTTTCCACCTCGTGCATAATTGTATAAACCTCTAGCACGTTCCCCTTCGGCTGTCTCTTTCCTAAATGGAAAAGTCCCAGACTCTTCCACCTAGAGAAGGAGCTCCAACCCCCACCCTCCCCAATCTCCTGGGCTGTTCTTCTCTGTACATTTTCCAGCTCTGCAACGTCCAGTTTGGTGTCGTGGTTAGGAGTGCGGACTTCTAATCTGGCATGCCGGGTTCGATTCTGCACTCCCCCACATGCAGCCAACTGAGTGACCTTGGGCTCACCACGGCACTGATAAAACTGTTCTGACCGGACAGTGATATCAGGGCTCTCTCAGCCTCACCCACCTCACAGGGTGTCTGTTGTGGGGAGAGGAATGGGAAGGCGACTGGAAGCCGCTTTGAGCCTCCTTCGGGTAGGGAAAAGCGGCATATAAGAACCAACTCTTCTTCTTCTTCTTTTCAAAATCCCACCCTTCTAATCCCATCGGTTTCCAGAAAATCAGACGGGTGTAACTCTGCGATTGAACTGTAAGTCAAGGAGACAATTAAAAAGATCTCAGGTGAACAGATCTCCCTGCGGCAAAACCATCCCAGTCCTCAAGCCAAGCGTCTCCCTGATAAACCAGAGCAACCAAATGCGGTGCAGACAGAAATGTGGAGTCGACAGAGGAATGGAACCGGGGAGATCGGCTCTCATCTAGCTTCTGAGAACGTGTCCAAGACCCAGCCCTCTTTCGTGATCTCCCGCAAGTGGCGGAGGGCCAAAACAGAGGAGACGTTGACAATATGATTTCCTGCTTATAATTTTTCCTAACTTCAAAGCTGATGCCTGGGGCTGATCAGGAGATCAGCACGGAAGGAGAGGTGTTTATTGCTTAAGCCTTTTCTCATGCCCTGTTTCTCCAGTCTAAATCTTCCCTGAGCTTTGTGAGGTGAAAAAAGGCCTGAATTCATGGGTTCCCCCTCTTTTCAGCCTCTCTCTAGCGGATTCAAGGGGTCGCTGTATTGGTTCACAGCAGAACAACGAGTTTGGAGTCCCTTTGCTCTTTAGTTAGGGGGATATAAGCTTTCATGAGTCGAAGCTCCAGCCTCATTTTATCATATGTGGTGGATTCGTAAGAGGGCAAAGAAATATTGGGGTACGCTTCGTGATGAAATGCTAAAGGTATTGCAAACCAGATTTGCAATGGATCCAAAACGTTTGCCACTAAATAGAGTCCCAGACAATATCAAAATGGATAATGAGCTTGTTAAGTCTACGGTAACAGCTGCCAGGACCTTAGATGTATCAAGATGGGGGGGGGGGGGGCGGGAGAGCCCTAACTACATCTTGGCAGAGTGATTAAATAAACGGATGGAATTTTGGTCAATGGCAAAGCTTACCTTGTTGATGCAAAACAGACCAGTATCGAATTTTAATAGAAAGTGGAGTCCAATATTAAACTATCTTGAACAATATAATGAGATAGAAATAATTTAGGCTGGGCCTGCATTGTTCAGGGAGTCGGACTAGATGGGCTGTATGGCCCCTTCCCACTCTAGGATTGTTTGGTAATTGATTTATGTGAGGTGTATGAAAATGATGCACTCAGGGGGGAAGGGAATGACACCGACAATGGAAACATATAGATTTTGTGATATATCAGCTGAATACTCATCCTTATCCATTGTTGTTCCTCTACATATTTCTGAAACAGCCTAGGGGGTGGGACGTGTCCGGCTGTCCAAGTTGGAATAGCGCCAATCAGGGTGCAGCCAGCTTTGTCCTGATTGGCCCTGCCCCTGCGGCTCCCGCCCTCCGTCCCTGGACTCTTTGCTCTCAGACTCCTCAGTGCCTGGAGCCAGCAGCAGGTAAGGGGAGAGGGCCCTAGGCAAAGGGTCCTGGTGGAGGGCCTGCTAATGAGGGCCTCTTGGCCTGCTAGGCTGGGCCTGCTCATGAGGGCCTCCCGGCCTGCTGACTGCCTGCTAACGAGCTGCCCAGCCCCCGCCCGCCCCACTTGATCTGGCTGTGAGGTGCAGCCCAAAGCCACCTTAAGCTGCCTGGCTAGGAGCCAGGGGACGGGGCTCTTTCAAGGCCCGTTGTTAGGAACGGGCTTTGAAGCTAGTAGTTCTATAAATTAAATATATAGAATCATAGAATCATAGAGTTCGAAGGGACCTCCAAGGTCATCTAGTCCAACCTCCTGCGGGATGCAGGAAATTCACAAGTACCTGCCCACCCACAGTGACCCCAGTTCCATGACCAGGTGATGCCCCTCCCCTAAAAAAACACCTCAGAATCCTTGGCCAGTCTGGCCTGGAGGAAATTTGATTCCTGATCCCCAAATGGTGTCTGTTGTGGGGAGAGGAAACAGAAAAGCGGCATATAAGAACCAACTCTTCTTCTTCTTCAGTAATCTCAGGGCTCTCTCAGCCTCACCTCCCTCATAAGGTGTCTGTTGTGGGGAGAGGAAAGGGAAGGCGATTGGAAGCCGCTTTGAGCCTCCTTCGGGTAGAGAAAAGCGGCATCTAAGAACCAACTCTTCTTCTTCTTCAGTAATCTCAGGGCTCTCTCAGCCTCCCCTCCCTCACAGGGTGTCTGTTGTGGGGAGAGGAAAGGGAAGGCGAATGTAAGCAGCTTTGAGACTCCTTCTGATAGAGAAAAGCAGGGTTTAAAACCCAACTCTTCTCTTTCTTCAACCGACTTTCAACACCAGATCTAGTCATGGGGGATACCATAGTATTAATTGAATTCTCATTTTTTTTTCTCGGTCTCCAGAGACACATCCTCGAACTTGTCTTTTCTTGTTCCTTCCCAGCCTCAATTTCAGCAAGTGGATGCCCCACTTTGTTGATTGCCCCACTTTGTTGATTGCCCTGGCTCATAAGACCCTCAGAAGAGCCCTGCAGGATCAGACCAGCGGTCCATCCAGCCCCCCCATCCTGTCTCACACGGTTCCTCTGGAGGGCCAACAACAGGACATAAAGGCCCAGGCCTTCCACTGACATTGCCTCCTGGCTGTGGGATTCAGAGGATTAGTGCCTCTGAATGTGGAGGTTCTCTTCAATCACCATGGATAACGGGCGCTGATAGAATTATCCTCCGTCAATCTCTCTAATCCGCTTTTAAATCTGTCTGTGCCTGTGGCCATCACTACGCCCTCTGGCAGGCATTCCCCTTTTAATGGGTTGCTCAGGGAAATCCACATCGTGTGAAAGGAAGATTATAAATAATGTAAATAAACAAATGAATTAAAAAAAAAATAAAATACGACTTGGTAGAGCTCTAAACACGCAGGCCTGGTCTCGCCACTGAGGTCATCTTCGAACACCATCGACCGTTTCTCTGCCTCTGCACGGCAGCCCCTCAGTGTTGGGGGCCGCACAAAGCATTCTGGGAGTTTCCATGCTCAGAAAGCTGAGTCTTTTTGTGCATCATTTGGGGGTGGGGAGGTTGACATCCAGATGGGGAACGTGTTGGACCCCAACCGGAGAGCTGGCCCTTCCTTCAACGCTTGAGAGCCATTAGCCACCTGCGTCTCTTGACACCCTGCTGGGATTGAGCAATGTCGATCAAACCGCCAGATGTCCCGTGACAGGCTTCATGCCCTCCCCCGAAGCCATGCCACCTGCAAAAGGCAAAATAGCTCATTTCTTAACGTCTCCGGTAGCGAAGGTGGAAGACCTGCCTCCTCCTGTTTACGAACCCTGTTCTCTTTCTCAAGTCAGTTGCTGACTTTCTCAAATGGCCAGGATGCTTGCCCTTGGGAAGAGAACTCTGCCTTGAGGTGTTTTTCCCTTCCGTCGCATCTGGACAGCTGGAGAGGTTGGTCGTCACGCTAAATCAGCCGTTTGATAGTTCGCGGTTGGCTCCGGCTCGAAATCAGGGGTTCCCAACCAGAGTTTGCGGACCCCCTCCTGCCTTAGTGGACACAGCCAAAATCCACGGAACTAGCCACTTCCGTGGTTCCCCCTCCTGAGCAAGAGTTCTCTCACGGTTCATGCACCTGCAGAAAATGTCCTCCTGTCTCTTCCCCAATCAGTCCTCCTTGAGCCTGCCTGTGATTGTGCGTGGTGAAGCGAACTTTTAAGAAGAAGAGGAAGAGTTGGTTCTTATAGGCCGCTTTTCTCTACCCGAAGGAGGCTCAAAGCGGCTTACAGTCGCCTTCCCTTTCCTCTCCCCACAACAGACACCCTGTGAGGTGGGAGAGGCTGAGGGAGCCCTGAGATTACTGAAGAAGAAGAAGTGTTGGTTCTTAGATGCCACTTTTCTCTACCCGAAGGAGTCTCAAAGGGGCTTCCAGTCGCCTTCCCTTTCCTCTCCCCACAACAGACACCCTGTGAGGTGGGTGAGGCTGAGAGAGCGCTGATATCACTGCCCGGTCAGAACAGTTTTATCAGTGCCATGGCGAGCCCAAGGTCACCCAGCTGGCTGCAAGTGGGGGAGTGCAGAATCGAACCCAGCATGCCAGATTAGAAGTCCGCACTCCTAACCCTTACACCAAACTGGCTCTTAAAGGTACTCAGATTCTTGGAGTATTATATAATGCTGTACAGACTTGAGAAGAGAACATAATACTGATTCATGCTGAAATAGAATTTAAATTCAATGCATTTTATAGTTTTCAAAGACTCATAGAATCCTAGATTTGGAAGGGTCCTCCAGGGTCATCTAGTCCAAATCCCCACAAAATGCAGGAAATTCACATCTACCTGCCCATCCCCAGTGACCCCAATTTCATGCCCCAGTAATCCCTCCCCCAAATATCTCCAGAATCCAGCCTGGCCTGGAGGGAATTCACCCACCATCCTACAGTGGCAATCAGCAATTCCCTGGGCACACAAGGAAGGGCCACTAGGGACAAATCCTGGCACATCCTTCCTGCCCACCCAACTCACCATCTGCCTAAGTTCACAGAATCAGCATTTCCATCATATGACTATCTAGCCTCTGCTTAGAAACTTCCAAAGAAAGAGAACCCGCCACTTCCTGAGGAAGGCTGTTCCGCTGAGGAACCGCTCTAACTGTCAGGAACTTCTTCCGGATGTTAATTTCATCCCATTGGTTCTGGTCAGACCCTCTGGGGCAACAGAAAACAACTCTGCTCCATCCTCTATGTGACCGCCTTTCGTGTATTTTAGTGCCTGACGTGAATTTTTAATTGCTGTACACATGAGACATCCTGGTCAAGACGGAATCGTATATAAATCAAAATGTGAATGAATGAATGAATGAATGAATGAATGAACGAACGAACGAATGAAGTCGCAGTCACTGGCGAAACACTCAGCAAACTAAAACTGCCGGACCAAGGCTACACAGCTGGGAATATCCCCAAAGACACCATTTCTTCTGTCTTAGGCAGAATTCGATCCCAGCCCTTCTGAAGCCCGCTGCTCTCAAAAGGCAGCGAGGAAAACCACTTACACAAATCAGTCCTGGTTGCTTCTCTCCCTGCCCCCCCCTCCTTGAAACATCCGCCAGAACCAGGCCTGCGGTCTGTACAATTGGGGGGTGGGGGGTGGGGGGCGTCCTTGTGGAGGAACTCCGAATAAAAGTGAAAAGCTCTCAGATTTGATGCCAATTTGCAACTCGACGCATGCGATTGTGCAGCAAATAAAACATCAAGGATCTGTCAGAGTGAAAACCTGGAAATGAGGTTCTGGTAGCAGCCAGGAAAATGTAACTCGGGGGAATTTACATATTTATCCCTCCCGTTCCCCCCCACCCCCACCCCCCTTGTCGGCAAAGGGAACTTAATTTTTTTGTGGGAAGAAAGAAGAGCGAAAATGGGCCAGGGAGGAAACAACCATCTTTGCTGGCAGGATCCCAGGGAACGGAACGTGATGCTCATTCGTCTTCCTGGAACTTGTTCGCGTCTTTTTGCGTGTCCTATCAAAGAACAGAAGAGAAGCCATGTTGGGTCAGCCAAACGGCCTGTCCCGTCCCGGCCCGTCCAACGCACCGCACCGCACACGGCCAAACGGCCAGGGCAGGAATGGAAATGCAAATATTTATCATTAAAAACGTCCTTAAAACAAAGCACACAGTCTGCGCAACATCGCACATACAGTCTCAATGGTTGCGCATGGACGGGCCATAGACCAAACGCGTTTCAACGCAGAGGGGGCTTCGTCGGTGGTCAAACAAGCTATATGCACACCTCTAATAATACAGCATTATGAGGAGACCTGGCTGGTTGCAGAAGAACCATAAAATGCAATGTGCCTAACAATATATAGTAATAATTTCAGACGTAGAGCTCACAATGAAAAATCAAAGTAGTCAAGAACCACCATTCTGTCACGGGCTGAAGTTCAGTTCTGAGTGTGCATTCTCATGTATAAATCAAAACCCAGGGGCCATCAGGAGGTCCACCAGTGGGGCCAGAACTCTAGAAGCCCTCCCACTGTGCCCCCCAAGCACCAAAAAGACAGAGCATCACTGTTCCAGACTTAAGACCATAAGAGAAGCCATGTTGGATCAGGCTTAAGGACCATCCAGTCCACTGATCTCTTTCGTCTGAAGGTGAGCTATAATTCCAGGGTATCCCCAGGTCCCACCTGGAGACTGGCATCCCTAAAGGGTGTCTATGTCCTATGCCAGACTGTGGAGGATACAAAATAACCTGCCTCATCTCAAAATACTTGAAGTTGAACTTCCACGAAACACACCAGAGCCTTGCCGAAGAATACCAGGTTTGAAGGATACCAGGTTAAACTGGGAGGGGTAGCAAACACAACAAGAAGAACGAATCAGAATACAGGATGATCTTGATAGGCTCGAGAAGTGGGCTAAACTAAATAAAATTAAATTCAATAGGGACAAATGTAAAGTTCTGCATTTAGGTAGGAAAACCCAAATACACCAATATAAGATGGGGGAGACTTGTCTTGGCAGCAGCATGTGTGAAAAGGATCTTGGAGTCTTAGTAGACCATACATTGAACGTGAGTCAGCAGTGTGACTCAGTGGCTAAAAAGGTGAATGGGATTTTGTGCTGTATCAAACGGAGTACCGTGTCCAGATCACGGAAGGGGATGGGACCACTTTACTCTGCTCTGGTTCGGTCCTGTGTTCAGTTTTGGGCACCCCAGTTGAAGAGGGATGTAGACAAACCGGAGCATGTCCAGAGGAGGGCAACAAAGATGGTGAAGGGTTGGGAGACCAAGACGTATGAAGATAGGCTGGGGCAGCTTGGCCTGTTTAGCCTGGAGAGGAGATGACTGAGAGGAGATCTGAGAACCATCTTCAAATATTTAAAAGGGTGCCACATAGGAGCAGAGTTGTTCTCTCTTGCCCCGGAGAGACGGACCAGAACCAATGGGATGAAATTAATTCAAAAGAAATTCCATCTAAACATCCGGAAGAAGTTCCTGACAGTTAGAGCAGTTCCTCAGTGGAACAGGCTTCTTCGGGAGGTGGTGGGTTCTCCATCTTTGGAGATTTTTAAGCAGAGGCTCGAGAGCCATCTGATGGAGAGGCTGATTCTGTGAAGGCTCAAGGGGGTGGCAGGTGACAGTGGAGGAGTGAGAGGGTTGGGAGTGTCCTGCACAGTGCAGGGGGTTGGACTAGATGACCCAGGAGGTCCCTTCCAGCTCTATTATTTTTTGATTCTATGAGACAGGGTGGTAATGATTTAAAGCAGCCGAATCTAACAAGGCTCCTTTAATAATGGCCTGTCCGCTGACTCTTCTAAAGGATCATCCCCCACCGTAATGAAGCATTTGCTATCTTCTGTCACCAGCTGTCCTCCGTCACTCTCTCCTCCCCTCCCGGAGCATAGCTAACAAGACCTGTCATGCCGAGGTAGCGTGTGAAAGCTGGTAGGTTTCACCTTCCCGAGAATTCTGTCCACATCCTCAGGCTCCGCAAGATGAGAAGAAGAACGTAGACAAATGTGACAAGCTGCAAATGTGGGAACTTCCAGAGTTCACTCTTCAGGTAAAATGCAGAATGGGGCTAGCAGGGGGGCTCTGCTTGGCAGGCAAAAGGTCCCAGGTTCAATCCCTGGCATTTCCGGCTAAAAGGACCAGGCAGGAGGTGACGGGAAAGACCTTGGCCTCAGTGGCAGAGCCTCTGCTTGGCCTGCAGAAGGTCCCAGGTTCAATCCCCAGCATCTCCAGTTAGAAGGACCAGGCAGGAGGGGATGGGAAAGACCTTGGCCTGAGAGCCAGGCTCAGTGGCAGAGCCTCTGCTTGGCAGGCAGAAGGTCCCAGGTTCAATCCCCAGCATCACCAGTTAGGAGGACCAGGCAGGAGGGGATGGGAAAGACCTTGGCCTGAGAGCCAGGCTCAGTGGCAGAGCTTCTGCTTGGCCTGCAGAAGGCCCCAGGTTCAATCCCCAGCATCTAATCAAAGCTGAATTATACAAGATGGCTTTTCCACCCAGACATGTTGTAGTGGTGGCCCCTAATTTGGAGGTTTCATTCCTCGTTTCTCCATAGTTACTTGGAAAAATGAGCTGGAACAATGATCTCTACTATTGTGTATAGTTCACTGTGGGTCATTTAATCTTGCACCATGTATGTTTTGCTTCAGAGCCTCTTGTGTGATAAGGCAGCAGGCATGCAGTCTGAAAGCTCTGCCCATGAGGCTGGGAGTTCGAACCCAGCAGCCGGCTCAAGGTTGACTCAGCCTCCCATCCTTCCGAGGTCGGTAAAATGAGTACCCAGCTTGCTGGGGGGTAAACGGTCATGACTGGGGAAGGCACTGGCAAACCACCCCGTATTGAGTCTGCCATGAAAATGCTGGAGGGCGTCACCCCAAGGGTCACACATGACTTCGTGCTTGCACAGGGGATACCTTTATGTTTTGCTTCAGTTCTGTTCTGTAGACTTGTGATTGGCTCCACATCCCAAATTTCCTTCCTTCCTTCCTTCCTTCCTTCCTTCCTTCCTTCCTTCCTTCCTTCCTTCCTTCCTTCCTTCCTTCCTTCCTTCCTTCCAGCTGCCTGGTTCATTTATTTGTTCATTCATTTAGTATATTTGTATACCGCACTCCCCAAAGTCTCAGGGCGGTTTACATAAAACAGGAACGATAAGGGTAACTCAGTATTTGTAATAATAATAATATAGAAGTAACAGCGAATAACATGGTAGAACGGTGGAACAATGGGAGAACATTAAGTCAACTAACGCATACCAATGGCCCTGCGGGTTGGACTGATCAGCAATGGTTACCATAGAAGGGAGATTTGGGGGCCAGTGGGATATGGTTGTTTCAGGTTGACCTCAGCCAAATGCCTGGCGGAGGAGCTCCCTTTTGCAGGCCCTGCAGAACTGTTCAAGTTCCATCAGGGCCGTGATCTCCTCTGGGATCTCATTCCACCAGGTGGGGGCCAGGATGGAGAAAGCTCTGGCCCCGGTTGAGGCCAAGCAGGCTTCCTTGGGGCCAGGGATCACCAGGCAGTTGGCGGTCGTAGAGCGTAAACCTCTTTGAGGGGTGTAGGTGGAGAGGCGGTCCCTCAGGTGCACTAAGCCCATTAAGCCCTTAAGGATGACTACCAGAACCTTAAGCCTGGTCCAGAATTCAACCAACACTGCAGTTGATGGAGGATGGGCCGGATGTGGGCCCTCCATGGTGTTGCTGAGAGGGCCTTGGCTGTTGCGTTCTGGACCAGTTGCAGTTTCCGGGTCAAGGTTAAGGATATGCACCAAACCAACTACAGTCCACCTTGCAAACTAATCGAGAAGGGCCGAAGAATATCGGTCGCTCCTCCACATACCGTATCGGGCTTCTTGTTTCCCTAAGCGCTCCACTTAGCTATGGATATCCCCTTTCCCCCCTTTTCCTTCAGATGAGAAAATGAGAGTCTTTATAAAAAAAAATTTGCTCCCATGAAATTTGGAACCAGAGTCACTTAACCAGAGTCCCAAGAAAGTTCTGTTTCCCATCTAGCTTTTTCAGCCAGCTCTCCTGACTGAATTGGTTGTGTAACAACCTTGGATCCCAGCCCAGAAATTGTGTGGTTTCTGGAAGGGGGGGGGGAGAGCATTTCCACACACGCACACATGTAACAACTTTCATGCCAGCCAAAGTTGCCGAAAGGTAGGTGGCCAAGACCGGCTGGCTGGTGCCCCGCTGCAAATTTCCAAAAATGATTTTGACGGTGTGTGTGAGCCTGAGTATATAGAAATTCTGCGTCACTCTGAAGGACTCCAAGCGGTGACAAGGAAAGGCTATGTCAACACCCTCTTAGTTGTTAATGCCCCTTTGTGATAATAAAGGGTCTCGCCAGGAATAGCAGGCTGCCAGAAGCCGGCGTTTCAAAAAGGGGGCAGGCTAGATTTTGTGGGGGTTTTTTGCTTTTGTGAAGGAGAAGAGAACAGAAAGTCTTCTTTTAAAAGAAAGGATAAGAAGATGATGGAGTTTTTATTTATATCCCACCCTTTCAGCATTGCTCAGGGCGTGTAACAACATTTTAAAACATGCCAAGTTAAAAGTTTAAAAACGGCAGTTTCCTAAGGCCTTCGGATAAAATTTCCCTCACGGGGTTTTTTGAGGAGACGATCTTTCAAGCCTCCTCCAGTGCTGAGGCCAGACTTTTATTGGTGGAAGAGCCTTTGCAGGCCCTGATCCGGCATTACTGGAGCTGATTAAGGTCTCTGATCTCACTTGGGAGTTCATTCCACCAGGCTGGAGCCAGGACCAGAAAGACCCTGTCCCTGGTCAAGGCTTACTTCACCTCTTTTAGGCTGGGGACTCGAAACAGATGTTGCTTTGAAGACTGTAGTGCCCTTGGGAGGTTATACGGGAAAATGCAGGGGTATGAAGGGGGACTTAACTGGAGGAAGAGAAAGGCCCAGGCCTCATCTCTAGTAGAATCATAGAATCCTAGAATCATAGAGTTGGAAGGGGCCACACAGGCCATCTAGTCCAACCCCCTGCTCCACGCAGGATCAGCCCAGAGCATCCTAAAGCATCCAAGAAAAGTGTGTATCCAACCTTTGCTTGAAGACTGCCAGTGAGGGGGAGCTCACCACCTCCTTAGGCAGCCTATTCACACAGGTATCACACAGGAAGTGACATCAGCACGCCAGTGAAGTCTGGGCCACACTCTGGTATTTGGCCCAAAACTCTATGATAAAACCTGTTTTTACCATAGAATTTGGGCCCGAATGCTCGAGCGTTGCCTGGATGTGGATGGAATGATGATGTCATTTCCTGTGAAATGGGTACTACTGGCGCAGCCTGCATATCCTGTGACATTTATGCATGCAGTTTTCCAAATACATTTAAATGTGAGAAAGTTACTTTAAATGCAAGTTAGGAAAACGTGTTCCTAACAGGTCCACGTTCCGTTTCAATGAAGAGTTCCTGTCTGTTTGTCAACCTTCTTCTCCCCACGTGGAGGTCGGCAACCCTAAGAGACCTGTAGTCTAAAACTTGGCTCATACTTCCTTCTCCCCTGTCCCCTGACAATCCCTCTCACCCAATTCCTTGGGTCCTCTTATTCCTGCTTTCACCATTTCTTGATGACAGAAAGCCACCTGTCCTGTCCCTGGATCTCGTCCCATCCAAACTGACCTTCCCCTTCCCTCACAGAAGCAGCTTTGTGGATGACATTTGCTGTGGCCGCTGGTCTTGCTCTGAGAGGGCTATTCAGAAGGCGGAGGGAAGAACCTTGCAAGCTTTGAACCTGCTAAACGATGGACCATTCAGGTATTTCAGACCAGGCGTTTGGCAAGCTGAGTCTGAGGTCACCTGGCCGACTGTGGTGTAAACGGCGGGGACGTTAATAATTTAAAACAGGCTCAGAAGACAGAGCCCTAGCACTTAATGATATTTAAGGCCCCTTTTTAGGGAAACGTGGGTTTGAAGCAGAGACCACAAGGTAAACACTGACGAAGACTGTGCTATATTGGGTCTTCTTTTCACCCATGAAAACAGGGATGGGTGAGGTTCTCAGACCAAAGTCTGACGGCTTGAACAATTGGCCCCAGTCTGCTTTCTGAATCCAGAAGAGCGAGATTCCAGCCCGGGAGTAAGTTAGAGCAGCAGTCCCCAAACTTTTGGGGGATGGTGATACCCCAGTCCAAATGCACTTGGTATAGTCACCTAGGGAAGGTTCCCCAACCACTGTAGCCCCCTCAATGGCAGTGGAGTGTGAGGTTTTTCGGAATGGCAGCTGGGGAGAGCTCTCTTACCCTGGGCCTGCCATGTTCAGCTCTGAGCAAAGAAAGAAAAAGGTTTAATATATAAAAAAAGTATATCATTATTTGTGCAGGGTGACGCCCACCCCCCAGCTTGGTGTAGTGGTCAGGAGTGCGGACTTCTAATTTGGTGAGCTTGGTTTGATCCCCCACTCCTCCCCCACATGCAGCCAGCTGGGTGAACTTGGGCTAGTCACAGCACCGATCAAGCTGTTCTGACCAAGCAGTGATATCAGGGCTCTCTCAGCTTCACCCACCTCACAACGTGTCTGTTGTGGGGAGAGGAAAGGGAAGGAAATCATAAGCCACTTTGAACCTCCTCCGGGTAGAGAAAAGCGGCATATAAGAACCAACTCTTCTTCTTCTTCTTCTTCTTCTTCTTCTTCTTCTTCTTCTTCTTCTTCTTCTTCTTCTTCTTCTTCTTCTTCTTCTTCTTCTTCTTCTTCTTCTTCTTCTTCTTCGCCAATGATGGGCATAGAGGGGACAGGAAGGGAAAAGACCCTGGTCATCTTGGGCCTCCTTCCCACCCCTTCAGCCCTCGCTCCCCCCCCCCCATTCCTCTAATTCTAACACGAGTTACTTATTGCTTCTGCTGATGCGATAATGATAATTGTGGTTTTAAGATCTGTTCAATTTACTAGATTTATTGAATTTTATATTGTGTAAACCACTGAAAGGGGTGGGGTATAAATTTCCAAATAAATAAATAAATACGTGAGCCATGGCAGGGAGGCGTGGCCAACTGACATCATGTCTTGATACTTCGGAGCCTGAAAAATATCTCGGCAGCATCTCCATGATCCAAAGGTTGAAGAAAGCTGCATCTAGGGGGGCCCCAATGTTTTTTGGCACCTGAGGCAGCCATGGAATTCTGGGTTCCAATTTCTGCACTGGCCAAGCAGATGGTTTTGAGAAACCAGCAATCATTACATGAAGGACACAGCTGTCCCTACTACGAACGTTAAACAAGCGGCATTCCGGCGAGGGTTGTGTGATACGCCTCATCCAGGGCCCCCGAAAACAGTCCTCATTCGGGTTTTTCTCAGGCTTAGCCAAGCAGAATTACAATCCTCATTAGCGTAAATGGGCCGATTCAGAAAAGCCATTTGAGCTGGATTCGATTTGTTCAGATTATTGGGAGGGGGTGTCTTTATATGTCTCCCAGCAGAACCCTTTAAATGTCTCCCCAGCAGACATTGAAAGAGTTCTGCTGGGAGACATTTAAAGGAACCCCCCTCCCCCAATAATTCAAATCAGTTGAATCAAGCCCAAATGGCTTCTCTGATTCGGCCAATTTAAACTAGTGGGGATTGAATCGGCCAGTTTAAATAGCATCAGCTGTTTGTCAGGCTCCACTGGAGCCAAACAAATTGGTAAACACCAATCACGGGGATGTGAGCCGCTGTGCTGAGCCGATGATTCAGACGTACCCGAATCAATTTGTGCAGAATCAAAATTGTACCATTATTTTTTTAGTGCACAGATCCCTAATTCTGACCCCCCCCCCTTGCCTGTGGAGGATACATTCCAGCCATGGACCAGCCTCTCCTCTATTCCTCCCTCTAACCCCCTGCTATGATTCTAAGAAACTCACTCCAGTAATCATCAGGATGTTTTACTCGACCAACAAGCAGTGGTTTGTTGGAGCCGGCTCGTACTGCCTTGAAAAAGCCTATTGGTAAATTTTCAAGGCTTTTGTGAGCTGGCTGAAGACTTCTCCTGAGTTCTAGTTGGCTTCCGTACTGCAGTCAATTGTGTGCTGAAGCGGAAAGAGGTTTCAGATTAATGACTATAGAATCAAAGAATCATAGAGTTGGAAGGGGCCACACGGGCCATCTAGTCCAACCCCCTGCTCAACGCAGGATCAGCCCAAAGCATCCTAAAGCATCCAAGAAAAGTGTGTCTCCAACCTTTGCTTGAAGACTGCCAGTGAGGGGGAGTTCATAATTGGTGCAAGGTTGAGAAATGGACCCAGCCTGGTGGAATGAGCTCCTGGAAGAGCTAAGGGCCCTGATGGAGCTCTCTAGGCCCCACAGGGCCTGCAAGATGGAGCTCTTCTGCTGGGCATTTGGTTGAGGCCAGGGCAGTGACTGGAAATGACATCAGGATCTGGCTGGGACAGTTATTGGGCTGAAGAAATTATGCCGCCATTTTTCTCTTAGTATTATTCTTCGTTTTTGTATAGTTAAGGGTTTTTATGGGCTTTGATGGTTTTATGTCTGATTCCCCGCTCCCCCACATGCAGCCAGCTGGGTGAACTTGGGCTCACTACAGCCCTGATCAAGCTGTTCTGATTGAGCAGGAATATCAGGGCTTTCTCAGCCTCACCCATCTCACAGGGTGTCTGTTGTGGGGAGAGGAAAGGGAAGGCAACTGTAAGCCGCGTTGAGACTCCTTCGGGTAGAGAAAAGCGGCATATAAGAACCAACTCTTCTTCTTCAGTAATCTCAGGGCTCTCTCAGCCTCACCCACCTCACAGGGTGTCTGTTGTGGGGAGAGGAAAGAGAAGTCAATTATAAGCCGCTTTGAGACTCCCTCAGGTAGAGAGAAGCGGCATATAAGGTCTAACTCTTCTTCTTCGTCTTCTTCAGTAATCTCAGGGCTCTCTCAGCCTCACCCACCTCACAGGGTGTCTGTTGTGGGGAGAGGAAAGGGAAGTCAATTATAAGCCACTTTGAGACTCCCTCAGCGGCATATAAGGCCCAACCTTCTTCGTCTTCTACTAGGCCTTTTCGCCAACCTTCGTGCCCGTATTTCTTCCGCAACGTTCAGACGACATTAAGCCAACGCTGAACCATTCCTTCCCCATGTTTTCCTCATCATGGTACTCCTTTAAAGCAAAACACGTGAGCTTTATTGAAAAGGTGTTTGTTTCGCAGGAAAAGTAACAAAGCCAAGCAAAAACAAACGGGGCCGATCGCTCCCCATTTCCCTTGCTGGGAGCACGACAGCTGTGCAGTTCCTTCGCTCCAGGTTTTGCGCAGTCTGCCTCGAAGGCCGTATTTCAGGGCTCCAGGGAGCAATGGCTTCTCGGTGCAACTCGACACCCTTTGAGGTCCCTGCCCCGACTGTTCTCACCTTTTCGGATTTCATCGCTTGCCAATCTGCCGACCTGTTCCTTTCCAGCTAGCGTCTAGGAATGCGGACCCCCACTCGGTGGTGAGGCTTTATCTCCGCTCACATTACCCCCCCCCCCAGGGCAATAATTTAATATAATTTTTGCCAAGCCTTCTGTAATTAGGGCGGGTGCGTTGGGAGGGGGAGGGGAGGGAAGGACTCCCCGTTTCTCTTTGTGGTGGCTTCAAAGTCATTATTGGGTGATGACGTGGGTGTATTTACACCTGGCAGGCGACCCGCCGGAGATGCCTAGATGGATCATAATTTTTACCCCGTGACATTTGACGAAAAAATAATTGAAGCGATCTAGAGCTGAAATTCGGGAAGGGGGGGGGGGCTTTTCCACATCAAGCTGCCTGGCTAGGAAACTGGTTACGGGGAAGTCCCTGCAGCTGCAGAAAGGGCTTGCACTGCCTCGAGGTGGTGAAAGGGCCATGCGTTCCACGAACTCCGATTGTAAGGCAACTGTATGTGGTTTTTTCCGTGTGGCGAGCTCTCTTTCTCTTGCGCATGCGCACCCTTCTGAGCTTTTAAGCAGCAGTCTTTAGTATGCAAAGTCGCCGAACTGAGCATGGATGCTTCCACACATGTTAAATAATGCAGTTCCAATTCACTTTGGCAACCAGGGTGTAAACTGCACGGGGCTTTTATTCCAACCCCAGATCGATTCAGCCCCTGCCCTCTACACAGAATGCGATTTCCATTTAGATTTAGGGCGATTTTAATTTTCCTTCTGCAGCAAGAAGGATTGATCCAGAGTCACCCTACCTTTATTGTGCTTTATCTTGGAGTGCTGAAAATCCTGAATATATTCAGAAAATCGCATTGTTTTGAATCTGGGCTCTCCTCCGCGGTAGAGGACCCGTGATTGGCTACAGGTGGTCATGTGACAAGCCTGCCTCAAAGGAGAAGCGCCTAATTTCTCTCAACTTCTGTCGGCCTTGGATTTTCTTTTTGTGCCTTCTTCGTTCCCCCCCCCCTTCAAGAAAAGAAAGGATTTTTTCCTCCCTCCTCTGGCTTCTTGGATCCTCTCCCCCCTTCAAAAAAACAGAGAAAGAGTCTCCATTTGCCTCCCCCCCACCTTCTGAGCCTCCCTAACCACGTGCAGAAGACTTTCCTGATTCAATGGGGAGGGGGGAAGAGGAAGACCCGAGTTCAAAGCGATCTGAATTCAACAGGATTGACAAT